>NC_050578.1:53944211-54544211 GCF_011100635.1 Trichosurus vulpecula
ATATAACCACCTTCTAATTCTGTTTATTATTTCAATGATCTTCTTACTTTCAAATTTATTAATCTCTCCTTTGATTTTCAAGATTTCAAATTTGGTGTTTAATTGGAGATTTTTAATTTGCTCTTTTATGATTTATTAATTGCATGCCAAATTCACTGATCTACTTTTTCTCTATTTTATTGATGTAAGCAATTAGAGATATAAATTTTCCCCTACTTATCACTTTGCCTGCATCCCATAAATTATGGTATGTTGTCTCATTGTTGCCCTTTTCTTTAATGAAATTATTTGTTGTTTCTACAATTTGTTCTTTGATCCACTTTTCTGGGATTGATTATTTAATTTCCAGTAATTTTAATCTCTCTTTCCATTTGTCAGCTATTGAATGTAATTTTTATTGCATTATTATCTGAAAAGGATCCATTTACTATTTCTGTTTTTCTGTGGCTTGATGTTTTTATGTGAGAGTTGAGCTCTGGTCCTGCACTCTCTCAAGCTTTTTATGTTAGGCCTCTGACTGACTTTCACTGGGCTTCAGAGCTTGTATATGTATGTATGTGTCTATAAGTGTATAGACACATACACTTATGTATGTATACATATATGTACATATATGTGTGCATGTGCATGTATACCCATATAACACAGTGTTTCTCAAAATTTTATTGTAGTTTTAAGATTCAAAACTTTAAAATCACACTAAAACTTTTATTATACTCTCTATACGCATTTCCCCATAACTTGAATGAGATATGGTCCAGTGTTATATTTTCATGGGTAAGATGATTATCATTTTTAGCTTTTAGTTTAGCCCCCAATTACTAAATGTATTATTCTTAATCAATTACTGGAGAAGAAATAATTTGAAATGTAATAATTGCTGTGCTTAGACCTCTCTCCCCACCCAACCCAGTGAGACCTAGTTGTTTGGTGGGAAATTTGGGAAGGCTTCAGAGGGTTCCTTCCCCCTTCACCATCTTGGCACTGGAAGTTCCATGTATTTATATTTTTAACAACCCTTTGGGGTTTCATTTTGTCTTTTATATTCTATCTTGCAACTTGCCCCACCCAGAATCTTAACTAAATTTTAACAACATAGCTCTACAATTTATCAGGGTCAATTTGTTCACCCATACACCATTTTCTCATAAATCTTTTGCCTTCTAAATAGGTGTAAATTGTAATTACAGTGATCTTGTGCCTATTACATGTGGCTCACACAAGAAAATTTTGTTAAAAGACACCTTTTGAAACACTACTTGTTATACCCACTTATAAAACAATTTTGAAGATAATTTGAAGTGCAGGTTAAAGAGGAAGGTGCATGTTATAGGAAAGCCAATATGCTAATTAACTACTAAAAATATGACAGACTGATAAAATTGAGAAGAGAAATAAATGCATAAGTTATTTGGGAGAGACTTAATAGATTTCACAAAAAAATGCTTGTTAGCTGAAAAAATAAAGTTTAATTTTTAAAGAGGAATTAAAAAAAAGAATGATAACGGCTATTTTAAAGAGATATGCTTTACTTCACACATCTTCTGTAAGGATTTATGAGTCTCTCTTCCGATTTTGGAAGCCAGAATTCTTATTTTTCTCTGCCTCATCATGTTTCTTTTAAAAATAAATATTTTGGGGTGGGAGAGTAGAGGAAGAGATTATTTAGTTAGTTCAATTTTGTTTCTTGGAATGTTGGAATTCATGTAGAGCATAGTAATGGAAGTCCACCCGCCATGTAAATAATGACTTCTAGCTGCAAAATGTGGAGTGATTGTCAGTGTCACCAGGAAGCATGAACTAATGCCCTTGTCCCAGTTTCTATTTTTAAAACCCATGATCATAATTGGCACATTTCCTCCGAGATGGTAGGCTCATTAAGGACTCAAAGAGCCCGAGGATGAAATTTCTATACTGCCCCTCGAGCTGGTCCCTCCAGGTCCAGCCTAAGCCACATGAGCCAGGCAAAACTGGGCCAAAGAGTGAAAAAGAGAACCATGGTAGGAAGCTGAAATGGCTATTTCTGCCATTGCATTTATATTCTATTAACAGAGGACTTAGGTCTCCAGGGAATTATGTCTTTATCCAGTTTTTGAAAACATTTTTATTTAAAGTTTTGAGTTCTGAATTCTGTTCCTTCCTACCTCTCTGCCCTACCCCCTCCATGAGATGGTAAGCAATCAGATATAGGTTATAAATGTGCAATTAGATAAACATTTCCATATTAGTCATTCTGTACAAGAAGACTCAAAAGAAAAAAATGAAAAAAAGAAAGTGAAAAACAGCATACTTCAGTCTGTATTCAAACAATATCAGTTATTTCTCTGGAAGCAGATAGTATGCTTCATCATTAGGCTTTTAAGGTTGTCTTGCACCATTTTATTGCTGAAAATAGGTAAGTCATCCACAATTCATCAGTGAACAATTTTCCTATTACTGAGTACCATGTTCTCCTGGTTCTCTTCATTTCACTTTGCATCAGTTCATGTAAGTCTTTCCAGGTTTTGCTGAAATCATTGTGCTTTTCATTTCTTATAGCACAATAATAATCCATTACAATCATATACAGCTTGTTTAGCCATTCCCCAAATTGATGGGCATCTCTTTGATTTCCAATTCTTAGCCACCACAAAAAGAGTTGCTATAAATATTTTGTATACATAGGTTCTTTCCCCTTGTTTTGTAGATGTCATTGGGATATAGACCTAGCATTGGTATTGCTGGATAAAAGGTTATGTAGGGTTTTAGAGCCCTTTGTGCACAGTTTAAATTGCTCTCTGGAATGGTTGGATCATTTCACAAATCCAACCACAGTGCATTAGTGGGCCCAGTTTTCACACATCACCTCCAAAATCCAACATTTTCCTTTTTTGTCATATTAGCCAATCTGTTTCTTTATCCATCTTCAGAAAGACGTGTTGTGGTATTGTAATAAAACCCTGGAGTCAGAAAAATTACTTTTGACTTACAATTTTGCTACCTGTATGACTTCCTGGGGCCTCTGTTTCCTCATCTGTAAAGTAACAGTTGGACCAGCTAGTATCCAAATACCCTTCCAACTCTTAAGTTATGATCTAATGATTCTATTACTCTATACATTTACTCACTTCATCACTTTAGTCTCAGTTTTCTCTTCCATAAATTGAAAGAATTAAAATAGCTGACCTCTAAAGTCATAAGATTGTAGATGTAAACTTGGCCCTTAGAAGCCATTGAGTCTAACCCCCTTAATTTACAGCTATTGAGGCACAAAGAAGTGGTGACATGCCAAAGGTCACATAACTTATATGTGTCTGAGACAAGATTTGAACAAATTTTTTTTAGTCCCAAACAAGACTTCATCCATTGCTCCATACTATCTCCAATTTGAATCCCTTCCAACTCTAATTTTTTTGTAATTATATGTTTATTGGGTCATTAGTGTCAAGACTTTTTTACCTGCCCTTACCTGCCCTAGTGAAGAGCCTGTTAAATCTGTGTCACCCAGGACAAATTTGTTTCCCTCTCTCCAATTCCAAAGGAAACAAATAGATTAAGCCCCATGGATACAATTCCCTAGATGATCTGTCTCATTCCTTTGCCCTTTCCCTCTTCATCTGACTCTGGAGCATTAAATAGTCTGAGCTAGGACTCTGACTTTACACACCACTAGAAACCCAATGTTAGTTTTATTCCCCTCAGTAACAAATTTCCTGTATTATTGTCACATATGGGCTTTCAGGTACTGCCCCATCTCACTGTCATCAGAGAATTTTGATTCTTAACCTATTTTTTTCTAGACTCTATGGTTTCAGGGAAACATCTGGCCTGACCTACTTCTTTAATTTAAGTGAGCCATCCCAAAAATCCTTCATCTTAGCAACTGAGAGAAAAAATCTGTTCTATATCTGTCTTTAACTCTCAACTGCCTTATGGTCCACCTGTAGCAGTACCTGCTCTGTACCATGATTGCATTTAAAATGATTTCTTCTCCAGTAATAGATTAGGCATAAAACATTTAGCAATTGTGGGTTGAACTAAGAGCTAAAAATCATAATTGTCTTACCCATGAAAATAAAACACTGGACCACATCTCATTCAAATTATGGAGACATGCATACACAGAGTATGGTAAAAGTTTTAGTATGATTTTAAAGTTTTGAAGCTTAAAACTACAGTAAAATTATGAAACACACTCTGTTATGTAGGTATACACACACACACACACACACACACACACACATATATGTGTATATATATATATATATACACATATGTAAGTGAATGGGTCTATATATTTATAGACACATACATACATATATGCATACATACATACACATTTATGTGTGTGCAAAGTGTGGAGTAATAGATAAGCAACTAGCTTCAGAAAAAGGAAAACATTAGTTCAGTTCTTACCTCTGAAATACATTGGCTGCTTGACCTTAGGAAAATCACCCAATTTCGCAGTAGCTCTTTAAGACCTTGGCAAATCTTTTTTTTTCAAGATTAACTAGATATACTTTATTTTCAAACTTCCCCTCATCTGCACATTTAATAATTCCATAAAAATAATAGAAACTAAAAATTTTCCCTTATGTCTCATGCAGTTGAACTATAGAATGTCTGACTTGCTCTCCTTGGCAACTCCTTAATTTGCCAAAATCTATTGGTAGAGAGTTCCTTTGGCTGGGAGTTCTCCATAGCAGTAGCCTCACAGTTCTAATCCCTATCCAGATATACATATAAGTAGATGGATAAATAAGAGAGATGGGTAGGTGGGAAGGAAGGAAGGAAGGAAGGAAGGAAGAAGGAAGGAAGGAAGGAAGGAAGGAAGGAAGGAAGATAGATAAATAGATAGAGTCTTACATTTTCAAAATCTAAAGACAATTACTGCTCCCAAAGCTCTAGAAAATAATCTGGTAGACTTTTCTTTTTCTCAGAGGACATGTGTTACTTTGACATTTAACATATCAACATTATCATAATCTTCCTTCTGAATGTACTGACATTATTTTGGATGCTGCTCATTCATTTAGTTTATCTAAGAAGTATGTTATAGGTATTTCAAAGTGTTGGAGATTTTAGATAATTTCAGGTGAATATATATCACTTGAAAAATCATCTTACTTCATTAATATTTTTGTAAAAAAATCTATGCACTTAATTTAGTATTTTTCAAAATATGTTATCATATACAGATGGAAACGGTAGACATCTTTTGATATGCACTTTAAATTTTGTTAAACATATCCCAATTACATTTTTATATAGTTCAAGGTTGCTTAGACCCTGTGCAACATGATTTTGACACTGAATTTAGATCAGTAGATCAGGAAAATACTCTAGAAAAATATTTTTTTTCCTTCACAAAGCTTTCAATTAAAAAAAAGTCCCATAACCTCACAGACAAAATGGAGAACTATAGACTAAATGACACTACAGTTAGTGGATATGGAGCTAATGAATGGCTGAGCCCAAAATGATTGATTATAAAACTGATGATAACCTGATGAGAAATCTCTAGACATGTCCCACCAGTAATGTCCTATTAGGTTCTAGTCATATCAATGACTTACACAAAGAAATAGAGGACACCCGTAAAAATTTCAGCTCACTTAAAGCTAATACTGAATGATGGAACTGGGAACCAGAAGCTCTTAAACAGTACAGAAAGATGGGACAAATCCTCAAAGATGAAATTTAGCAAAGATGGATGTAAAGATCCATATGTGTGTTTAAAAACTCATGTGTACCCATACTGGATACTAGTTCCTTATGGTAGTCTGGGTGGTTTAGTGGACCACAAGGAGAATATGAGTGGTAGAGAAACATGGCCATCTAGTTAGCTAACATAGTCTTAGTCTTCACTAACCATAGTATGTTGTCTAAAGGAAGGTTCCTTTTCTGCTGAACTCTATCCTGGACACACCATAGGTGAAGCATTGCATTTAGTACTAGTTATCATATTTTCAGAAGGATATTCACAACTATTATAAATCAAAGAAAGGGGATTAGGATGGTGAGAGCATGCAAAGCCATGCGTATACAAGGAATAGTTGAAGTAACTAGAAATATTTTGACTAATGAGAAGAAAGAAGACAAAGGTGCTACAGGGGATGGGGGAAGAGAGGCAGGGATGTACTTATCAATTATTTAAAGAGATGTTGAGTTTTCATATTGAAAGAGGATGGGACTTGCTTTGTTTGGCCTTAGATAGAAAAATTTGGAAGAATGGATGGAAGTTATAGCAAGGTAGCTTGTCAGTTATATACAATAAAAAAATTCCTAAGAATTAGAGCTGTCTCAATGTAGGATATTCAGCCTTGGAAGTTAGTGAGTTCTCCAGAGGTCTTCAAGTCCAAGCTGAATAGAAATTTGCTTGGGTTATTATAAAAGAGATTTCTTGCTATATTATGAGTTAGATAAAATGGCCTCTGAGTTTTCATCTCTTTCATTCTATTTGATGACTCTAACTGGGACAGGTAGGTGTTACAGTGAATAGAGCTCTGGGTTTGGAGTCAGGAAGACCTGAGTTCAAATCTAGCCTTATGCAATTACTGTTTGACCTTGGGCAAGTAAATTAGCTCCTGTTTGCCTCAGTTTCCTCATCTGTAAAATAGAGATAATAATAACACTTACTTCCCAAGGTTGTTGTGAGAACCAAATGAGGTAACAATTGTAAAGCATTTAGCACAGTCCCTGGCAAATATTAAGTATTATGTAAATGTTAGTTATTATTATTTCTATTACTATTGGTAGTAGTAATCACTATGCAGTAGTAGTAGTGATAGACTTGGTCAACATCATCGTCATCATCATTATCGTAGTAGTAGTAGTAATAGTAGTAGTAGTAGTAGTGGTGGTGGTGGTGGCAGTAGTAGTAGTAGTAGTAGTAGTAGTAGTAGTAGTAGCAGCCAGTGGTGGTGGTGTTATTGTTATTGCTATTGTCATTACTTTATCAGTTAGATACCACCTGTAGAAATAGAAAAGGCTTAACAATTTTAACTCAGTGATTGCATTCTAAAAAGTACAAGTTAGCAAAGTTTAAGCGTATATTCCTGTTCTACAATTGGTCCTGATTTGGTTGGTCCAATTCATCATGGTTTATTAAGACAGTCCCATGAGATTCTCCAAACCCCTATAATTTTCAGAACATAGAAGTCCAACAGGAAATCAATTGACCAAATCTTTCTGTCATGCTCGATCCTGTTGTGGCAAGCTGAGATGATATTCACTTAGTGGAATTGGATGGGATCAAAAGGTTCAATTGTTCTAATTCTCTGTGGTCCATCTACACAGATGGCCAACTGGCAGGGCACCAGAAATATTGGTTCTACCAATTATGGGCTCATCAAAACAACTAAATCTTTAGACATATGTATTGCATTGTAGGCATGTAAGCATGACTATCGTCCCAATTATATCGTTAAGCAAACACTTGACCTCTTATTGAAAAGATAAAATTAAATAAGTTTAAAAAATTAAAAACAACTTTGAACATGAAGTTTAAGACCCAAGAATATTTTTCCTTTCCTCTTTAAATTATACTGCCTAACTCATTTTTATCATTATTTCCTATTTTAGACTTATGAAATTAATGTATTTCCTATGAAAAAAACGTACCTGGAAATGTGTTTCAATTTGGCCTTGATTAAAAAAAAGGAAGTACTGAATTAGAAACTGTGTAATAAAGGGCACTTAAATCATACCAAAGCTAGAATAACTCAGTCAATCAGCAAATAAATGGCCAAGTACTAGAGGCAGGTAATACAAGAATCTGAAATGAATTCTATTCTCAGAGGTGACACAGCACTGATTCTCCAGCATGCTCAGAGGAGGCCCTGAGGTTAAATCAACTTGGATGAAATTTCCTGTTTTGCTGCATGAAATTTCCATGATGAAACTCAATGCCTTTGCCTTAAAATTTTTTTAAAGCTTCAAGAATGTCAGAATTGGAGTTTGGGACTGGAATGAGTACAAACATGTTCAGATAGACCTTTCCCATTTTGGATTATTTCCAATAGTATGGACATTTCTACACATTCATAGTGGAAATAAAAAAAAAAACTTAAGCAATTATTAAGGTAATTAGGACCCAAAACTTTACTGTTATTGGAAATGTGAGATAACTGAGACCAGGCCTGTACAATGAAGGCAAAATACATATCTTTAAAATTGGAAAACTGAATTTACACCAGATCTCATACATGGCTCACAAGGGTAAGAAGAAATATTTATAGATGTTTCTTGAGGAGCACAAACATATAGTTCATAGCATGCTAGACCTAGAACTGAAAAGGGCCTCAGTAACCACCAAGTCCAACTCTTACATTTTGCAGATAACAATTGTTAAAACCGAGGGAGATTAAGTGGTTTGCCCAAAGTCACACAGGCAGGTAAGTATCACTGGGCTTTGAACACAATTTCATTGACTCCAGACTCAGCACTCTTTCCACTGTTCCACACACTATTTAAAGTCAGACTACTTGAAAGCTAAGTATAATTCTGAATATGCTAACATAGGTATTGCCCCAAAAGACTGTTGTTGAAATAATCTAATTGGTTCTATTTTCCACCTGACTTCCCAAGTGGAGAGTCAATCTGGGACCTTCCACACCAGATTGGGGTCCCCATCACTGGAGGTCTTCAAGATGAGATTAGATGATAACATTTAAAGAGTCTTGTAAAGGTAATTCCTCTATTCAGAGGACTACATAGCTGCTGAGGGCCCTTCCAATGGTGAGATTTTGTGAAGTGGCTTGTCCCCATATCTTCTGAAAATGAGGTTCTCAGACAGGAATGTTCAGAAATTGGAGTAATAAGTCAATGAGTCCATAGGCACAAAGCATTACCAAGTAAAGAAAACTTCATTTTCCTATCTATTAAATATTTAATCTACACCTACTGTGCGTCAGGCATTTTGCTACATATTGAGGATACAAAAATTACTTAAAGCAAAAAAAAATGTAGCAAAGAATCATAGCATCATAGATCTGGATGGGATGGACTTTAGGTTTAGAGGCCATCTGATCCAACTCCATCCCTTTGCAGATCAAGAGACTGAGCCTGAGAAAGGTAAAATTCTTTGTCCGTGGTCACACAATTGAGAAGGACCAGTATTTGATCCCAGGTCTCCTGATTCAAAGACTGGGTTTCTTTCTTCTGAGTCATGTTAGTCCAGGGCAATGTGAAGAAGAGACAGGAGATGAATTTTAATTAGTTCCAACCTATCTTAGTATTTTACAGTCTTACCCAAATATTTATTTAAATCAATATATTGGCATATGTATACATGTCAGTATACAAGAATTACTGAATTATTAAAATTAACTGAAGAGTGTCATACCTCCTATATTTTCTTTATTCCCTAATTCATCTCTCACTTAATTGTTACTAACATTATTATTTTTACTCATATCACTGCCCAACCTTTTTTATATTTAGACTTTTTCATGATAGTCTCTTGCTTGAGACAACATAGTGGCTCCCTATTACTCATGGAGTAGAGTTCAGATACTATAGCCTGGCCTCACTGAGCTTTCCATGATGCCCCATTTGTTAATGCCATACATCTCAAACTAAATTCTATTTAACTACTCTGCATGTATATATGTGTGTCTATGTGTGTGCACACACAATAAACATATACACATATGCAAGCATATGTATGTGCATGCATATATGTATATATGTAATATCAATTACATACAATTTCATATCTCTCCCATTAGAATATAAGCTTATTGTGAGTAGAGATCATTTCATTCTTTGTACTGATTTCCTCAGTGCCTAGTACTGTGCCTAACATATGGTAGATGTTAAATAAATACCTGTTACTTGATCAATGGATGCATTTCCTCCATAATCAGGTGCCACCCTCTATTTCTATCCTTCTTTCACACTATACCCCTCTGTGCTCCATCCAAACTAAATGATATACTAGCTTGTTTTGCTCACCCTTGTGATTTCCTACCTCCATGATTGTGTTCACCTTGTTTGCTATACATGAAACATCCTACTTCCCCTGTTTATCAAATTAAAGGTGAAAACTCACCTTTAAGTATCAAATTTAATGCCACCTATTACATTTAGTAAATTATCTCCCTGAAAACTTGGATTGTTTCCTTTTAGTCTCTACATCCTTAGCATGTACAGCATTATGTAATAAATGTTAGATTGAGTTGGATAGATTCTTTTCTGAGTCCCTACATGCAAACTCAGAAAGCATTTTTCTCTCCCCACTGACCTTTGTGCCTCTCTGATGATTAAATCTTGCATGAATTATTGTGTATCATAGTTGTGTGTATGCGTGTGTTAGATTGCAAGCTTCAGATGGGTAGGGATGATGTCTTATATAAACATTTAATATCCCTTATTAACTAGCATTATGCTTTGCATTCAGTAGCCATTTAATAAAGAGTAAAGAATTGTTTAGCCTGGAGCAAAGAAAATTCAAGTAGGGAAGGAGAGCTGTCTTCAAGTATTTGTCATGTATAACTGTCATGTGGAAGAGGGATTAGACTTATTCTGTGTGGCCCTAGAGGGTAGGAGCAGCAGCAGTGGGTAGAAGTCACCATGAAGCAAACTTCAACTTTGTCAGGAAAAAAACTTGTTACCTGTTGGACCTGGTGCTAAACAGTGGAAGGGGCTTCTTTTGAGAGACAGTATGTTTCTCCTACTTGTAAGTCTTCAAGTAGGGACTGGATGACCCCTTGTAAGGTATGTTATAGTGGGAATTCCTTTAGGGTATTGGTTAAACAAGATGACCGCTAAGGTTCTTTCCAAATCCTAAGTCTATGATTATTATCTGTGAAATCAATGCCGGTAAATGCGATCAGTAATGCTATTAAACTTATTTTAAAATAATAACAAACAATTAGAAGGATGATGGCAAAAGCAGAACACCGCATCATCAGATAAGCCTCAAGCTAATCTAAAAGAGGGAAAAATTTATTCAGGAGAAGTTGGGGAGGTTAGAATCCATAGACAATACCTGGTATCAACATTCTTCTGTCAAGGGTGTTCAGCAGGAGAGGAGATCATACACTAGGGGGAGAGAATAGATGTCTCAATCAAAGGGGCCATTCTGGTCCATAAATTGGGAAGGGTTTGTAAGTCATGAATATCCTATTTTTAATCATATATGGCAACTGAGACTTCTTTAGTATGGATAACTGAGGTAAATAATATAGCACATAACCAAATTGGTTTCAAATTTCTACAAGCATCAGTAGCATTTTTGGAACCGTAAGAAAGTATATTCTTTATGATCACCACAGCTGGTTGGTAGTTGTCCTTCATATTGGCAGAGGACCTAAATGATATCATCATATCAGGATCAATGTACAATGTGTCTGACTGTGTCTGATAAAATTGTAAAATGGTAAAGTGGTATGGGTGATTTATTTTGATTCTCACATAAATTGGATTTAAATGAGGCAGAGTGCATAGTCGTTAGCATCAGTCTCTCTTCAAAAGTCATGGGAATCCAATGGCAAGACAAAAGGAAAGATAATTGACAATGGCCCAGGATGCAACACATGACCTTGGAGTCTCAAATGCTTGACTAAGCTCTAAGCACTCCACAGCACCTGCTGCAGCCACCTCCATGGATGTTGGAACAAATTGTTCTCATTGGTCCATTCTTCTGGGGAATTCTTCACATGCTTTGGGTAGACATCATCCTAACTCATCAATGGGTTCAAAACCTGTTAGTTACCCTCAACTTGATTTAGCTGTCTGCTGAGATGGTTTTACCATGGTGTGGACACCATTCATGGTACAGCTTCTTGAAGCCACAAATCAGAATTGGGTGAAGGTCTACACCAAAGGGTCTGAAAAGGACTTAGCAAGCCCTCACACCAGAGGTACCAGTCTTCCCAGAACGTGCTACACACCCCAAAGATGTTTCTCTCATCTGCCCTCATAGTCCTTGTCTTTAGACTTCCTCTTATGAACTTATGATGTTTATTTCCATACAACTCTAGGAACCTCCTCAAGGTAGGGTCATATCTTACTTACCATTGTTTTATTGTTCCTCAGTACTTGATATAATGCATTTTACATAATTGTCATTTGATAATTTTGATAATTTGTTGAACAAAAAAGTGAATGATTTAACAGGTTTGAGTTTCTTACCTTGTTTCTTTCTTGAAGATGAAATAATGGGCAGTGAAATTGCCTAAAAGAGAGCAGCCTGTTATGGATGTGAGAATATGGGTCAAGAGGAACCATAGACTTTGATGGTTATTTAGGTTTGTAAAAGACATTCCTGTGTGATTCTCCTTCCACACCGATGCCTCTGTGAATGATTCCACCCTGAGGCCAGCTAAGGGTTTGGCAAGTCCCTGTCTAGAACAACTATATCATGAGAAGTTCCAGCTGTGCTCTTCACTCATTATTTCTGGGCTGCTTGACCTTTATAATTCTCACCTGGCCTTCTCATGGGTGTCCTTCTTCCTTTACCACCCCCATCCTACTTCACAGGTGCCTTTTATGTTTTATCATCTTCCTTAGAATATAAGCTCCTTGAGAGTAGAAGCCATCTTATTTTCATGTTCTTAGTATTTAGCAGAGTGCCTGGCACAGAATGCTTAGTTGATGTTCTATCTGTCTATCTATCTATCTATCTATCTATCTATCTATCTATCTATCTATCTCTATCTATCTATCTAGCTATCTATCTGTCTGTCTGTCTTTCTGTTTATCTATCTATCTAAGAAATTCCTGGGCCAAGGTACGGAAGTGACAGTCAATTTGTTCACTATGCCCTATCAATTTAATATACATTAGGGGAATTATTAAACTGAGGTTCATGACCTTGAAACTTTTAATATTTTAATAACTGTATTTCAATAAAATTGGTTTCCTATATAATTCTACATATTTTATTTCATTTATTTAAAAACATTCTGAGAAGGGTTTCGGAGGCTTCAGCAGACTGCCAATGAGGTCCATGACACAGAAATAGGTTAAGAATTCCTGATCTAGATGGATGTGTTACAAAGGAGTCAACCGTGCAGTGACCTGGGGTGATCATTCTGACAGCCAAACTAAGTGGTTCAGATGTGCTGTGATGGTCTGTTTGCTTGGCCACATGCAGGCACAGCAAGATCTGCACAAGAATATTAATTATGGAGAAAACCAAGAAGCAAGAGAATAAGTAGTGAAAGAAGCAGTGGCTCATCCCGCAGAGTCATGTGGTGGGCACAGACTTTCTCTTCACTGAACACAGGCTGAGATGTTGTCTTGCTGCTTTGTGTTAATTAGAGAATAAATAAGTGGCCAACTGTAGTCTGTGGGCATATGTTGGTCAACTGTTTCTGTCTAATTAGGTTGTAAGCCCACTGGGCAGGGGCCTCATTTAAATCTATGTTCTGGAAAGTACTTAGTGCCTTTGTTGAAGCCCTGTAAATGTTAGCATGTAAGAAAAGAGCTAGCTAATAAGCAAGTGGCAGGTTACAACAATTCTGTATATTCCCATGGTTTAAAGACTCCTTCCTAAGAACTGATCTGAAAAGATGATAGAATAACATAGGGTATTCAATTATACCCTAATTTTTGCTTCATCATTGTCAGAAAAAAACAGACAATGTTTCAGATGCATGTGGTATTTAGATACACGTAAAAATAATAATAGGTCATACTTATAATAATACCTTAAGGTTTGCAAGTTATTTTCTTTGTAGCAATCTTGTTCAATATGTAGTATGGGTTTAGTATCCATTTTATAGTTTAGGAAACCAAAGACCACAGAGATTAATCCATAAACACCACAGTAGGTAGAGGGGCAGCATTGCATACTAGATATGTAGTTGGCCTGAGAGCCAAGATCTGGATTTCAAACTCACAGTTGGCTAGGTGACCCAAACAAGTCACTAGACTTCTCAGTTCTTTAGACCAGTGGTGTCAAACTCAGAAAGAAACAGGGGTCATTAATACACACATCAGAAACTCTATAGGTCACATATTAACTCATTTCTTAAATATAGTATTATCTATGCTTCATTGTATCTTTATTTATTTCATTAAATATTTTCCAATTATAGTTTTAGCTGGTTTGGATGGCACTCAGAAACGTTGTGGGTAACATGGTCCCATGTTTGACGTCTCTGCTCTAGGCAACTTGAACATTCTAAGTTGTAGAGAAAGTGCCAACCTGCATTGGCACAGGGAGTCCCCTCATCCAAAAATTCATGATTATCTATGAAATCACAAGGAGTCTGTATTCTAATGGAGTAAATAGTAATAACCTCACTCCCAAGATTTCCCATGTCGCTCTCTCATGCACTTGCTGTAAAATATCACTGGAGTCTGAAATCTTAAGTTTCAGTCTTGACTCTAATCTAACATTAATTATATGATGATGGAAAAATGAGATTGTAAGCTTCATGAAGGGAGAAACCATGAATTATCTGAATTTTGTTTTATCCCTAGCATGTAAATTCTACTGACAGTGGTCACTTAACACATGTTTTTGATGTATGAATAATTGAATGGCTTCATTGAAATACAGCTTCAGTGACTGATGACGTATTTTGTTTTCATGTGGATATTGGGTGCCTACGTGTGGTCCACAAACTGCTTCCAGAAAATGGGTATTATCTCCCCCTATTTCAGTGTTCTTTTCTTGGTTTACAGAGTTCCATAGCTGAGAAAACCCATGTTATCTGCTTTAATGTTCTGTGGCCTACCATTATCTCTTGTAGTTAATTCATTCCACAAATACTACTAAGTACAGCTGCTAGGGTGTGCAGTGGCTAGAGCATCAGCCCTGAAGTCAAGATGACCTAAGTTCAAATTCAGACTCAGACACTTCCTTCTGTGTGACCCTGGGCAAGTCACTTAATCCTGTTTGCCTTACTTCTCCTCATCTATAAAATGAGCTGGAGAAGGAAAAAGCAAACTACGCTGGTATCTTTGCCAAGAAAACCCCAAATGGGGTCACAAAGAGTCAGAAACAACTGACAGGACTGAATAAGACAAGAACAACTTATGTTCAGTGCACCGTGCTGAACACTTGGGAAGAAACAAGATAAATAAAGCACAAGCCCTGCTCTTCTGGACCTTACAATCTTAAATAGGGAAAGATAAGACGTGTTCATAAGTCGTTATATTCCACATCCTAGTATGATGTCCATAGAGCTATTTGCACAGAGTAGGTGTTTTTTATGTGAATTGGTCTCCTCTTGGCACTGTGCCATTAATATCCAGCCAATGAGAATTTTAGAATTATGGCACTGTAAGTTGTTATCTGTCATGACACTAAAGAGAAAAAAAAATACATTTTACATTAATTATTCAAGGAAAAAGCCAGGAACTCATATGAGAGGTAGCTTCATGCATGTGGAAAAGAGCACAGGCTTTGGACAGGAAGTTCTAAGGCTTCAGTTATAGTCCTCAGAGTCACCTTAAACAAATCACTTAACTTGTTGGTGTCTTAGCTTCCATCTTTTTGAAAGGTTGGCTCTTGATTTTGCTTATCACTAAGTTGTCTTTCTACTATGATATCTTATGATTAAAAATAAAATGATGAAGGCAGAAAGGGGTGGGGTATATGTGAGTGTTCAAAATCTGCTAGATGATCTCCTATTGTGGAGCTGAGGCAATACCTAGACTGTAGTCCAGCATCCCTTACTCGATATCCTAAAGTACACTCAGGATGCAAATATTTTTGCCTGGTAGCATACCACAACAGCAATTTTTCTCCATTCCACAATTTCTGAATTTAATGGAGAAGTTTGAGAAATATGGAAAGTAAACTTCTGTTGAGAAGTAGCCAAATTAATTATTATTTATGAGTAATCAAGAAGAATAAAAGCTATTCTCACTAAATTATCAGAATTTGAAGTGTGATACTGTTAAATCTCCATAATTCATCACTTTCCCCTAAGCCTACTACTTCTTTTTCTCTTGTTTCTGTCAATAGTGTTGCCATTCACCTATCACCCAAGTCCATAACCCACATGTTGTTCTTGCCTTCTTCCTTTCCTCCTCTCTTTACTTCATCATCATCAAATTGACAAAAGCTATTGTTTTTCACCTATGCAATTTCTCTTATAATCATCTCCTCCATTTTCATCCCCACCACTACTGCTCTAATTCTCACCTCCAGCCTGGACTGTTGTAATTGCAACATAAGTGGTCTCTATGAGTTTCAGGTCTATCCACTAACACATTGTTCTGATTTCATCACTCCCTTGCTCAAAAAATTTCAATTCATTTTTGTTGCCTACTGACCACATTCCGAGCTATTTAGCTTGACATTCAAGACCCTGCACCCAGACATTCCAACTACATTTCTAGACTTACTACATGATTTAATTCAATTCGACATACATGTATTACATGCCTATATACAAAAGACAGTAAAGAGAAAAAACTTGCCCATAGGAAGCTTACACTCTACTACCTTTCATATAACTATCTGACAAAACAAATGCTTAACATTATTATTAGACCATAAGTTCCTTGGAATCGGGAACAATTTTTGTCTGTTTTGTTCAATATGTTTTGGCTTTTTTATATTCCCAATTTTTGCATGTATAATTATATATAATGCATGTATACATATACAGACATATATACATATATGTTTTATATATAAATGTTCTATATCATGTATAAATGTTCTATATTATATATGTATAAACATTTTATATATTATATGAACATAGATGTTCAAACATATATATTATATGTTCATATAATATTTGTTTAATTTAATTGAGTTTTTATTCTAGAAGGGGAGTCGCAATCATTTTATCCAAATCTTATTGTTTCTACTCTCAAAACATCTCTCTTGTATATACCTTACTTTCTACTCCCAGAAGCCAAACCCCAGTGCAGATCCCTATCACCTCTCATCTGGCTAACTATTCTCTCCTATTTGTCTCTTCCCCTCTACAATCCATCCTCTATTCTCTATCACCCCCTATTCAATAAACTCTAGTGGCTCTCTATTGCCCTCAGGATCAATTGTGTCTTCTTTTTTGACATTTAAAGCTTTTCACATCATGGTCTTTTTCTGTCTTTGCATATTCTTATGCTATATTCCACCCGATATTCAGAGCTAGCTCTATTTGCCTGCTTGCTGATTTTTGCATATAGCACTCCATTTCCCATCTGTAGGCCTTTGTCCTTGCTATTCCTTATGAGTAGAATATTCTCCCTCCTCACCACTTCTCCTGCTTTCTTTTTTGGTATCTTTAAGTATTAACTGAAATACCATCTCTATTGAAAGTCAGCTACCAGTACGTTCCCCTCTGAAATTACCTTCCAATTATTCTATCAATATCTTGAATGTCCCTAGTTAGCTACATGTTTTTCCCCAATTAGAATATGTGCTCTTTGGAAGCAACGACTGCTTTTCCTTTCTCTGTATCCCTAGGGCTTATCACAATATCTGGCACATAATAAATGTTTAATAAATTCTTGTTGACAATCTGACTCAGCACATGGTCTGGTATACAGCAAGCACTTAATAAATGCTTCTTGATTGATTCTGGTATCACATTGCATAATACTGCACCTCTATGTCTTTACCCCTGATGTTCCTCTCTACCACCATTCCCAACAATGCTCAGACCTGGATGAAATACTGCCTTATCTTTCCTGGATTCCCATCCCGACCCCTGGCAAAAGTGATATCTCCCTCATCTGAGTGCTCATAACACTTTGCACCTCTCTTATGAACTCAGAATACTAAACTTTATGTTGAACTGATTATATTTCTATCACCTTACTAGACTGTAAGTATCATTAGAATACTTTACCTTGTCTGAAATTTATCTCTAATCCAATGCTGATATGGTACTCTTTCTGCTGCAAGTGCTTAGTAAATACAGGACCAGTAACTGAATGTTTTTTTTTAAATCCACTTATTAAGAAAGTTAAAAAATTAAATGTTCTGGAAATGCAAAAAGAACAAGCACCGAAGCATTGCTAAGATCATTTTTAAATTAAGTCAACTATTCTAAGTGTGGTATTTTCGTTATATCATGTATGAGGGTTATGGAGTCCAAGGTTAACTAATGCTATTATACCTCAGAAAAAGAGAATAAAACATCAAGTCCTTCTCTTTTGATGTATATATTTGCCAAATTGTTCCCTCTTTCCTGGAATTCCTATTATAAATTTTGGTTCTCTTCAAAGTCATTTTCAAATGTTCATGACCAGAAAATGCAAATCTGCAGCAATGAAAGCTTGTTTCATCCTATATGTGTTTAAGTATGATAGATATTCGAACTTAGAAAGCTTTTGAGTCATGAAAATCCTGATGAGTAAGAAAAAATGATAACTGTAGCTTAAAATTTAAATATGTCAATGATGTTTAAAAAGAAATATTGATTGAATTATATACTTACTATGAAAACAAAGGTAGAAATGATTTTCAAAAAATTCTAGTGATTACAATGAAACTTTACTGTTTTTATTCCTATGTTGAATCATAGGAAAAATAAAATAAAAAATCTGACCAACCACAGAATACAAGGATGAAAAGGAAAACACGCTTTTCCTACTGCCAGATATCTAGCAAGCCAGAATATAATGGAAATGAAGCCATTGGCCTCAAAATAGGTGAAACTACTACTACTAATACTACTACTACTATTGATACTACCAACACCACCACCACTACCTAGTTAAGTAGCATTTATATATTGCTTTAAGGATTGCCAAGTGTTTTAAAATTATTTCATATTTTTCACTATAACTGTGGTAGGTAGGTTCTATGACAGCTGACGAAACTGAGAAAGAGGTGGAGTGACTTGCCTAGGCAACTATTTGAGGCCAGATTTTAACTCAGTCCTCCTGACTCCAGTTCCAACATTATATAACCATTGCTCTCTCTGTCTCTCTCTCTCTGTCTCTGTGTCTCTGTCTCTCTGTCTCTCTCTCTCTCTCTCTCTCTCTCTCTTAGAGAACAGTAGTAGCTTCTAGAGAAATTTCTACTTTCTGAAAGGAATTTCTTGTGGTTTTGTTTTTAAATTTAAGTGGCATAGGGAGCAATATATATATATATATATGTATATATATATATATATATATGTGTGTGTGTGTGTGTGTGTATACATGCATATATATATGGGGGTGACTTAATATAACTATGTTAGGAGATATAGTCAGGACTGTAGCTTCTAGAGAAATTTCTACTTTTTGAAAGGAATTTCTTGTGTTTTTTTAAATTTAAGTGACATGGGGAGCAATATATATATATATATATATATATGTATATATATATATATGTATATATATATACATATATATATATATATATGGATGACTTAATATAACTATGTTAGGAGATGTAGTCAGGACTACTACAACATTGGTGGAACAGACAAATACAGATTTTTCATTGGCCCCATAAGCTTCTCAAAGTAATTCACAGAGCTACTATAGACCTTTGCAGGAAATAGAAAGCTAAATGTATGCTAATTACTCCACTTTGTAGCTCAGTCTACTTAAGTAACTCCCATAATTCCATACATAATTCAAGGTTTCAAAGATTCCATTGTTATTTTGAATGTTAAGGCCCCAACAATTACTGAGTCAAATATAAAATAAAGCTAAAGAAATAATAAACAAAGTATTTTTTAGGAAAGCTAAAGGATAAGAACATTAATAAGATGACATCTTCAGTAAAGAACCTTTTCCTACCCACTTGCTGTCTGTTCCCCCTGCCATCCATCCTTCTACTTGGAGCACAATTCTATTCAAGACAACAAGTGCTTTGGGATTTTAGATGGCAGAGAGCTCTTGGCCCTTGCAGTACATAATTGAATAATCTCCCAGGAACCACATACTCCCTGAGGAAAGTTGGTGCTCATTCACACTTAGTCTCAACACCAGAGTTGCTAGGCAAAGAATCAGACAGGTTGGTCATGTTATCGAATTAATTAAAAGCTACTTGGTGGGAATGTCAAGAGGAAAAGTCTTTCACTAATGTAAGGAAGAAAACAAATTATTTTATCTGCAGTGTAAACTGTGTCACCTCCAAAAAGGTCCCAACTGCGTTGTGCTCCATGTGTGTAGGTTGATATTTAAAGATGTTAGTGCTTTATAGGTGTGGGTATCCCCTCTACTGGGGCAATTTACAACTACACTATGACTCAGGAGATGGTCTGCAAGGATTACTATGGCCAAAATATCTCCTGAAAAATCGCTAGATCAGCCTTGTAATGCTTCTCTATTTTATTCCCAAACAATGTCAAACATTTTGGGACATACTTTCTGACTGCCAGACGTTTGGCTGCATGCAATAGGCATAGCAGTAGTCACAAAGAAATATACATAGACACACATAGGAACCAATCTTGACCACAACTACTAATATGAATGTGTATATGTACGTATATGTGTGTACATGTATATGTATATAGATTATATTATATATGATAGTATAGGATTGTGTATAATAATCTACAGTGTATATTATACCATATCATGTTATGCTGTACTATGTAGTTTTATACACAGCCACATACAAAACATATACATAGGAGTGTTGAGGAAATTTTGTATATGTATATTTGCACATGTGTATATACACACGCACACATATGTGTTTATACATATATCATGTGTTTCACACAGAGAGATATGTGTTGTCTTTGGTAAAGGAAACTTTCAATAACGGAATGCGGATCTCTACCAATGATGCAAATAAGCCTCCATTGTCCAACTTAAAGTCTTAATTGCTTAGGCAGGCACTGAGAAGTCAAATGACTTATTAAAGATCACACAGCCAGTCAATGTTAAAGGCAAGACTTTAATTAGAATCATCTTGACTCTAGAGAAGGTTTATCCTATCCCATTCTGTGCTTTAAGATGCATGAACATGTTCCTTACATGCCTCAAATACTCCCAAATACCTATGCACATATATTTTGCTTGATTTCTACTCAAATGGGACAACATATTTCATATGTGGCCCTGGTTTTATTAAGTCAATATCAGAAGAGCTCAAGCTTTGGCAAGGTTTTGAATATAAGCTCAGTAATATAGCAAGTATTATCTGAGAGACCAGCATACATAGGTTCATGGAGGCATCATTAGAGGGCTGGTCAATGGTGGATTTTTTAAAGTAGAGATGAAGACTTTATCCTAAGACAGGAAGGGAATCTGAAGATATGGCAAGAGAGGTTTTTTTTGGCAAGAGAGTTTACATGGATGAAATTAAGACCACACTTAATGCAACCCCTGTGGTGAAATGAAAAGAAGTAAATGGGAAAGAATTTCACAGGATGGAGAGGTCTGAATGGTCTCATTTCTATATCCCTGGGGGGACTACTCATGCCAGTGGTATTAAACAGAACCTTTTCTGTATTTAGAAATAAATATTTGGATATTTGAATATATGTGTTTGTGAGTATGTGTATTATATATTTATAGATATATACATGTACAAAAAAGGGGCCCCAGAAGTGTTAGTTTTAATATCTGGATGTACACACACATTTACATGTGTATATATGTATGTATGTATGTTTATACGCATATGCACATGGGGTGTATGGGGTGTTCAGGGAAGACTGCCCTCTCGTGTGAGGGCTGCTCATTCACCTTTGGTGTCCGCCTTCACCCATTTCTCTCCTGTGGCTCCAAGAAGCTGTAGCATGGGCAGTGGCCACAACCTGGTTAAAACTGTCTCAGGAGATAGGCTACAGCAGGGTGAGGGTAAAACTAGGTTGAAAGTAACTGATAGACCTCAAAGCTGTTAGTGAGTTAAGGGAACGTCTGCTCTAAGCATGTGAAAACTTCCCCTGGCAGAATGGGCAGATGAAAACAATTGGTTCCAATAGCCATAAAGGTGGCTGAGGCAGGCAGCGTGGAGCATTTAGAGCTTGGTTAGACCTCAAAGACTCTAAGGTCATCCACTGTATCCTGGGCTTTCACCAGTTGCCCTGACTTTTGTCTTGTCACTTGTTTCAACAATCTGGCTAGCAGCTGCTGTGGGGGGGTGTAAAATCAACAACAACCAGCTCACAGAACAATGCAAGCCCAGGTTGTTTTGATCTGCTTTACTAAGGAAAGCAACATTAAGGGGTTAACAATCTTACTTTAAGCCAGTATACAAATATCATTCACTTAGTTCAGAGGAAAATGCCAGCACCATGAACTTCAGAGCAAATACAAACAAATTACAAGCATCAACAGACAGACCTTGTCTGATTCAAATCCCAATTCATAGTTACTGGAGTTTAACAAAGTCCCAAAATCTGGTTTACAAGCTGGAGGGCTCTTAGCTACAGCTGTCCGGAGTCTCCACGTCAGCAAGCCACCAAGAGTGAAGGCTTTAAGCAAACAGTTCTGTTCTCCCTTTTTATAGTTTCAGCCGTCATCAACTGTCATCTTAGGCTCCTTCAATTGGCTCTGGTGTTATCACCTCTCTTCGTTGGCCCCACCTGGAGCCCCACTTTAGTTCCCAATTCACACCCATGTAGGCTTAGCACCTAATAGGGGTTTGGGCCTGGGACTAAGCACCTAGTAAGACGCAATCAAAGACATTGAATTGGTCAAAGGAAAGGCAGGCCGAACTCTTCAAGGATCCCCAATACATCACTAGATTTCAATGATTTTAGAAGAGAGTGAGGCTGACAACTTTGTGTAACTCTGCCTCACTTAAATCCAATTCATGCATGACTCAAAACATCACCCTCATGATGTCACGGATCCTCTTCAGAACAAAAGACAAACCGTTACATTGATATATCTACCTACCTGTTTTTCTACCTATCTATCTATATTTATTGTTGTTCAGTAATTTTTCAGTCACCTGTGACTCTTCATGACCCCATTTGGGGATTTCTTTGCAAAGATACTGGAATGACTTTATATTTCCTTCTCCAGCTCATTTTAACCAATGAGGAAACAGAAAAACAGAGTTAAGTAACTATCCCAGGGTCACACAACTAGTAAGTGTCCGAGGCTGTATTTGAACTCAGGTCTTTCTGACTCCAGGCCCAGCACTCTATACACTTTGACTGATTTTACACACACACACACACACACACACACACACACACACACACACATTTGTATGTCATATATCTCAATGCAGATAAGAAATCTTCTATAAGATATACAATCAAAGACAGTTTCCTGGAGAGCTCTGTGACCTGTTCATGGTCAAAAAGTCAGCAAGTGTCAGAGGCACTAAATGTGTGTCTTCTTGACTCTTATCATCTATATTAACTGTCTTTCTGCTAGTCCATACTGACTCTCATCTGTACATCCACACACATTCTTACACACATACACATGCAATGTTCACAAACCTACAGACATATACCCCCCACATGCATGCTCACACAAATGCACACATAGGCTTTCTCTCTGTCTCTCTGCCTCTGTTTCTGTCTCTGTCTCTGTCTGTCTGTCTGTCTCTTCCTCTCTCTCTCTTGCACACGCACACACGTGCGCACACACACACACATGCACATGCATACATACATACATACATGCACACACACGTCCTTCCATATGTTCCTTTCTCACTGATTAGAGACCATCTATATTAGAGTGAGAATGTTTCATCCATTCTAAAACCCAATGAAAAGTCAAGGGACGTGTACAGAAATGGTGTCTCAGTTAAAAGAAGCCCAGGGAAAGCTTAGTGTTCATCAGCAGCTGTTCTTCAGTAAAAGTGCTCTGTCTGTTGAATGATGGAATAATTAGGCCATCTGCTGGCAAACAGCAAACAGGCAACCTTCACAAATTCCAAACACGAATAAATAAAGCCTCTTCTTAGGGCCTGAATTGACTCAGGGGATTCACTAATGGATCCCGGAACATTTTCAGGTTTTTTTTTCTCGGTTGCTTCATGTTAATCTGTAATCTTTCCATTTGAACGATTTCCAACAACCATGGACATTCTTCCATATGATGGCCTTGGGAGAGAACTCATACTAGAGAGTATGATTCCCTTTAATTTATACATGGGGTGACTGAGGCACATAGATGGTTAATGACTTGTGGCAAACCCTAAAATATTTACGTGTATTACCTGGAAGAGGAAGTGAGTACTCCAGACAATACATAGAAAACGGTCCCTCTCTCTTAGCCTACCTCACATCATAAACAACATCAACCAAACTGGATAAATAATATTAAAAGGTGGTTAACCTGTGATGACAGCTGATGCTCGTAAATTAATCGACTAAATTTATCCTAATCCTGGCAATCCACAGAGGCTATAAGCAGCCTGTACCTGGGATTCATTTTGGCAATCTCCCTTTGAAGAGCTGGTGACTCCAATATGAAAGCATGGGTCCTCCAGCAAAAGGGAAATTTGTAAATGATCATAATTGTGAGAACACATTGTTGCTGCAGACTTATCCTGCAGGTAAATTAAGGACTTCAGTTTTCTGGGGACATCAATTTGGCACCATTCCCAATACTAAACTACTAACAAATAAAAATTCTCTAAGTTGCATTTCCAGATATCAGGTTTTTATGGCAGACACAAATTATCCAATTAATACCAGAATTGCCTAATTAATATGCAAATCACCCATTTAATATCACAGCAGTGGCTGTTTCATTTAATTTTTATCAGCAACGCTTTTCGTTCAACATTCACTAAGAATTTATTAAACACTGTACTAAGTCCTAGAGAAGTAAAACCAAAACCATCTAACCCTTGCCTTCAAGGTACTTACATTTTACTGTGAATAGAAGGTATGAACATACATAATAGTAAGGCAGAGAGTGCTGGGCCTGGGGTCGGGAAGATTCGTCTTCCTGAGTTCAAATGAAGCCTCAGACACTTACTAGCCTATGTGATCCTTGGCAAGTCACTTAACCCTGTTTGCCTCAGTTTCCTTATCTGGAAAATGAGCTGACAAAGGAAATGGCAAACCAGTCCAATATTTTTGCCAACAAAACCCCAAACGGGGTCAGGGACAGTCAGATACAACTGCAAAACAACAACAACAAAGTATGCAGACGAGTAAACCCAAAGTGTATATCAAGCAAATTCAAAGTCCTTTCAGAAGGGGCAAAGTACTAACAGCTGAGTGGTGAAGAGAGTAAGGGATGTCATATGAACTGAACTATGAAGGGAGCTAGGAATTTTAGCTGGAGGAAAGGGGGAGGGAGGGAGAACATTTCAGGCATGAGGAAGAAGCTTATTTAGACACAGAGGATCAAATACTGAGTTTGGGGAAGAGCAAGAAACCTAGATTGGCTAAATATTCAATTTTTTAGGGGGAATAATATGGAAAAAGTATATACAGGAAATCTGGAATATACTATGAAGGATTTTAAATGTCAGTTGAAGTTTTGATTGTATCTTAGAGGCAAAAGGAAGCTACTGAAGACTCCTGAGTTCCTTGTTTGTTGTCCACATTAGACTGTGAGCTCCTACAGAGGAAGGACGGGCTTTTGCCTTTCTTTGTATCCCCAGCACTTGGCACAATGCCTGGTATATAGTCTGTATTTAATAAATCCTTGTTAACTGACAGGTTCAAGTAGAGGAGTGATGGACCTGTGTTTTAGTAGCACCATTGTGGAAGCTATGTGAAGATGCATTGGAGAGGAGAGATATTGGAGCTGGGAAGCCTAGTTAGGAGATTATTGCAATAGTCCCAGAAAAGAAAAAAATGATGAGAGTTGGACTGTTCTGATTGTCATGTGAGTGGAGAAAGTGAGATGGAATAGAAAAGTCATACAGAGTTACAGTTTACAGTTTTTAGCCACCAATATGATGTGGTAGATGAGGATAAAGAAGAGTAGAGGATGAGTGATATTGTGATTCTAGGTGACTGGGAGAATAATGGTCCCCTCAACAAAAGTAGAGAAGTTAGGAGAAAGGGTAGGGCCAGGAGGAATTATAATAATTTCCTTTTTGAGATGCTGGTAGGAAATACAGGTAGTATGATATCCAGCAGGCAGCTAATAATGTGGGGCTGCATTTATTAGGGAGGTTAGGGCTATATATAAAGATTTAAGCATCATTTTCATAGATAAAATAATTGAATCCATGGGAGAAGATAAGATCATCAAAGAAGAGAGGAGAGAGAGAGAAAGAGAGAGAGAGAAAGAGAGAGAGAGAGAGAGAGAGAGAGAGAGAGAGAGAGAGGGACGGAGGGAGAGAGAGAGAGAAGCACTCCAGGAAGAGTGTTGGAGATACCACAATGCTGAAGGACATGGATGATGATAGCACAAGGAGACTGAGGAGGAAGGGTCAGAGAAATAGAATGAGATCTAGAGAAAGTAATATTGGGAAAACTGAGAGGATACTGTAGGATGGAGTGCTTAATACTTTTCACCATTAATTAATTCCCTTCACAAATAACAGATATTTCAGCAATTTGACTTACCAAATCTACTCTATCTCTTCCTCCCAATGCTGCTAAATTCACTATGAAGCTTTACTAGCTTTCTATTTGATTCTCTTCTAGAGCTGGAGATCACTGCTATGTGCTTAGAGAATACAGAAGCAAAGGTGGAGATTCTGTTTGGATTTCATTGCTCCTAATCAGTCTCACATTTGACCAGGAGGGATGAGGGGAGCAATAGGGAGGTGGTGAAAGGGGGAAGAATTTGGTGTACATATTCTGAATACTGAACCCAATTATATCCTGGCATATACTTCCTTCTTCAGTCAGGTCATTATCTATGATGGTTCTATGGACAGACAAAACCATTCTTTACCAATATCCAGAGAGATCTTGCCTACTTCTCACTCACCAGAGAACTAAATGTGTGGAAGAGCAAAATTGTTATTCATTTTTGAACATACTATTTCCTAAGAGACAGTTTGACATAGCCCGTAGAGGATGGGCTTCAGAGTCAAGGACAGCTGGGTTCAGGTCCCACCTGTGACATATATTGCTCCTGTCACCCTGGGTAAGTCACATTATTCTAGACAACTCTCTAACAAATCTACTATTAACCCCATTTTACACATGAGGAAGCTGAGACAGAGTTTAAGTGACTTGCTCAATATTTCATACCTAGTAAGTGTCTGAAGCTGTATTTGAACTCAATAATGCCTGACTCTAGGTCCATAACTCTATCCAATGAATCACATGGCTGTTCCACATTTTCCCTTCTCTTGCCCATGATAATGTGATCTGCCATCATGATAAGTGATATTACTATGCAAGGATTGAGTACTGTTTTTCGAAATTCCCTTTGCACCTTATGAATGGTAGATCTCTATGCCCACAAACTAGAAGGATTGCTGTATATAACAACGTAGGTTTTATTCTCTGATCTCATTTATGGAACCTAGGTAAGTCTAATTATGCTTAGGGATAACTATGGGGCAGCTAGGTGGTGCAGTGGATAGAGTGCTGGACCTGGAGTCAAGAAGATTCATCTTGATGAGTTCAAATATAACCTCAGACGTTTACTATCCATGAGACCATGGGAAAGTTGCTTAACTCTGTTTACCTCAGTTTCCTCATCTTAAAATAAGTTGGAGAGGTAAATGGAAAAATACTTTAGTATCTTTGCAAAAAAAACCCCAAAAGAGCTGGTGAAGTGTTCAGATATAATGATGAAATGGTGAAACACAAAAGTCTGAATATTTATGAGTTCACTAAGAAGTTTATGTTTCCCATTTTTTCTAGGAAAATGCTTGGATCTCTCCTTTATCTTGAGTTCTATGATTCCCATTTTGAAGCTTATTTCATTCCAACTTCCCCTATAGTTATGTGAATATAAGATCAAAGTATCATAACAAGCGTGCAGAAGGCAAAGTATGTCCAAATATCTGGTAGTCTTCAATTTTAAGTAACAACCTACAAAGTCAATGTTCCTAAAATTCTGGCCACCATTGAGAAGAAAGAAGAACAAAGAAGAGATTTCAAACCTAACCCTTTGAGTTATGAGAAAAAAAATAAAATGAGCTGAGGGAAAAGGAAATCGTACCTTGATATCCTTTTCATTCACCTCTAGAGATCTTCCCCTAGGGCCCAACACAGTTGATTGATGACCAAGCATGTACAAAGTAGCCTGCTTAGACAATTTTATCTACACTGGAGAAAGCTTCAGTTTCATATGCTATCCATCTATCCACCCAGGCCATCTCATTACCTTCCAGATACCATCCATGTTCTATCCACCTCCCCATTCCTCTCCAGAATAAAACCTCATTCCTTACGCATGCCTCCCCTATGGGTTGGCTTCTCCAATTAGAATGTAAGCTCTTTGAGAGCAAGAAATCTCTCTTTTTAACCCTTCCACTCTCAGAACTAACTTAGCACAGTGGTTGGAACATAGTGTTGTTCGTCCTTCATTTTTTTTTAAATGCAATTTATTTATTTAACATATTTGGTTTTCAGCATTGATTTTCACAACATTTTGAATTACAAATTTTCTCCCCATTTCTACCCTCCCCCCCACTCCAAGATGGCTTATATTCTGGTTGCCCTGTTCCCCAGTCAGCCCTCCCCTCTATCACCCCCCTCCCCTCTCATCCCCTTTTCCCTTCCTTTCTTGTAGGGCAAGATAAATTTCTACACCCCATTGCCTGTGTATCTTATTTTTTAGTTGCATATAAAAACTTTTTTTGTTTTTGAACATCTGATTTTAAAACTTTGAGTTCCAAATTCTCTTCCCTCTTCCCTTCCCACCCACCCTCCCTAAGAAGTTGAGCAATTCAACCTAGGCCACACATGTGTTATTATGTATAACCCTTCCACAATACTCATGTTGTGAAAGGCTAAGTACATTTTGCTCCTTCCCAACCCATCCCGCTTTACTGAATTTTCTCCCTTGACCCTGTCCCCTTTCCAAAGTGTTTGTTTTGATTACCTCCACCCCCATCTGCCCTCCCCTCCATCATCCCCTTGCCTTTTATTTTTTTTT
Organism: Trichosurus vulpecula; assembly: GCF_011100635.1. NCBI lineage: Eukaryota > Metazoa > Chordata > Mammalia > Diprotodontia > Phalangeridae > Trichosurus > Trichosurus vulpecula. The sequence goes on from NC_050578.1 coordinate 53,973,015, forward strand.
ATCTTCCTCCCTCTTCTTTCCTGTGGGGTAAGATACCCAACTGAGTAGGTATGGTATTCCCCCTCAGGCCACATCTGATGAGAGCAAGGTTCACTCATTCCCCCCTCACCTGCCCTCTCCCCTCCTCCCATAGAACTGCTTCCTCTTGCCACATTTATGCGAGATCATCCACCCCATTCTATCTCTCCCTATCTCCCTCTCTCAGTATGTTACTCTCTCATCCCTTAATTTCATTTTATTTCTTTTAGATATCTTCCCTTCATCTTCAACTCACCCTGTGTCTGCTTTCTCTCTTTTACATATATATATAAACACACATATATATACATACACATACATACATATACACATAGATATATACATACATACACATTCACTTATATATATAAACATATATATACATATATATATATATATGCATATTCCCTTCAACTACCCTAATACTGAGGTCTCATGAATCATACTCATCATCTTTCCATGTAGGAATGTAAACAAAACAGTTCAACTTTAGTAAGTCCCTTGCAATTTCCGTTTCTTGATTACCTTTTCATGCTTCTCTTGATTCTTGTGTTTGAAAGTCAGATTTTCTATTCAGTTCTGGTCTTTTCACTGAGAAAGCTTGAAAGTCCTCTATTTTATTGAAACTCCATATTTTGCCTTGGAACATGATACTCAGTTTTGCTGGGTAGGTGATTCTAGGTTTTAATCCTAGCTCCATTGACCTCCGGAATATCGCATTCCAAGCCCTTCGATCTCTTAATGTAGAAGCTGCCAGATCTTGGGTTATTCTGATTGGGTTTCCACAATACTCAAATTGTTTCTTTCTGGCTGCTTGCAATATTTTCTCCTTGATCTGGGAGCTCTGGAATTTGGCAACAATATTCCTAGGAGATTTCTTTTTGAGATCTATTTGAGGAGGCGATCGATGGATTCTTTCAATTTCTATTTTGCCCTGTGGCTCTAGAATGTCAGGGCAGTTCTCCTTGATAATTTCCTGAAAGATGGTATCTAGGCTCTTTTTTTGATCATGGCTTTCAGGTAGTCCAATAATTTTTAAATTATCTCTCCTGGATCTATTTTCCAGGTCAGCGGTTTTTCCAAGGAGATATTTCACATTGTCTTCCATTTTTTCATTCCTCTGGTTCTGTTTTATAATATCCTGATTTCTCATAAAGTCACTAGCTTCCACTTGCTCCAATCTAATTTTTAAAGTAGTATTTTCTTCAGTGGTCTTTTGGACCTCCTTTTCCATTTGGCTAATTCTGCCTTTCAAGGCATTCTTCTCCTCATTGGCTTTTTGGAGCTCTTTTGCCATTTGAGTTAGTCTGTTTTTTAAGGTGTTGTTTTCTTCAGTGTATTTTTCAGTATTTTTTTGGGTCTCCTTTAGCAAGTCATTGACTTGTTTTTCATGGTTCTCTTGCATCCTTCTCATTTCTCTTCCCAATTTTTCCTCTACTTCTCTAACTTGCTTTTCCAAATCCTTTTTGAGTTCTTCTATGGCCTGGGGCCAGTTCATGTTTTTCTTGGAGGCTTTGGTTGTAGGCTCTATGACTTTGTTGTCTTCTTTAGGCTGTATGTTTTAGTCTTCTTTGTCACCAAAAAAAGAAAGAATCCAAAGTCTGAGACTGAATCTGGGTGCGTTTTCGCTGCCTGGCCATATTCCCAACCAACTAACTTGACCCTTGAGTTTTTCAGTGAGGTATGACTGCTTGTAGACTTACGAGTTCTATGTTCTACGTTTGGGGGGGAGGTGCCAGCTCTGTCAGAGCCGCACTCCTCCTTCCCCAAGGACCCCCAGTCCAGACTGGGCTTAGATCTTTAGCAGGCTGTTGCACTCCTGCTCTGATCCGCCACTTAATTCCTCCCACCAGGTGGGCCTGGAGCCGGAAGTAACAACAGCTGTAGCTGCCCCACCTCCGCTGCCCCCGGGGCTGGAAGCCGAACCATGAACTCCTTCCACTCCTGCAGCTTTTTCCACTAACCTTCTCTGCAGTCTTTGGTGTTTGTGGGTCTAGGGATCTGGTAACTGCCGCAGCTCACATATTCAGGGCGCTAGGGCCCCCTCCGCCTGGCTTCTGGTCTGGATCGTCCACACCGCTCAGGCTGGGCTCTGCTCCACTCCCTTCCGAGCTCCCAGCTCCCAGCTCCGTGTGGAATAGACCTCACCCAGAGACCATCCAGGGTGTCCTGGGCTGGAGTCCTGCTTCCCTCTGCTGTTCTGTGGGTTCTGCCGTTCTAGAATTGGTTCAGAGCCATTTTTATAGGTTTTTGGAGGGACTCGGGTACGGAGCTCACTCTAGTCCGTGCTTACCAGCCGCCATCTTGGCTCCACCCCCCCCCCCCCCTCCTTCATTTTTTAAGAGGACCAATGACATCATGAAGGTGATGTCTTGACTTGCACATGAATGGAACTTAAGTGAGGCAGACTTGCACAAAGTCATCAGCCTCATTGTCTCCTCCAGAATCATCAAAGTCCAGTGGCAGGACTTTGCAGTGGATGCAGTGGATTACTTTGGCATTCAATTTCTAACCAGACTCTAAGTACTCCACAGCACCTGCATCCATCGCCTTCATGACCTTTGTAACAAATTGTTCTTATCTGCCTATTCCTCCAAGAGAAGTCTCATATGCTTGGGTAAGTGTTCCGCAAAGTATTTTTCATTCATTTGTTTCTCACAGTGGAGAAGCTTTGTTGGAAGGAAATGCATCTGTTAAAAGACAAAATGATGTGTCAAAGGACGATTGCAAAAGAGCTCAATGTTTACTCTCAAGCATGGCCTAGAGTTTTTTTTTTCCTTTGCTTAAATTCCATCATAACTTTCTGAAAAAGGCAAAAGGGAAAAGGATGCTCCTAACCAATGAAAAGTCCTTGATTTTATAGATGATTAATGAACGAAATTCAGAGAACTCTCCACAGGATTCTACATAGATCAGTTACTTCTTATCCTTCTTCATCATTTCTTTACTAGCAATAATAACAATTAACATTTATATTGCACTTTAACATTTACAAATCACTTTAGAAATATTATTTCAATTGATCCTCACAAAAATCCTGGGAGGCATTATTATTTATCCTCATTTTGTAGGTGAGGAAATTGAAGTTAAATAACTTGCCCTGGATCACATACATAGGAAGTGCCTGCAGATGAATTTGAACCCAAGTCTTCCTGATTCCAGGTCCATTGTTTTATCCCCTGTGCTTTGCTGCTGCTACTGATGCTACAGCATCACTTTCATTAACTCAGCCTTCTCTCTAACAGTTTTATGATCAATCGAGCGCTCAGCTGGGCATTTGTAACTTCTTCCCCTGGCCACATGATTGTCCTACTTTGTTTCCTAATGACATAATTCCTGAGATATTCTCTTTTTTAGTCTTTATTATTCATAATTAGTAATGCAGCTAATCACATCCACCACACATTTCTCAACTTCTCTTTGGGTCAATAGTCAATCCTGAAACTGTCTATGTCTTAACTGATAGGACTAAGCTGGGTTTTGATGTGGGAGACATTTCTGAATAATCTGTGTGTAATCATACCATTAATTAGTTAGAATGAAGTTTAAAATCAACACCAAATTAGATGATAAAATCAGAAGAAAACATGTGTAAGTGCAATGACTCCAGCATTATGTAATTAAGCTGTTGAAAAAATAAAGATTTGAAGGAACTTTTACATAGGGATATCTGTCCCCTTGCTTTATTCTTTTGTTGGGCATTTCCAGGGAATCCTAATTTATGTGATTTGTTCCCCTATCATGGACTGAAATGGAGAAATTATCTCTAAAGAGAGTGGAAAGTAAAAGTCAATAAAAACTTCCAGGTCATTGAGACTTTGATGAAGGATGTAGGAAATTTATTGAAATCACAAAATTATAAGAGCCTTGCCTCTTCTTATTATCTATCTTGGTGTCATTGGTTGTATAAATTATTAAAGTCTAATTTTGACACCTTCTTGAACCTTTGGAAGCCAAATCTGCTCAGATGCAAAAGTGGAAGCCCATATAAGTACTTTAATGCCCCATGTCCCTAATATTCTCCAATAATCAAGCCCCATTCTTTGTCCTAAAGTCTCATAATTCTCCGAAGTGTATAGCTCACCATGTTACATGGATGATTTCATCTTAACAGAAAGGTTGCAATCATTATTGCATCCAATTTTCTTGCCTTTCCTTCTGATGATATGATCATCGTTGCCATGTCTCTGAAAGAAAATGGCATTTCCTCAGTCCTCCACTTATCCAAGGAAAACATGTCAGAGGTGAGCACCTTCTGTGCTAGCCTGAAAGGTTTAATAGGTTCAATCAAACTCAAAGGTTTTACTTTTCTTCATATCAAGTTCTAAGAGACACACCCAATTACAGGTATGCCAGGCAAGGGAAATGATACAGATCTGGTCATGCAGAAGAAGAATTAGACTTATTCTTTATATTAAAGAGGATAGAGCTAGAGCCAAAGAATGAAAGTTAAAGATGACAGACTTTGGCTCAATATAAAGAGAAACAAAAAGAAATTCAAGTGACTGTTATTTCTATTGAGCTTCTGGAATGATGGGAGCAGGGGGAGATTAAAGAGGCAGAGGATGCTAAGAATCACACAATTTATAGATATCTATAAAAATCAATCAATTAATTAAATGTGTAAGCCTTGCTCAATGATCAGTGAGTGTGCATACACTATAGGAATTCAAGTGTAAAATATTGACATTCTCCCTACAAACACAGAAGATGGACAAAATTTGTGGATGAATGGATTAGATGGCTTAGAGATGTTCCTTGAAAATAAAATAAAAATTTTAGCAGAATTGTGTCCAAAAACAACATGAAACAGCATTTCAAGAGACATTTAGTCACTTCAAATTTAGTTTTAATGCTAAGTATTTTCTAAAATATCACTAAGAACATGATTTCAGCTAATACACCAAATTCTGTTGAAGAGTGAAAAAGAAACAATCCAAATAACTTCATGAGAATTCCTAAGTTAAGCTAAAATTCACTTTGATATTCGGTGACTTCAATGCAGAGGTGGAAATAGATTAGGGTTGCAAAATATAGTGAGTTAGTTGGAGAATAAGAAATGAGAGAGTACTGTACATCATGAGTACTTTTTTCAAGAAAACAATTGGACATACAAAGCACTGAATAAAATTACAGAAAATGAGACTGATTTTATTTTAATTGACCAAAAATTACTGATGTATAAAACATTGCTGAATAGCTATTTCTGTATAGTCAGACCATTGTCTTCTGTGAGCAAAGATCAAAATTCACATGAAATGAGAATAACAATTAGTGATATTTTTTTATTAAATGCTTACCATGTTTGAGTCACTGTCCTAACTGGAATCAGAAACATGATGAATCAATATATACCATAACCTCAAGGAATTTACCTTATAATGGGGGAAGACAACAAAATTGGAGGAAATAGAAGGGGATTGGGTAGCACCATGGTAAGGAGACAATGAAGAAGTGGCTTGGAGGTCTGAGATCAAGCAAAATAAATTAGATAGATAGATAGATACATAGATAGATATATAGATAGATTAAATAAATAAATTAAAATTAACTATCAGGACTTGGGGAACTCGAGAGAGGTTCCATTATTCTAGCGGGAGGGAGAGGAGAAAGATGGATTGAGGGAAGCCAGATATGAGGAGACACCTGAGAAATGAGAAAAACATGGAGCCCAATTAAAACATCTCTAAGCTGAAATATCTGAATGAGGTATTCACACCAAAAAGTATGAAATGGATGGAATAAAGGTGATCAATACCAACTATAGTAATTTTGTAAATAATATTAGCAATTATAAATGAATTATCATACTGAGAAGTTGGAGAGGACCTAAAATTGTCTTAGTCAAGAAACACATGATTTACTTGTCAAGCAGAAACATGACATGTGAGGGCAATGCCAGTTCAGAATTTAAACTCGCTCAGACAGTGTTACTTGGAAAATAAGGTAAGAATATCAGCAGTTGCTTCTTAAAGTAGCACAAATAAATGGAGAAGAGAATAAGGTTAAGGAAGTTTTACAAAAGTCCCAACTAATTAAAGTTGTCTGAGGATATTTAATGATGATACTGGAAGGAGGACAACAGACAAAAGACTGAAATGACTAGTAAAAAAAATTTTCATTAGAAACCCTTCAATACAACACATAGCTCTAATATCACAGTCTCAGATATGCTTATAGAATTGAGGAAAATGTCACTGAAGAGCACAATTTAGGAAAAGCAACTAGACTGTACTAAGTGTCTATGCAGCAGGTTGTTTCTATATATGACACAATTTTGTTGGTGTTGATAGATTCATAAAGAATCTGAAGGGGGAGAAAGCAAAAATATAAAGGAAAAAAAACTAGGACTTGATTATTACCAAAAAGTAAGGGGATAGAATGAACATGAATAAATACCAATATGCATTCAGTCCCATTTATTAAAAACCCTCTCTAAAAATCAGGGAGTCATCATTAATAAGAATATTGGAAGAGAATAGTAAGGGAAGAAATAGATAGATGTCAATCTGTCTATGAAGAAGCCATATAAGTGTCCATACAAATTAATTTTATGGTCTGAGCAATGAGCATTCTTAATCTATTTGACATTATTAAGATACCATCTCTATACTTCTAGTAAACAGATAAAAAAGGTTGCCTCAAAAAGTAATGCACTCTCATTACAAGTGCAGAAACAGCTCTTCTGTATAGATCAAAATTCACAAGGAAAATTCAAGAATGCATTCCTGCATTAGGGTAGTGAGTTGAAACAGATGGTGTATACAGGGTGTTCCTAAAGTCTGGACATGTAGGCAAAAATTCATATTTTCAAGAAATGAAATGAATGAAATTTTAAACAACATTTTTTAATTGGAATATTAAAAATAACATCTTCAATATGATTTCCATCATTTGTGATGCAAAGGTTGATGCATTTTGCAAGATTCACTTGAACTCAATGCGATAACTCCATATTGCTGTCAATTGTAGTATATTCACTCTTTATTCATTCAATCAATTGTGTTGCATCTGTGATTTTCATTAAGTACACCTTCTCCTTAAGTATACTCCAGAAAAAGAATTTAAGGGGGCAAAGATCTGTTAATATTTCAATTAAATACAATGTTGTTGAAAATTTCATTCATTTCATTTCTTGAAAATATACATTTTTGCCTATGTGCCCAGACTTTAGGGGTACCCTGTACAGTGCCTTTCAACTAAAATTTTATGCCCCCCCCCAGGAATTTGGGGGATTCCCTGCCTCCTTGGATCCCAGCAGAACCCCAACTTCCTACCATGATTAGGTGGATAATGCCTTGGGACTGCATCTCCACCAAAACCCAATATCTGATAAAAACCCTTCACAGCAAGTTTCCATTAGTACAACTTAACCCTCTAAAAATGTTCCAAGATCTAACTTCATATTAGTTCATTGCATCACATACTTGTTTAATTTTCCTAGTCTGAATATTTCCAGCAATATTGAAAAATTATTTTCAGCACCTACCTTTTGAACCTGATAGCACATCGAAAGGTGAGAAGAGTGTGGAGCTTGGAGAAGAAAAGAGTCAGAGGGCATCATAATAGTTCTCTTCAAGTATTTAAAGGGCTGTCACGTAGAAGGATTATACTAGTTCTGTTTTGTCATGCAAGGAAGAACCAGGAAATGAGTGGAAGTACAAAGAGACAAATTTAATCTTCATGTCAAGAAATACTTCCTAATAACTGGAGTTCTCCAAATGTGGAACAGGCTGCCTTTGGGGAGATGATAGGTTCCCTAGAATCCTATGGTCCTGACTGAAAGTCTTCAAGGAAAGTGATCACCAGTGTCTTAGAAATTAATCATCTGTTCATGTAGGAACTAAACAAAATGACAGCTGAGATCTTTTACAAATCTCAAGTGCCACAATTCTATGATCTGTAGCCCTGTAAGGTATATCTCCAGGCCTTGCACAGAATACACCAGAAGCCCATGCAAACATCACATTAAGGGTCCAGGAACTGATTTCTTTGAAAGAAGGAGTGCAGTTTATTGGATTACTCCTAAGACTGACTTTCTACATGTTTAGACTCCATTCATATTGGTGAATATACATTTAATTAATTCATTAAATTATATTAAACACATCAAAAAAGTTATAGAATGCATACCTATAAATAGCAATATTCTAGAAAAAGTACTCTTCCTTCAAACAGTGCTACGAAGTCCAAATCATCCCAAACTACTCCACAAATATAAGTGTTATACAAGCCTCTCTTTTCTTTTTTAACTTGTTTATGCATGTGTATGTCAGAGAGAGAGAGAAGAGGGAGAAAGAGAGAGAGAGAGAGAGAGAGAGAGAGAGAGAGAGAGAGAGAGAGAGAGAGAGAGCTACTTACAGAACTATTTCATACCCTCAAATTTAAGTTAAATTTCTGCTTTACTGTACTGAGATATTTTTTAAATAGAGATTAATTGTGATAATTAACTTTCCCTTTGAGTGATCTCTAAGAAAAATGGGCCTTGTTAGAAGTTTCAATTAAGCCCTGTGGCCTGCTGTGAAGTTAGACTCGTGCTCTCCGTTGCAACCATTTACTGCTTCTCTTACATGAAGATCATCTGAAATATGGTACATCTCACTACTCCCTTCCTTGGTTTCCTTTTAATATATAGCTCAATTCCTATTAATCTTTCTCTTCTTTTTATCCAGCGTTAGATGAATGGCTTCGATAAGCATTTGAACCTTTCCCCTTTTATTTTCTTTTAAAATACACCTATATTTTTGAAGCTGGGAACAGAAAACAATTTCTTTGTCAAAGCATGTTTTCTGTTGAATTCCTATTCCAAGACAAAATTGCACTCTGAGATGAGACATTTAAAATGTGGGAAATAGAGATTTCTACCAATTTATATCATTATTAATTTAAAATTCATCACCAATGCTTGATTACCAGTGATATCAATAAACAGAATGGTCTCATACTAATACTATCAATTAACAAGCATTTATTAAGTGCATACTAGCACCAGGTGCTGTTCTAGGTCCTGAGGATATAAGCAGAAAAACAAGACAGCCTCTGATCTCAAGGAGCTTTACTTCTACCAGGGAAACAATAAACACATATTAATAGATACAAAATAATTACAAAGTTAAAATCAGGGTAATCTGGAGTGGAAGAGAGGCTCTGGCAACTGGGGGATCAAGGAAAACTCATGTACGAGGTTGAGAAGAGCTTTGAAGGAAGCTAGGGATGCTAAGAGGCAGAGGTAAAGGAGGGACTTCATTCCAGGCATCGGAAACAGCCAAGGCAAAGACACTGAGATGGGAGATAGAATGCCATGTGTGAACAATGAATTGCCATGTTTGGCTGGTTCAGACAGTGTGTAAAGGTGAATAATGTGAAATAAGGCTGGAAAGGAAGTTCAGATTGAGGTTGTAAAGGGTTTTAAAATTCCAAATAGAGGATTCTGCATTTTATTCTAGAGCCAATAGGGAGCTCTAGAGGATTACTGAGTAGAGGAGAAGCATGATCAAACCTGTTTTTTAGGAAGCTCAATTTGGCATCTTTATGGCAATCAGGTCAGACAGAGGAGAAACTGGAGGAAGGAGACCATTTAGTAAGTTGTTCCTATTATACAGATCAGGGGTTATATCCCAGAATCTATAGAAAAGGATCTTTATTTTCCAGTGGCAGTGCTGTTAGCTTTGTTGAGCAAGTACTAAAAATCTGAGGCCTAGAGACTTCAAATGACTTCCCCAAGGTTACACTCAAGATCTGAATATAATGGGGATACGGCACACATATAACATGCTTCAATGGTATCTCCTACTGTGGAGGCAGTGGTGAACCTATCCCTGAGAGTCCTGATGTCATAGCATGAAAGTGATTTGGAAGGATGGTACACACCTGTTAGTATTCTATAAGAGGGCTCATTGATTGTCTGGAGGATTTACAAAAGACCAGGTGACTTCTGCTACTGACTCTTTGGCTCAATATTCATGGAGAAGCTTGGTGAATCTTCTCATGGTAACCCATGAATGGAATGAAACATTGTGAGTTTAGGAGGTGGTTGGAACCTCAACATCATTGCAGTATCGATGACTTGGGGAGCAAGGATTAATTTTGGAACTCCCAACCTAGTGGTAGTTGAGACAAAGATTCATGTTTTATGATATAGCCATTAGACATGAACTTTGTGGGACCAAATTCCTATGAAGGAAATTTTGCTAAGTTGATCCTACTCCTCCAAGAGACTGAAATGTTGTAAGTCACAGTATTCCTCCAACATATTAAGGCAAATATTTGTACTTGATTCTTGATATATCTTTAAATAAATAGTCCTCTGTAACAGTTGTCCAATATTAAGTGGTTAAATGGAACTGTTACCTAGTCACAAGCCCCTCAGAATGGAAGGGGGTAATGGCAGCCACTGCAGATATGCACTCCAGATGAGACATCATACAAAATCCTCAGGATAACTAAGAAGCCTGAAAGATAGGAAGCCATCTTAGCTCTAGAAGAGTGAGCCAGAGTGTTTATCAGTGCTGTTAAACCCCAATACAAATGAATCCTTGTTAGTCACATATTGATTTAGAAAATCATAAAATTAATTGATGTTATCTATGTTGATTTGGTTCAGGAATAACTGTGGAGAATTGGAGGACTCCTTGCAGCCTGCAGATGGCTTTGAGTTTGATACCTTTGTGCTTCATGTATTTAGGTCTTCTGAACATAAATCTGGTTCCCTTTCAACTATTTCACTGTCAATGGTATTAAGATTTTAATTCTTTTGCTCCTGTACTAGAATAGAAGCTTCCTGTAGGCTGAAATCATAGCCTAATCATCTTTTGATCAGTGTCATCTCTAGTTTGTTCTTTGTAAGGTGGAGCTCAATACATATCTTTTGGAATGAACAAGAAGCTGCAGAAATTACCAACAGTGAAAATGATACTTAACTTGTTGAAAGAGGTTTTGACTTTTTCATGGCTCCTACCCTCATTTGGTTTTAGGATTCATGGACAGTGAACTAAAAAAAAAACTTCACATTGCTCCCAAGAGATAAAAGAAAGAAGAAAATGATCTTGTACAAAAATATTTATAATATTTTTCCACAGTAACAAAAAACCCTAAAAACTAACAAGTGAGCCATTTGGGGGAAATTGACAAAAAAACTTTGATATATGAATGTAATGGGATATTATTGTACCAATAAGGAATGATGTGTCAGAGACAGTGTCAGAAGAAATGGGCAAGACCTCTATGAATAGATACAGAGTGAAATGGGCAGAACTAGGAGAATAATTTATATGCTAACAACAATGTTGTAGAGAAAAACTATTCTGAAAGATGTGAAAGCTCTGATCATGCAATGATCAACCATGGCTCCAGAGAAGTGAGGAAGAAGCATATTACCTGGGGAGGGGGTGGAGGTGGGAGTTGGTGATGGACTTAAAATATAAAGGACATACATTTTTGGACATGGCCTATGTGGTAATTCAATTTGCATGACTATAGGTATTTGTTGAAATAGTTTTCTTTTTCTGTTATTGTTCCGGGGGGCAGGATGGGGCAGAGATATGGAAGGACAGGATAATAAATACTTGTAAATAAATCCTTAAAAAAAAGAAAACTATCTATTATTCCTTGCAGCTGGGTAATATGAATGGTTTTATATTGAAGATAGTACCTGAGTTGAATGTTGAAAGGACAATAGAAATTCTAGTACATGGAGATAAGGAGAGAGCCCATTCTATAAGCTTGATGTTACAATATTTTCTTCATTTCTATTTTTCCCTTCCTTTCCTTTTTTTCCCCTAAAATAATTTAAGCCTTCCAGATTGCAAGATGGGAGGGTTAGACAAAAACAAATCAAAAGGAAACCTGCCACAAGTATTTGAAAACTGTCCTTCTATTGTTAAGCACCATTTGGTAAATAATTGCTTAAGATGCTTCCTCCTGTAAATGACAAGAGTAGAGGAAAGGGGAGCATGACTGGCATAAGAATCTCATCTAAAAGGAATGTAAAGCTGTTATCAGTCTCCTGCCCACACTAGCCTTTCTATTTTGGGCCTGAGTTAAGCTAGATGACCTATCTGGAATGTAGTTTGACCTCAAATATCTACAGGAATGTGTAGTTTATAGATTCATAGAATCATCAGAATGAAGAAAACCTTGAGCGTTTTATTGTGGCCATCCTTTTCTGAATGTCCACAAACAAGGGACTGACACCTCTGAGGCAGTTCATCTATTCCCCATTCATCCTAGTATTTGCTGAGTTTCTACTTGCAACTTTCAATGTGGGCACCAACAAAGAAGTAGGAGGGGCTCTACCCCTCCCTATTCTCAAGGAGTTACATTATACAAGTCATAAAATATGAGATTTGGAAGTGATTTTAGAAAGTCATTTTATCCAAAAAACCTTCTCCTATCTCCACACACACATTTTTCAGCTTACTTTCTCCAGTGCCCTGAATGTGGGCATTCCTCAAGACTCTGTTCTTCCTCTTGCTCCCTTCTTTTCCTATAATCTCTATCTTGTTGCTATCCCTTCAATTAGCAATAAATATCTACAGAACTGTATTTCCCACTATCTCATGTATAGAGAGACAAAAATGTGTGTATGTGCATGTATATATATACACAAATATATATACATATACATGCCCACACACATATATAGTGTATATATACATATGCATTCATATATATACATATGTATGAATGTATGTGTATGTATATGTGTGTATGTATTGTGTGTGTGTATATCTTCAAGCTCAGATATATGCATAATAGAAAAAAACCTTTCCTACTACCCTTTACTACTCATCTTAGACTCCTCTGAGCCTTGAACCAGCTTAAGAAAATCTGAGATTTCAATCATGCCTCTTGACTTAGGAAATAGGAGAAACAGGTCTTCAGCTATGGGCACCTAGCATCTCAAACCTGACATGTTCAAAACCAAACTCAACATTTTTACCTTCATACCTTCCCCCCAAGTACCATTCTTATTACTATATAATCATCTAAATAAAGCTTCCTAACTCAATCATTTAGACAGGTTTGTTTTTTTCATTTAATTTATATATTCCTCTCAGAACTGCCGTCCTTCTATTCCCAATGCAGACCCTATAGTACAGAATTTGCTTCCCCCCACCCCGACTACTTCAATATTCCTTGAAGTGTTGTTTGTTTATTGCTGTTGCATAGTTTTTATTGTCTTCATTGTCAACCTTTCAGTTTCTTTAACCCTTCCTATAACACAGTTTCTACAATACAGTTCGTTTGTTTTTATTTTTTTTTTTTTGGTAAACAAACAAAAAAATTTTTCCATCCTGTTTATAGCTGCCAAAGTGATTTTCTCAAAGTATGAATCCCCTACTCTATAAACTCCTGTGGCTCCCTATTACCTCTAAGTATCAAATATTGTTTGGCATTTAAAATCCCCAGCTTACCTCTTCAGGCTTATTACATGTTCCTCCCCTTCATGTACTGTGTGCTCTTGCCAATTGGCCTTCTTACTGTTCCTTATATATGGCGCTTCATTGCCCATTTTTTCTCCTTCCTTGGAACAGTAACTGACACAGAGTAGGTATTTAATAAATGTTATCTGACTATCTCTGTGTCTTCACATTGGTTATCCATGTTCTTCTTCACCTCATCCCTGGAATGGGCTCCCTCCTCACCTCTGTCTCTTTAGAACCTCCACTGTCCTTTCAACATTCAGCTCAGACACCATCTCCAATATAAAGACTTTCCCTTTACCCAGATGCTAGTGACCAAAATTATCTTATGTCTGTTTTGAATGTAACTTTGTCGCCTAGAGCTGAAGCCCAGCATTTGTATAACACTCTTCTGTAGGTAGAGAGAATAATTAACTTGATGTCTGCATGAGGGGTGGATTTGTTGAAAGTTTGAGAGAAGGGAAATCATAGTTATCTTGCCTCTGTCTTTGAAAAAAGACACATAGAATTCCAGGATTTCTTCAGGAAGAGGTCCCTAGAAGGAGAGAACACTCCAGAAAGAAGCATATATGTAGAGAAGCCTTGAGCGTGTCAGAATTCCCACCTTGCCCCACTAAAAACTTAACCCTTGGGTGAGATAGGAAATTCAGGATCTATCCTCTCCCAAGATCTCAACAGCTTCCCATTGCCTACTGGTGTGTGATAGAAAGTAAAACATAAAGAGAAACTATAACATCAACAAATTAATTAAAATAATAAATCAATTTAACATAAAAGAAAAATCCTGATTTTTTGAGAATGTTAAAATTGAAAGTCAAAAGGTTGAACTGATAAATAAATTCGGGAGCTCTTTGATAAAAGACTAATTAATATAATAGCTAAATAATATAATATAATAGCTTTTTTGCAAGAGAAATAAAATGTAAAAACTCAGAGAGAAGGAAACAGAATTTATAAGTGGAGCAGTATGAAAAAATAAAAAGAACAATTAATTTGGACTCAGGTAACCTCTGAATCCTGACTCCATTTTCTCACATCTTTGGCTTTGGGTAGGTCACTTAACCTCTCTCTTCAGTCTCTAAGTTTCTATTCCTATTGTCTATTTCTTCATTCTCTAAAATGAGGGAGGAGAGGTTGGCTAGATGACTTATAGAGTCTCTTTCTGTTTTCAATTTATGATCCCATGAAAGAAAATGGAGGGAAAAAGTATTAGGTAGTATTATGTTCTATTTGGAAGCTGCATAGCACAGATCAAAGATGACCTTGGAGTCAGGATTATCTGGGTTTAGTTCTCACCTCTGACAGATACTGGCTATGTCACCCTGGGAGCATCATCTAACTTCTCAGTACCCTAGGCAACTTTCTAAGACCATAAGTTGTACAGAAGGCAGAAACTTGTTTATTAGAGGTATTTTCCTTACTAAAGTTTATACACTTTTAACAAAGAAATAAGAGAGGTTCAGTCTCACTTCTTATTCCCATCAAACCAGATTATATAACAATAAGCCTAAAAACATAAACCAAATACATGAATAGATAGAGGGTCACATAGTAGCATGTCTGGGATATGGATTACCTGATCATATTAAAAAAAAAAAAAACTAGGCAGCCCATAATTAAAAAAAAAACCCTACCCCCACTGCAGAATTTAAAAAAAATAAATAAATAAAACAAAATCAACAAGGTAAAAAAAGAGCAGATGCTGCCACCTACAGGTAGAATGTTTTATTAACTGTGTCTTTCCAAGACCAAGACTAGCAATACCAATAGCAACAACCAAAATCCAAGAGACATCATTTAATTCAAAACTTCACAACCCCCAACAGTAAACTTACTACACTAGTAAATCTTCACTCATTCTTTTGGTTGTTTCTGTTATTATTTTGAACATCTCCTTAACACATATTTTCAATCAATGATAAGTTGATTTTCTTACCATTTCTGCATATAGATAGGATTAAAAACTTACTGCTTGATCAAAATTATGAGACTCCAGAAAGCAAAAAGCTCCCTTATCTACTCACCTCATCCATACCAACAAATATGCGACAAATGTCCTCCTGCATGCATTCCATGCCCTGCTTACAAACATACCCAACAGTCACTATGCTATCAATTAGTCAACATTTGTTAAGCATCTACTGTATACAGAGCAGTGTGGTAAGTGCTGTTTCAGTCAAATAGTCAGAAAAATCAATAGGGGAAGAAGAAAAAGTGGTAGAAATTGGGGAATGAAGAATAAAACTAATAACTGAAAATAACTCATCAAGTCTTAGTCAACCCAGTTAGCATTAGTTTGACATGGCCTTCTAGAAATTCAGTAGGTTTGATATTGACTGATTCGACTGACTGGCTTTCAACATTTCCACAGCATTATAAGTATTGTTCTCTCTTCTGACCCATGTGCACATCAAGCATTTCTGAAAGTAGTTTGGATGAGGGGGTACATAATCTGTCTATTCAGATGCTGATCAATTAACAAATTCAACTACACAATAGGAGCAAGAGATGAGACAATGGTATACCTTATATTTGAGATCAGTATGTTCTTTCTCACCAAAATGTAATCTTGAATTTGTACAAACCTTAGCTTTCCCCCTGCAACCTCCTCTAACTATTATTGAAGATTTTGCGCTTAGAGTCTGTTTTTGACTTCTGGAATCCAATCTTCTGACACTAATGAAAGGTTTCTGAGTTTTTGAAGCATTTGAAAATTTCTGCCTTCAGTAACAACAAACAATATATATACACACATATAAGTATATGTGTATATATGTGCATACATACATACACATAAATGTATGTTTAATTTATTCATGATATATAATAAACATTTTGTTTTTTTCTCAACTAATTTGCTCTTTTCTTGGTGTGTTTGAATATTCTGTCTGGTAACTAACAGATGTAACTAAAAGACTCAAAGTCTTTTTCCTTGACACTTCTTCTATATCATCAATTATTTTTTTTTCAGCTCAGCACTAGACAACTATAAATAGGTACAAAAAAGCAAGCAAATAAGTTTCTGTTTATCAAATTTCATCATTTATTGTTATGTCAGATGTATTCCAGGTCAGTAAGCTCCATTCCCTGAAGCTTACTTTTAATTATTTTTTCTATTATTGATGAACAATTTGCTAACATTATTAGTGCTTTTCTTTGAGGGATTTCATTCTTTCTGAAAGCTGAATTTATGTAATCTTATTTGGGGGAAGGGGAAATAGCTTTAGATTTTCCTATAACCTGTGACTTTATTTTTCAGAGAATACTTAAATATTCAAGAGAAGAGAGAGTGGGTGAGGGTAAAAGGACAAAAAAAGGAAGGAAGGGAGAGAGGGAGGAAGGAAAGAAGCAAGAAAAGAATGAAGGAAGGAAGGAACGAAGAAAGGCAGGCAGGCAGGAAGGAAGGAAGGAAGGAAGGAAGGAAGGGAAAAAGAAATAGAGTTAAATTTTTCATCCCCTTTGCAATATTAAATGCCTTGAGCATTTAGCAACCCTCCTGAGGTTAAAATGGGATATTCTTCATAATTGCACTATTAATCTAATAGGGGGCGGAGCCAAGATGTTTCTGTGAAAGGAAGGAACTACTGGAACTCTCTCACAAAATCTGTCAAATATGTCTAAAAAAGTGAATATGAGCAGATTTGAGAGAGTTAGAAACCACTAGTAGACTGAGGGGGGTCTTTTATGTGTTAGAAACTGAGCTAGGAGCTGAGGTACAGGTTCTATAAATGAAACATTACTTATTCCCAAGAAGCTCACATTCTATAATAGGGTACCATCATTTGATTCATTCTTTTGCAATCCTTAATACATAATATTGTTTTGTCAAAAAAAATTTCTTGTTTCTCGTAGTGAGTTTTTTGATAAAGCAATTTAATTCATAAGGCTTAGGATTTAGCTTATTTAAATAATTAGTATAAATTATTTAAACATTTATTAAACTAAATAATTTAAATTTAAATAATACATATAAAATATATATAAAGAGAAAAAATAAAAATACCAATATAGATACAAATTAGATAGTGACTACAACTGAAATCTCATTTTTTTTAACTTGAAGTCTTTGCCAACCCCTCTTAATTCTAGTGCCTTCTCTCTTCTAATTATTTCCTATTTATATTGTACATCACTTACTTAGTTTACATTTGTTTGCATGTTGTCTCCTCCATCATATTATAAGCTTCCTGAGGTCCAAGACTGCATTTTTCCTCTTTTTATATCCCCAGTACTGAGCCAGTACTATGCCTGGCACATAGTAGGTGTTCGAAAATGTTTATTGATTAGTTGATTGATAGTGAGAGCAGACACTAACACTTTGGAAGAGGGAGATCAAGAAAAGTTTCATGTAAAAGGTGTTGCTGGAGCTGAGTATTAAATGACGTGGAATTCTATGAGGCATGGGTAAGGAAAAAATACATTCCAGGAATGGATGACAACCAATACAAAGACATGGGGGTAGTATATGGAATATAGATGTGTGAGGAATTCAGACATCGGTGGATCCATGATCCATAAGCAAGATTTTGTGAGCTCAGAGGTCAGCAAGGAATGAGTAATGTTTCAAAATGAGAGGCTTCATAGCATTTTATAATCTCCAATCTGAAAGGAAGTTCAGTGGCCATCTATCCTCAACCCGTTCTTGGAAAACAAAAATCCTCCTTATAACATATTTGATAAGTGATCATACATTCTTTGCTTGAACCATCACTGGCCAAGGTAGGTCATTCCACTTGCAGACATCTTTATTTGTTAGGATGTTTGGGATATTATCAAATCTTCCAGAACATTATTAGAGCTACCACTCAAGGAAAATTTTATCTCCTACGAGAGTGTGAAAATTCTAGAGCCCTTTCTCTATGGCAGCTGATTTGCCCAACAACGTGTGATTTTCCCAGTTAGATTAGATTTTATTATTACCATTTACTGACAGGATAGAGATTTACAGAAGGAGCCAATGGAGTAAATGTTACTTTCAAAAGGAACCAATACAGAGGGCAATACTTCACACCACCTTCTCAGACTTGTGAAAGATTGTTTGTATAACCCACTAGTAGGAACAAAGGTAAAGGATCTATTTGGGGCCCAGAGACTATATATCTTTAGTAGTTCATAATTCATGAAACAGAATATTTATTTTCCCAGAACTTTGCTGTGAGATCTATTTTGTTTCTTTGATCAATCAATAAAATTTCTTTAACTTTGTAAACCGTGCTTGCAAGTAGGGAATTTGACTATATTTCCTTATGATTTTCCCATGTTTTCCCTGTTATAGATCAAAAGCATGAAAAAATCCCCCAAATTATTCAGGCCCTTCAAGTCAAGAGATAGTTTTTGGCATAGGTATCACATAAATATATAATTACCATTGAATTGAAAATAAAATGGTCATTATGTGAATCATAAATTTATGTAATTTTTAAAGTGTAAAGGCATTCAGTGGCCATTTGGACCAAACCCTATCCTAAAGAAATCCCCATGGTAGTATAAATGGCAAATGATCATTCAGAGTGGCAGTGTTGGGTAGTTGATAAATCATTGAATTTGGAATCTAGAAAATATGGGCTTGAATCTGGCCACAGACATTCACTGGGCAAGGAAGGCATTAGGAAACTCACTTAATTTCTTTCCGCCTAATTTCTTTATCTGTAAAGTTGGATGATCATAATACCTGCTTTGTAGAGTTGTTGTGAGGATCAAATGAGGAAAGCCAAGTCAAACTGAGTCAACAAGCACTTATTAAGTACTTCTTATTAATGTGCTATATAAAGTTACTTAACTAGTTTAAACTTGAAGACCTCTAATAATGGGTAACCTAGTACCCCTTGAGAAAGCTCATCACAATTTGGGGAAATTCTAATTTTTAGAATATTTTTCTTCACATCAAGCATAAATTTGCCTCTCTTCCACACATGGTGCTTAGTTCTTCCTTCTGCTCTCTCTTCCATATAACAAACTTTCAAATACTTTAAATCTTTCTTGAGTCATCTTTCTTCTTTGTGGTCAACATTCTTGGTTCCTTCAACCAAAGCTCTTGTATCATGGACTCAAGGCCCTTCACTGCTCTTCATCATCTTCTGTGGATGTTCTCAAGCTAATTGTTGTCAGTCAGTCCACAGTCATTTATTAAGCATCTGTGCTAAGAGGATGCCAAGAAAGACAAAAGACAGCCTTGGGGTACAAGGAGCTCATAGTCTAATGAAAAGACAATGTGCAAACAACTATGTAGAGGCAAGACACAAACCAGATAAATTGGAGATAATATAAAAATAAAGGCACTAGCATTAAGGGGGTTCTTAAAAAATTTCTCATATAAGATGGATTTTAGCTAGGACATGAAGAAAGCTGCTGATGAAGGAAGAAGGCATGAAGAGAGAGTATTTCAAACAAGGGGGATGGCCAATGAAAATGCCCCAAATGTGGAAATAACATGAACACAGTAGTCCAGACATGACCAGACTAGGGAAAATTACAGTAGGACTGTCATCTCCTTATTCCTGGAAGCAATCCCTCTTAATGTGACCACATTAACTATTTTGGTTACCTCGTCATATTCCAAACTCATACACAGATTACCAACTCCTACTGCTCCTTGCCTCCATCTTTTTGAGATGTATTGCTATCTAACCATGTTTCCCCTTTCTTGTACTGGAGGAACCGATTTCTTTTGAACCTAAGAGAATATGATATGGAGAAGGACATTGCATTATGGAATGGAATGGATGTCAGATGATGGGAGCTCAATCTTGACTTTCTCAAATACTAGCTATGAGACAAATGACAGTAACTTAATTCTCCTTTCCCTTAGTTTCTTCACTGTTAAAATGAGAATTATACTTTCAAGGCCTATTTAGAAATGTTGTGAAAAGTAAATAAGCTGGTGTACATAAGGAACTTCATGATGATAAAATACCATATATTACAAGACAGATAATTGTATAATCATAAAAGCAAGTTTTAAAACTCAAAAGGTATCATGAAGAAGCAAAATTACTTCCTGGTTCACAAAGCTGTAACATTACATAATATAATGTAGTATAGCATAAGAATAATATAATAAATATAACAACAACAATACAATATACCATAATGATATATTTATAAATAATATAAATACATAATACAATGTTACTGAATATTACATAGAATGTAATAAATATACTAATAAGAATAAGTAAAACACATTTATATCAATGTTACATCCTAAATTATGTCCATAAAAATAAAAATAAACACAGGAGAATTAGTTATTAATATATAAACAAAATGACAAAAACTATCTATTTCAAATAATTTCAAATAGTATCATTCCATTTTAATTAAATTCACTTTAACTAGCATTTAAAAAGCACCCAAAATGTGTAATATGGTATGCTATGCAGTAGGAATTTAAAGACAAAAATGAATAGTTTTTGTGCTTAAGGAAATTACATTGTACCAGGCCACAGGGCCGGGGAGAGGGAGAGGTATGGGCCAAGGTGTGTGAAGAGAATAAGTAAATAAAAAATTTCTACAAATAGAACAGAAGTAAATATTTTAAAAGCATGCAAATATTATGGGGGACACTAAACAGTGAGGGGATCAGGAAATTTCCACAGTAAGAAGCAGCATGTGAGCTATACCTTCAGTAAAGTTAGTGTTTCTCTGATTTCTAGGTGAAGAAGGGATGTATTCCACATCTGAAGGATCGCTAGCATGATTGTATAGAAGCAAGAGATGAATAGCAGGTACAGGAAGCAGTTAACAAGACAGGTGGACTGGAATTTAGAAATTCATAAAACTCAATCAACCAGCCAAGCAAGCATTTATTACAGGCTTACTGTGTGCCAGGCATTGTGTGAATTGATGGTTGTACTAAGAAAGATCAAAACAAAATAATTTCTGCCTTTCAGGATCTCACATTTGGAAGAGGGGAAATAGGATACTCAACTGGAAAAACAGGTAAGAACCAGATTGTGTAGAATATTGAGTGTTAAGCTGAACATTTTGTGCTTTTATCCTAGAGACAATATGGAGCCAGTGAAAAATTTTGAGAGTGAAATTTGTGCTTCAGAAATATCATCATGGGGGTGGAGCCAAGATGGCAGCTGGAAAGCAGGGACCTTCCTAAAGCTCTCCCCCAGGACAGTCCAAACACCTATAAAAATGGCTCTAAAACAAATTCTAGAACTGCAGAAGCCACAAAATAGCAGAGGGAAGCAGGGCTCCAGCCCAGGACAGCCTGTACGGTCACTGGTTAAGGTCTATCTCACGAAGCTGGGAGCAGAGCCCATTGTGGGCCATGTCGGAACCAGCCAGACTGGGAGACGTGCAGAACAGGCCCTAGCACCCTGAATAAGTGAGCTGTGGCAGTTACCAACCTTCTCAACCCACCAACACCAAATACAACAGAGAAGGTGACAGAGTGAAAAGAAGTTGCGGTTTGGCCACTGCGCCAGGGGCAGCAGAGGTGGTGCGGCTCTGAGCCTGCAGCTGTAGTTGCTTCTGGCCCCAGGCCCAACCACTGGGAAGAATTAAGTGGGGGATCAAAGCAGGAGTGCAGAGCCTGCTTAAATCTGAGTGGCGGGCCAAGTTGGCAGTTCTTGGGGGAGGAAGAGCACTGGTGTGGCAGAGATTGCTGTGTAAAAATAGCTCTGAAAACAACAGAGCAGCCCCTCAAGCTTGGGACAAAGTACTCTCTACTCTACAAGCAGTCATACCTCTACCAAAAGCTCAAGGGTCAAGTAGTTAGTGAGGAACATTGCCAGGCAGCAAAAACAAACTCAGATTCTGACTCAAACTTTGGAATCTTTCTCTGGTGACAAAGACCAAAGCATACAGCCAGAAGAAGTCAACAAAGTCAAAGAGCCTACATCAAAAGCCTCCAGGAAAAATATGGACTAGTCTCAGGCCATGGAAGAGCTCAAAAAGGATTTGGAAAAGCAAGTTAAAGAAGTCAAGGAAAAATTGGGAAGAGAAATGAGAGTGATATGAGAAAACCATGAAAAACAAGTCAATGACTTGCTAAAGGAGACCCAAAAAATGTTGAAGAAAATAACATCTTAAAAAAATAGACTAACTCAAATGGCAAAAGAGCTCCAAAAAACCAAATGGAAAAGGAGGTCCAAAAGATCACTGAAGAAAATACTACCTTAAAAATTAGATTGGAGCAAATGGAGGCTAGTTACTTTATGAGAAATCAAGATATTGTAAAACAGAACCAAAGGAATGAAAAAAATGGAAGACAATATGAACTGTTTCATTGGAAAAAGCACTGATCCAGGAGAGATAATTTTAAAATTATTGGACTACCTGAAAACCATAATCAAAAAAAGAGCCTAGATATCATCTTTCAAGAAATTATCAAGGACAACTTCCCTGATATTCTACAGCCAGAGGGTAAAATAGAAATTGAAAGAATCCACAGATCGCCTCCTCAAAAAGATCCCAAAAGGAAAACTCCTAGGAATATTGTTGCTAAATTCCAGAGCTCCCAGATCAACGAGAAAATACTGCAAGCAGCCAGAAAGAAACAATTTGAGGATTGTGGAAACACAATCAGGTTAACACAAGATCTAGCAGCTTCTACATTAAGGGATCTAATGGCTTGGAATATGGTATTCTGGAAGTCAAAGGAGCTAGGATTAAAACCTAGAATCACCTACCCAGCAAAACTGAGTATCATGCTCCAAGGCAAAATATGGATTTTCAATAAAATAGAGAACTTCCAAGCTTTCTCAGTGAAAAGACCAGAGCTGAATAGAAAATTTGACTTTCAAACCCAAGAATCAAGAGAAGCATGAAAAGGTAAACAAGAAAGAGACATCATAAGGGACTTACTAAAGTTGAACTGTTTTGTTGACATTCCTGCATGGAAAGATGATGTGTGTAATTCATGAGACCTCAGCATTGGGTACCTGAAGGGAATATATATATATATATATATATATATATATATATATATATATATATATATATATATATATATATATATATATAAATACATACACACATATGGCACGAGGTGAGTTGAATATGAAGGGGTGATATATAAAAAAATAAAATTAAGGGATGAGAGAGGAATGTATTGAGAGAGGGAGAAAGGGAGAGATAAAATGGTGTAAATTATCTCACATAAAAGTGGCAAGAAGAAGCAGTTCTCTTGGGAGGGAAGAGGGGGCAGGTAAGCGGGAATGAGTGAATCTTGCTCTTATCATATTTGACCTGAGGAGGGAATAACATACACACTCAATTGGGTATCTTACCCCACAGGAAAGAAAAGAGGAAGGAGATAGAAAGGGGGGGATGATAGAAGGGAGGGCAGATAGGGGGAGGAGGTAATCAAAAGCAAACACTTTTGAAAAGGGACAGGGTCAAGGGAGAAAATTGGATAAAGGGGATAGGATAGGAAAGAGCAAAATATAGTTAGTCTTTCACAACATGAGTGTTGTGGAAGAGTTTTGCATAATGATACACATGTGGCCTATGTTGAATTGCTTGCCTTCTTAGGGAGGGTGGGTGGAGAGGGAAGAGGGGAGAGAATTTGGAACTCAAAGTTTTAAAAGCAGATGTTCAAAAAAAAAGTGTTTGCATGCAACTAGGAAATAAGATATACAGGCAGTGGGGCATAGAAATCTATCTTGCCCTACAAGAAAGTAAGGGAAAAAGGGATGGAGGGGAGTGGGGTGATAGAGGGGGGGGCTGACAGGGGAACAGGGCAATTAGAATATATGACTTTAACTCTGTTAACAACAGATGAAACATGTAAAAATGGTTTTTGAAAATTTTCTTTTCTTCTCTTCTTTCCTTATGCTTCCATCACCACCCTATATTTATTTAGCACCTTCCTATTGCACCTGAGGTTAACTACCACCACCACCCTGGATCCTTCCAGTAACCCCAAAGGTGCCATATTGCCCACTTGAGGAACCTATGTTAGAGCCCATCTGTTAATAGACCTATGATATCTAAAATGGAATCATAGATGTGGTGGAACTAGTGGAAAGTGAACCAACTCTAGAGTTGGGTGACCTGAGTTTCTGTCCTGACTTACCCACTTACTTAAATTATCTTGGGCAGATTTGTTTACTTTTCTAGTCTCAAGTTTCTTATTTAAAAATGAAGATCTATCTATCTGATATCTGGATCTATCTATCCAGTCTTCGGAAGCAGAATCAACAAGGATCCTCTCATTTGCTTACACTTGAGGGAATAAGCCCATTGGGGTAAAACAATAAGGGTAGGTAGAGGTTTTGGGGTTTTTCCCCTCTTGACATTTTAGTGAATGTTTAGTAAACTTGTTTAATCAATATTACCTAGCATTTCATCCAGTTACATAATTGTAATTTTACTGTTTGTAACATACTTCTTGTTGAAGAGTGGTTGACTGATATAAGCATGGTAGTTTTTAATTACCTGTTTCCTTGGAAAAACAAGTTCATATCCTAGCAAATTCAACCAGCTCTAACTCTCTAAGTATAACTAATTCAACCATTTTTTCTGATGATGTGCTTCTTTTTGACCACAATAGCTAAGTGCTGAACAATTAATCCAATCACTACACTGTTGACCCAATTCACTCATTAAAAGAGTCAAAGGACCAGAGATGGCCTGTTATGTTGTCTGCCAACAAAAGAATTAAATTGAGAGTCTAGTGACTCAGTTGATTGCTTAGAGATTGGCTTTAATTCTAATTACTACTAGAATAACAAGTCAGTTTCATTATGAACATTGACACAGTCAAAGTCAGATTATAGAAGTATCTTAGAACTATTTTGTAGATTCAGGAAAGATGTGTCAGACTGATCAAGGAATACTAGAGAGTTTTTAATAAAGGGACTGGTTCTAAAATTTTTGTATTATAAGAGAATATAATTTAAAAGGCCATATAATCCTTTCTTTCATTTCATAATACTCATTTGTAAATCATTCAATTCATCAAGTCATCAACCAGCACTGTTTTTATGCATGTTACAGAGGATCTATATGGTAAAAAAGATGGGAAATATTGTTAATTGTAGAAAAGCATAGATATGAAAATGAAATCTATCCATCTGCTATATTGAAACTTGGAATCAGAAAAAACAAGGTATAAATCTTGCCTCAGACACTTACTCAGTTACTCTGTGATCCTGGTAAATCACTTACCCTATATGGGCTTCAGGTTCCTCTTCTATAGAAATATAAGTGTGAACTCAGTAGCTCAAAATTTCTTTCCATATCTATATTTGTGGTCACTGATGCCATGATCATTGGCAATGAAGCTTTATCATTGCAAGAGAGCGGAATGGGAGAAAGTTGCAATTAGATGAGGGGAAAGTAGGGAAAAATCAGGGAAAGTTCTGGGCAATTGTTATACTGAAGACATACTCAACTGGATTGATATAAAGCATGGATTTATATAATTTTTTATGATTGTTAAAGGGAAAACCATGTGCTTGTTTTTTTTTTTTCAAGAGAGGAGGCAAGTGATTTGGGGTAAGATCCTATTCTATTAATAACGTTGATCCACATTACAATGTTTCAGGATTATTTTTATTTCCAATTGGATACTGTTATGTGAGATGTATCATAAATAGAAATGAAGGTCATGACAATGACTCTGATTGTATAAGCTCAATCTAAGAGGAGCAGCCAGGAATCTTCTAAGGCATGATTTTTGATAGAACTAGGCTAGCATGAGTGGGTCAGGAGAGGCCACATTTTTAAATATCCAATTCATGAAAAGCCAGAAATAAGTAGGTGTTGTAATGCTGAATTCAATTCATTTAAATTAAAAGAACATTTATTGTCTTTTTTTGTATCAAGTACTGTACAAATGGTGATCTGAAGCAAGACGTATTTAAGCATCAGCTGACAAAGCATGGAATAAAGTGGAAAAAAATAGCAAGTGAGAGGCATGAAGATACATCTCTGCTTTAGTAAACAATGAAACTAGAGGCCCAAGAAAGTTTAACTGTCAACAAAGAGTTAATACCCAATTAGACTGAAAGAACGCTCACATTATTTTGAACTCAGTTGTGGGATATTTCACCATATGGATTGAGTGGTGTACAATGCCCAGACATTTCCATAGTTTTTTTTTTTTTTCTTGCAGGCAAAATAACTGGATTTGAGCAGTGGCAACCAACTGAGTTTGTTTAAATATTTGAATCTACAGACACACATCTACATAGATACATGCTTATTTAACCAGCAGGTGGCAATGCTAGCCACTATGCTGAGCCTGTTCAATAGGAAAGAACCCTACTTTTTCATTGTTAGTACAATATGGACTGTGGTACTAAGGACAGTACTTATAGTTGCAAATGGAAGACAACAAGGAGATTGAAGTTACATCTTATATTTTTTTAATTTATGGGTTCTTTTAAAATGAATGTTGATTTGGACAAAAATAAGATTAGAGAATGTTTAATTTTTGTGTTGTGATTGTGCCCAAGGCCAGTTATTTTCTGTATTATTTCAGCTTTAGAATGTATGCTGTCAAGATGAGTGCTAATGATATGCTTTGTTGTTTTATTTTTATTTTGAGTTCCAAACTATCTCCCTTCTTCTGTCTCCTCCTCCATCAATTGAGAAAGTAGGAAATACGATATTTACTATATGTATGAAATAATGCGAAACATGTATTTGGATTAGACATGTTCTGAAAAAAGGAAGAAAAATAAAGTGAAAAACAATATGCTTCAAACTGCACTCTGAGTCCATCAGTTATCTGGAGGTGCTTTGAATTTTACATCAGGAGTCCTTCGGAATTGAGGTGGATTATTGTATTGATCAGAGTTACTAGTCTTTCATAATTCATCATATTTACAATATTGTTGTTACTATATACTTTTTCTACCGGTCTGCTCACTTCACTTTGCCTTACCTCATATGTCTTCCCATATTTTTCTGAAATTAACCGCTTCACCATTTTTAATTCTTATACATGTAAGGCCCCTACTCACTCAGGACTTTAACCACTCCTCTTGGCCCTGGAACTGTGACTCGTACCTTGGTATTAGGTAACAGAGCTAACAAATGACACTCAATTCTTCTCCCAGTGGTAATGCAAAGGTCCCATTACCATTTAGTTAAGCACTAAACTGTTTTTGTTGTTGCTGCCACCACAGCCCACAGTCAATGCTGCTTCTACCCTGCTGTGCTCCAGGCCAATCCTCAGCCCAGTGTCTGTAACCTCTCTTTTTGTCTTTCTGAGCTCCTTTAGACTTGAGAAATGGTTCACTGTGACTTTTTCTTGGCTTTCCTGCCCAAAATTTGCTTTTCTTTGCTTTTTAATATATAGTAAGTGTGTTGGGTGAGTTTAGCATAAATATTGGTTTCATTCAGCTATCTTTGCTCTGCCTCTTCAATAATATACTTTGAAAAACATAAAATATTACAATATATAGATGTACTCCAATCAGCAACAGAGAAAAATATTTTGTGAAATTATTAATGGTTTTAAATTTTCACTCTATATTGCTAACAATGGTGAATTCTTACACTTTTCGACCTAGGTAATATTTTAGTGATAGATTAGATATTACTATGTGCCTATATAATGCATAAGCTCTTCTGAGAGCATATTATTTCATTTATCTTCCAATGATAACACCAGAATTACAACTTTCTTAGGAGACACATCATAACTTGGGAAATATCCAGGGAAAACCCTCAGTGCGAACCCATGTAAGGGCAAGGAAAGTGGGACTTTTTACTGTTTTTTTTTGGAATGCTTCTCAGCACTAAGGCAATCAAATGCCTTTCACTTGAGTCTTGCCTTTGTTTGTAGGAAGGCCCACACTTTTTTGCTAATTAGGTCATGAGAAGTGTGAAGTCATTCAGAGGTGTGAAGCCCTTGAGCCCTGAAAAAGGGTTTCTATACCCTGAGGTTAGCATTTTGTTTGGGGCAAACTCATAGGAAGAATGTTGGTGTGGAGACTCTGGGTAGCTGTTAAGGAGCCCTCCAGCTTTGAAAACCCAGGTGCTGGTGCTTCTCTGATAACTATGCATGCATAGCTATGGTCAAAAAGAAACTTGTCTGTTGATCTGTTTATACAATTTCTGCTTGTAATTTCTGTTTACATTTGCTCTGAAGTTCAGGGTGCTGACTTTTCCCCCTGAACTAAATGAATGATATATGTACGTTTAATGAAAGTGAGTTTGTAAACCTCTTAAAGTTGCTTTTCTTAGAAAAGCAGATCAAAGAATATGTGCTAGCAGCCCTACTATGTGCTCTTGTTGATGGTCTTTTTGGTCTTTCACCTCCACAGCAGCTGCTAGCAGAATTGTTGTTACAAAATGGTGTAGTTGGCGGGATCTGCAAATTAAAAGGAAAGCATGGAGCCTAAGATACTTGTTCACTATTTCCCAGTTGTGGTAAATATGTGGTAAATATGATTCTTTGGAGCCTGGAGCAGGAGCAGAGAGCTGCCTGTGTGCAGAGCTTTGCTTTCCCAGAAACAGAAACTTCTGACAGGAGTCCCTGGAGCCTACTGTCAGGCAGAAGCAGGAAGAACTTGAAGTGGAGCAGTCCCTGTGAGCTGAGATGAGGAGCAGGAGCAGAGAACTGCTTGTGTGTGAATTGAGAGCTGGGAGTGGTTGGCCCACAGAGGAAGAGACATGGGCCTTTAAAGTCAACCTTGGGTGAAGAAGAAAAGAGGACTTTACCTCGACACTTTGTATTGACTGAGAAGATTGTAGCTTGCTGTGACCTTGGGGTGGATGGTGTTTGTATTTTCTGGCACCCCTTAAGGATGATATGTTGTACTAGAGAAGACCCTGGCCTGGGATCTCCTGCTTGTGTAAATAAGTATTTTGGGGTATGCTACTGAGTGATATGTTTTGCTTAATGATGTTTCTATGAATGTTAGGTCTAGTTTATTGAACAATGTGGGATTACAGGGTATGGTGTCTCTGTTTGTTCCAGGATCCATGGCCATTGAAATTGTAGGGCCAAGGATCCTGGAAAGGGTGCAATGTAAGGGCAAGCAAAGTGGGACTTTTTACTGTATTTTTTTCCTTTGGAGTGCAATCAAATGCCTTTGACTGTGTTTGTGGGAAGGCCCACACCGATTTTCTAATTAGGTCACTAGAGGTGTGAAGTCCACAAGAGGTGTGACGCCCTGGAAAAGTGTGAAGGCAATGAGAGTTGTGAAGTCCTTGAGCCCTAAAAAAGATATCTATACTCTGAGGTTAGCATTTTGTTTGGGGCACACTCAGGGGAAGAGTTTTGGTGTGGAGGCTCTGGGTAGCTGTTAAGGAGCCCTCCGGCTTTGAAAACCCAGATGCTGGTGCTTCTTTGGTAACAATGTGTGTATTGCTATAGTCAGACAGAAACCTCTCTGATGATCTGTTTACATAATTTCTGTTTGTATTTGCTCTGAAGTTCAGGGTGCTGACTTTTTCCCCTGAACTAAGTGAATGATATTTGTATATTCGATTAAATTGAGATTGTTGACCCCTTAATGTTGCTTTCCTTAGAAAAGCAGATCAAAGAACCTATGCTAGTAGCTTTCCTGTGTGCTGGTGTTATTGACCTTAGACAGCCAGAGCAGTTTTAGGCAGCATTGTTGTTACAACCCGTGAGGCAGAGTGGCATATAGCTATAAACATACAAGGACTTTCTCTTTTCAGTTATGGTGTCTATTATAGCTAGCAAGCTTTATGCATAGAGCAAGAATTTTTAACCTTTTTTGTGTCATGAACCCTTTTGGCAGTCTCCTACTACATTAACAATTGAAGCAAATGCTAAATTTAGAGACTATTGAAAATAAAGATATAATTCTCCCCCCCTCTTGCTCCAATATAACCTCATGAATCCCTTGAAACCTATCTATGGATCCAAAGTTAAGAACCCATGGCCTAGGACAACCCTTTGGGAGCAGTTTTTATGGAGCTCTATTTGGAGACTGCTAAATCCACTTGGCTTAGTTAAGATTATGGTGTTTCTGAGCTACCAAGTATCTGAATGTTCAAGTTGAATCCCTAGAAAGATTTAATCCCTTTCCACTGTGTGTGTGTGTGTGTGTCTTGTATATTTGCCTCTCTCTGTAGGTAATTTTATTATTAAAGTTTGCAGGTAAAATTTGGCAGATGAACATTTCTGATTTAAGGTAAAAATTTCCCCAAAGTAGTCAATTTCATTCTTAGTTATCAAATGAAATATGTCATTCCTAAATATGTGCAGTGATAGCCACATACCATTACTAGACACAATTTTTGGCCATCTCCACACCTGCAGATCTAGACTCTTCCTCCTCCTCCACTTCTGTCTGGAATAAGGATTCCTGCTTCTGTGACCCTGAGCTCTGATTGGTGAGATTTCCCCTCACATGGTCCTGGTATCAGACCTGATATAAATTTTTTTACAGTTTCCAAGAAATGCCCCTGTACCTTTCCACCTTTCCAACTCTCTCTCTGACTTTGTCAGTCTCTTTGTTTCTATATATGTAGATACACATACATACATACATACATACATACTTATATATGTATTATATGTACATATATATATATATATATATATATATGTATATATATATATATATATATATATAAAATCTTTCCCTGCTAAAATATAACCTCTGTGAGGACAGAATTTGTCTTGTCTCTTTTTATTTGCATCCTCAGTACTTAGCATAGTGCCTAGAACCTTTTAATGGTTTAATAAATGCCTTATTTCATTCATTTCTTCATTCATATAGGCAAAGTGAGGCTTTATGACATAATTAAAAAAATTGAATTGGAATCAGAACAAATAGGCTGGAGTCTTGGTCATGTTCTTTACTACCCGTGACCTCATGTAATTCACTTAACTTCTCTGAACCTCATTTTTCTCTTCTGTAAATGATTGGGTTCAGCAAGATTACCTCCAAAGTCTCCAGTAGCTTTAAATGTTATCATCTACAGTAGACAGGAGGTATTAAATCCTTCTACATGCATCCATAAATGGAAGTCCAGTAAAGAAAGAATCACCACACACCAAACATTCCAAAATCCCAACTTTTTTCTCCCACATATTGCTGATTCTTCCATGCCTTGAAGCCTACTTTATGTTCCCTGGTGAACAATTCCCATATTTATCATTTCAGTGGCTCAATAAACATGTCTTCCTCCTCTTGCCTCAACTACCTTCTTTTCCCCAGAATGGTTTCATAGAATACCATTTTTTTCTGTATTTGAAACAGTATTGGCATAACTCAGCAATCCTAAAAATTTGCATGAGACTCTAGATTGTAGTATAGTTGCTGTCTCACTCCAGGAAAAATTGATTCCCATTTTTGGGAGGTGGGGAGTAATGGGGTGTAGGTATTTAACAGTTAGATTTTGCCAAGAGGTGTTATAGTCAGAGAGAGAGAGAGAGAAAGAGTAGTTCTACTGGACAGCCTGAGGTGGAGCAATGTCAACAATGGAGAAGAATTAGACCCATCCTGGTGACATTATCCAGTTTCACAAATGACTTTGGGCATTGTTCATATTGATTGGACTATTGATCAGTTCCCTACTTAATTTTGTCTGTGTGGATACTACTATGTAGCAAATCAGAGTAAAGTGTCTGATTTTCCAAGATAATTGCCTCTGTTTTTTATTTTGGTTTGAGTACAAAAGCCATTGGGGAAAACATGGTGTGACTTCTAATGCAGAAATTCAGATTTCAAATCTTTGCTCCAGTGAAGAGTGTGATTTTCATATTTACATCTCATAGCATACACACCGGGAGGTAGTGTGATATTGTGGATAGAGAGCTGGCCTTGGAATCAAGAAAACCTGGGTTCAAGTTCTGCCTCTGACTTATACTGTTGTGTGACTCTGGGAAAATCATTTGTCTGTACTTCTAGGCAACTCTCTAAGACATAAGTTGTCAGTACATTTGTTCTTGATGAACCCTTTTGACAGTCTGGTGACTCCAATGCACCCCTTCTTAGAATAATATAAAGTATAAAATGCATAGCATTGTAAAGGAAATCCACTATATTGAAAAACTTATCTTTTTTTAACTTTGCAAACCTCAGATTTAAAACCACTGATTAAAGTTGTTGAGAAAGTGGTCATGAGCATTGGCAGGAGTTTCCTTATTTGAGATTTTCCTATAACAATAAAATTGCAGCCCTAGTACCCAAATATACTACAATGAGTCAATTTAGTTGCCTTAATTGCCAATAAGTGATTATGAATAAAATACTTGGAGGATAAATACACATAAAATTTTAAATATACACATAGACACATACCTACATATACACATGCATATACAAATTCACCCACCAGGGTGCAATTCTAGCCATGATCCTGACTCTACTCAACAAGAAGACTCTAGAGCTACATTTTTGCTTGCCCTGGTAGTTATGAACATTTCCTCTGCTGGGTACAAGTGATATATTCTCTATGAGTCTGAAAAGCAGTCAGCTTTTTGTCTCTTAGTTCTAACTCTCACTGCAAGTTATTACCAATTTGCTACCTAAGAAGTATAGATTATTGTGTATTTCATCAAAATGTAAGTTCCTTAACAGCAAAGTATTTTTTACAATCTTTGTATTTGTATCCTTCACATTTGGCATAATGTCCAGCATATAGTTGGCTCTTAAGAGTGACGTGAAGATTTATTTACTTAAGAAATCAACTGTGAACTCCCACTTACCCATTCCCTAAAATAGCCATTTTCTAAGCCCCAGCTTTACAGCCTTGGCATAATGGAAGTAATTACCCAGTGAAGCACAGAATACTGGGTACCATATATAATACTATTAATACAAAATCAATTAAAATAATAAAATAATTCTTAATATCAATATAATGCATAATAAAATATCAACTGCTTTGATAGACTTGGCTCTTCTCAGCAATACAATGTCAAAGACAGCTCCAAAGGACTCATGTTGGAAAGAGCTATCTACATCCAGACAAAGAACTATGGAGTTTGAATGCAGATTGAGGTAAACTTTTTGCTCTTTTTTTCTCTTCTCTTTTGGTTTTGTTTCTTCTTTCTCATGATTCATTCCTTTGGTTATAATTCCTCTTTGCAACCTGACTATTATGTAAATAAGTTTAATGCAAAGGTATATGAAGTACCTATGTCAGACTACATACAATCTTGGCGGGGGAGGGGGGAGGGAAGGAAGAATAAGAAAATTTGGAACTCAAAAACATGTGCCACTGAGTGTTGCAAACTAAAAATAAAAAAATCTAAAAAAGAAAAAAGAAAATAAAATATTAACTGAGTAGCTCTGTGATAACCTTCTCCCAGACACTGGAAGTACCTGGAGAATACAGAACTTGCTCTGTACTTAAGAGTTATAGGGGACACACAGTCTGACTTTATTTATTTCACTATAGCACTTTTTACTCAAGCAGTCAAGAGTAGATTTTAACTGAAAATTTGGGAAGTATGGATATAGGACTCATATTCTCTTTTCTCACATAAAGGAATAGAATTAGGATCTGGTGGACTTGAATGAAGAAAAAATGTTCCCACAACTGGTGGGAACAGGTGTTGACCTGTTTTTGGAGAGAACTTCTGTTGGTGAATCAAGGTGAATGGATCTTACATTAACATACATTTAAGATAGGAGGCAGGACTTTGTTGGTGTGACATATAAATGTAAAAGGCAAACAGTCTTCAGTTTTCCATGTCAGACTGGATTTCAGAATGTTTCCTTGACCAATTGCCTGGACACTACCTTTCTTTGTTAAACATGCCCATATGAACTCTAATGCTGACATAGATTGACTACCAGGGAAGAAAGAAGAGTTTGGGGGACCTTACTGAATACTTCTTCAGTTCTGGAAACATTTTAATTTTTTTTATGTGAAAAGTACTATATGAGGTATAGGAGTTAGTTACAATGATAGGTACAATGAAAATGTTGTTCTCTAGAAGTTTACAATTTAGTCATTACAGGAAATACCTGTATATAAATAACTATTTGAGTTCCCTAAAGGGCTATATACTTTAACTAGTCCTTGCCTTCTCACTGGTAGGTTGGATCCCCAGAGGGTGAATGCAACTGTGTAATCCTCTCTCTCTCTCTCTCTCTCTCTCTCTCTCTCTCTCTCTCTCCCTCTCTCCCCCCCCCCTCTCCTTTCCTCTATCTGCCTCTTCCTCTCCTTCTAGTATAATTGATCTCAAGATGCCACCGTAGTCGACCCCATCAAAAATCAGGCACTTGTTTTTAATTAGTTTTTTTTTTTTTTTATAAAAGGTAGTTACTAAGGCAGCATGGTAAGAATAGTTGAAAAAGTTCAAAATAAAGAAACCAAAAATGCCACAAGACTTGCAGTTCAAACTTCTAAAATATAAACAATTTCAATGTGTATCATGGGCACAAACTTAGAGTATAATAATAGTGAGGCATTGATGTATAGTGTATATGTGGCAAAAGAGTACCTGTCAACTCCTTGACCAAGGAGTCCTTTTCTATCTGTTTTGAGTCTTCATGAAGTTCCTTTTAGGTTTGGAACTTCTCTGGGTTCCAAAGCCTAATAATTTTTGAAAATTCATTCTAGAATCTATAGCTAGCAATTGTCTCTGCCATGAATGGTTATACTTCTGAAACTGCCTATATCCTTAGATACTATCTTCAATTCCCTTTCGATATCTGTCTACATCCGCTTTTCCTGCCATCAGCCACTACCACTACAAGGGTCACTGCTGCTGCTGTTAATCACCTCCAACCTCTGATCAAACTTCTACAAAGCAACTGACATCTCTCCTATCCACACCAAGTGTTGGACATTTCCCTCCTGGAACAATTGTTCACCTAAATCAGGAAAGAATGGGAAAAATAAATTTTTAAAAGAGGCAATCATGTGATGACAGCCACCATGACAAGACTGGAGATAGATCAGGGGCCTTTCTTTTACACAGCTCTCCGGGAAGCATCTCAAAGTATCCCTGCCTTACTCAAAGCCACAAAGTAAATAGAGCAATGGAGGTATGGATTGAGACTTTGATTGCTTTCTCAGTCCTTGTTTAACAAACCCTTACTCATTCATTTTTCCTGCTTCACAAACAATTAGAATATGTTTGATCATCACATGGTGTAAGCCTCTCAGTCAGACTTGGCCAAAAAGAGGCTCATCCATACCTACTCACCATCCTAAAGTTTCCACATGGTCTTTTTAGAACCTAGCAGAAAATATCTACTTATGTTTCAAGGGTTGATCCCTATAAATCAGTCAACTCCAATTATGCTATAACACATACCGCAAGGTGTAACTAGTTCTGAACTCACTTGTATTAGAATAAAATCGTAGGGATAATCAAAAGAAATTTAGATATTTGATATGGTTTCTTCCTACCCAACTAGGAAACCAAGAACTTCTGAGTTTACCTCAAGTGTAAGTATTCAGTTGCTGTGGTTTGAGAACTGTCTAAACCATCCAAGTCAGTAAAATAGTTCAGAATATGGCTGAGGAGAAAATAGGATAATGTCCACGAAATTATAAGCTTTTTAAGGAAATGGATTGTCTTTTGCCTTCTTTTGTATCCTCAGAGCTTTGCACAATGCCTGGAATATAGGTGTTTAATGTTTATTGACTAATCAATTTAATAAGGGAAAAGAAAGTCTCCACATGCTATAGTAATTACACTGGGCAATCCCACTGTAGAAATAACTGTCCCATTCACCTATGAAGAATGATAGAGATAGTAAAATGTTAACATGGATCTATGGAATTCCCTGGCACACATGATAGAATTCTCATTCCTGATTTTATGTCATTTTATCTCTTCTCAAAATTGATTGAAAGGAGGGGGAAATATCACATTTAAAAGGAAGAGAGCAAGTGAAATGAGGTAAATATCTGTCTTCAGATAGCTTATTTCATAAAATATCATGGATATTATTTCTATCCTGAAAGTGTTTGACACTAGAAAATCGATTCCTTTTTTTAATCTTTAAAATAAGGTAATTTCCATTGGACCCAGATACTGTTTACACAGTACACTGAGCCACCAAATCCAGAAAAAAGCATTATTCATCTTTGAATTTATATTTTTTCTTAGTTCGAACCTGTTTTTACACTCTGTTGGAATTTCTCAGATTTATCAGAACCCAGAATTTCAATGGAGAGGTTCTAGGTAGGGTATTGTAGGCACTAGACCAATGGGGTTCTGTACAGCTATTTAATGTTGGCCACAAAAAACAAAAACCAGCAACATCAACAACAAAAACTCACAGTAGCACCTTCCTTCTTCTTTTCTTTTTCATCCCCCATATAAAATTCTTCCTACATGTTCTTCCTCCAATACAGCCCTTCCTCCATCTTAGATCTATCCATGGCATCAAAAGGCAAACATACTTTATTTAGTTGTCACTTTTAAGAAATAGGTTTGGGCTGAGATTCAATCAAGCTCAGCTCAGATTGTTCTGGCCCGCTTGTAAATACAAGCATCACAAAATGCTCAGACTCCTTAAAAATATACCCATTATGTTGAATCTTTAATAAACTTTACTTTTCTTTGGCTGAAAAAAGAAATATTTTTGATAAAAAAATATAGGATGACATAAGGTGGGGTGACAATGGTCCTGGAAGATTCAAAGTCTCTCTGATTTTTAATGTACAGGATCTTCAAAGTATTGTAGTTTGGATTCTTAGGATCTAATCTACAAATATACCATTTCCCGTAGTAGGAAACATGTGTATGAACTAAGAGTGAAGACCCTGTGTGTCTGTGTGTGTGTGTGTCTGTGTGTGTGTGTGTGTTTGTACATACATATATTTGTGGCAGCTAGTGATAGTATGGAAATCAGGGGAAAGTTGGATTTAGGCTTTTACTAAGCTGTAATAGGAAGCCTCTGGGTAACTGCTATAAAAATATGATTTTCCTGCAGTAACCTAGGAGGAAAAATGTCAGAATTTTATTAAAGACATGGAACAGAATTATTGAATTCCTCCTTCCTTGGTCCCAGGAGGTTTTGCTGTAATGTCTCAGTATCCCTTTTGGACAGCTCAGTCTTCCTAGATTTACCAATTCAAATCTCATCAAGGCTTCTTTCTAAGTAATCAGAGGACATGGAATTTTAAAGATCACTTTTTTTTGAAAATAATAAAGCTAGAATTATAGGCCTGTGAGGGACTTTGAACATTCATTTAGTCCCATATATGTTGCCATAAACAGGAGCATTTTTGAGGGGGGCAGTGATTTAGCTACCAGGATACAAAGTTTGCCAGCTCAGTCAGACCCCTCCAGAGTGGCAAAAAGTGAAGGTTCAGGGTAGTTTAAATGGCCCCATTGCTAGCAGTCAGAGGCACAGTAGGAGAATAAAGGAATATTCTCACACAACTCAAATATCAACGAGGTCTGAGAGAACTCCCATTAAAGGAGAAGAGCAGTAGTATAAAAAGATTAACTTGACCGAAGGGAAACCTTGCTGTTCAGACTGGGTGCAGTGAGTGTTATGTTTAACTCAAGAGAAAAATTGAAATAGTTCAGAGGCTATGAACTCCAAAAAGTTCTGTAGACACTCTTTATAGTAAGAAAGTAAAAGGAAAATTCAGTTGAAAAACAGGAGATAGAGAGACTTGAGAAACAACCTAGTGGCAATGCATCAGAGAAACAACAGATAGAAGATGCATCTCAGGGAAGAAACAGACAGCAGTTTAGCAGATGGCGACAGCAACTCTGCAACAAGTCGCAACTTTGGAGACAGAGAGGCATCCTGACTGGGTACAGCCTTAGCACTGTGAGTTACCAAAATCAGTGTTTCGTCTTTCATTAATGGGATGGGAATTTGGATAGATGAGAAAATGTATATATGTGCAAGTTGTTACTTTTTCCCCTTCCAATTTAACTTGTAGTTCAGTCTAATACAATATCTTTGCTTTAAATTAATGTGTTCTCTGGTTTCATCTGATAATAGGAAACAATGCCTCTTGCCTTCTAGCCAGTTCTCCAGATCCTACACCAGGAATTTTTGTTTGGGTTGGAAAGAGTTCTCGCAAACTATCCTGGTCCAGAACCAATATACTGTTGCTCTCCAATCATCTTTGTTGCCTGCCTCTTAACATTGACCTGGCTCTCCAGGTCCCACCCTAGAGTCCTATACTTTGATTAGTGAGATATCACTATCCCTAGCCTAACCCGTATCTACATTGCTACTCTCCATCAATCTTAATGCTATTGTGGGCCCCTCCCTTTGCCACTATCATCTTCCTCTTTCCAACTCTACTTTTGGGAACAGTATTCAAGTCAATATGCCCATTGCCAAAAAAGGTCATACTAATCAATTGCCCTATGATTCAATTTACCATCCACTCACCTGTGACTTCCTTTTCTAAAACATTCTTCCATGAATCCTATTTCCCATTGTATTCTCTTATCAGAATGTAGGTTTCATCAGGTCCAGGGACTGTCTTTTTTTGCACTCTCAGAACTTAGCACAGACTGTGGCATACAATAAGTACTTAGTAAAGGCTTTTCCATTTATCCGTGAACAGCCATTTGGAAGAGATATTGACTCCAAAATCACCTTGAAGTTGGTCTAGCTTTCCAGAGAACACACCTAGGATAGGAGGGATGAAAGGTTTGTTCTTCTGGCTTTTTTAGTAGCAATCCAAAGTCTATCAGCCCCATTGGAGGTAGCACAACCAATTTCTTTTTTGGTGGTAGAGAACTAGACAGATTTCTACCAACTCCTTGCTTGAGCAAAGTAGGAGTATAGTGGAAGGTTTGGGGAGTGAAGTTATCACCAGAATCAAGGTCCAGTGACCATAGGTTAGCAACAATAATAGTAACAATAGTTATAGTAGTAGTAGTAGTAGAGTAGAAGTAGTAGTAGTAGTAGTAGTGGAAGGAGGAAGAGGAGGTAGCTTCAGTAGTAGTGGTAGTAGTAATAATAACTGACATTTATGAAGTGATTTCAGGTTTGCAAAGTGATTTATATCCGTTATCTCATTTGAGCCTCACAATACCACTGGGTATAATATATTTTTAAATACCTCCTACAGTGAAATATTAAAACCCACAACTGAAGTTTAAATGTGATGGTGGCTTCAGATTTGTTTGTCCTCTAAAGGCTGGTTGTTTTGTAATACAAATATAATAAAATATTTATGCAACAAACATAATGTAATCTTTACGATATAAATTTAATCTACTCTATGTGCCAAAACAAAAAGTCATCTTGATTTTAGTCATTTCCATCAACCCCAATCTTCACAACTGATCAGTGCCTAACTCTTAATGGCTCTGCTTCCAAATCTCTTCCATCTATTCTCTTCTCTCCCTTTACATGGTCACTATAGTTTGTCATCCTTTCTAACCTACATGATTAGAGTAACCAAGAAATTGGTCTCCCTGCTTTCATTCTCCTCTCACTTCTAATTCATATTCCATAACACTGCAAAAATAATCTTCCTAACACACAGGCCTAAATATATCATTTTCATTATCAAAAGCCCACAATGATTTCCTATATCCCATGGTAGGAAATAAAAATTCTTTTTGTTGGTACTTAAGTTCTTTCACAAACTGACTCCCGCACACCTTTTTGTTTTTGTTTTGAATAGTATTTTTTTCCCTAGTTACGTGTCATGAAAATTTTTAGCATTCATTTTGACAAGATTTTCAGTTCCAAGTTTTTCTCCCTCCCTCCTCTCCCCTCTTCTGAAAATGGTAAGCAGTTTGATATAGTTTTTACATGTCCTATCATGCAAAAAAAATCCATATTAGTCACAGTTATGAAACAAGAAACAGAATAAAAGGAAGGAAAAAACATGAGAAAGAATAAATTGAAAAAATAAGCTCTGACCTGCATCCATAGATGATCAATTCTTTATCTGGATATGGATGGCATTTTCCTTCATGAGACCTTTGTATTTGTCTTGGATCATTGTGTGGCTGAGAAGAGCTGAGTCATTCATAGTTGATCATCACACAGTGTTGCTGATATTTTGTACAATGTTTTCCTGGTTCCACTCATTTCACTTTGCATCAGTTTCTACAAGTCTACAAGTCTGTCTATTCATCATTTCTTATTGCAAAATAGTGTTCCATTTCTTTCCTATATGACAGATTGTTCAGCCATTCCCCAACTGAAGGACATTCCCTCAATTTCCACATTTTGCCACCACACAAAGGGCTGCTGTAGATATTTTTGCACATGTAGGTCCTTTTCCCTTTTTATGATATCTTTGAGATACAGACCTAGTAGTGGTATTACTGAATCAAAGGGTAGGCATAGTTTGTTGCCCTTTGGCCATAGTTCTAAATGATTCTCCAGAATGGTTGGATTAGTTCACAACTCCACCAACAGTATATTATTATCCCAATTTTCCCACATTCTTTCCGTTTATCATTTTCTTTTTTATCATATTAGCCAATCTGAAAGGTATGAAGTAGTACCTCAGTTGTTTTAATTCGCATTTCTCTAATCAAAGTGATTTAGATCATTTCTTCATGTGCCTGTTTATATCCTTTGACCATTTATCAATTGGGGAATGACTTGTATTCTTATAAATTTAATTCTATTTTCTCTATATATGATTCTATTATCTATATATTTGAGAAATTAGGCCTTCATCAGAGACACTTGCTATAAAGATTGTTTCCCAGCATTCTTCTTTCCTTCTAATCTTGGTTGCATTGTTTGGTTTGTACAAAAGCTTTTTTACTTTATTTTTTTTAAAAAAATTGAGGGTGGAAGGCAGGCAATTGGGGTTAAGTGACGTGCCCAAGGTCACACAGTTAGTAAGTGTGTCAAGTGTCTGAGGCTAGATTTAACTCAGGTCCTCCTGACTCCAGGACCGGTGCTCTACTCACCGTACCACCTAGCTGCCCTGCTTTTTTACTTTAATATTGCCAAAACTATCTATTTTGAATTTTGTAATGCTCTCTATTTCTTGCTTTGTCACAAATTCTTCTACTCTCCACACATCTGACATGTAGACTATTCTTTGCTCTTCTGTTTGCTTATGGTATCACACATATGTCTAAATCATGCCAAAGGTTTGTCATTTCTAACATTTCTAATATTCTATTTACCTCCTTAGTTTCTTTCTTGTTTAACTTTTACTAGGATTTATCAAGATCTGAGAAGGAACAGTTGAGATCCCCCACTGATATTTTTTGTCTATTTCTTCTTGAGATTTTGTATGCTATACCACTTGATGTATATATGTTTAGTATTAATATTGCTTCATTGTCTATGGAACTTTTCAGCAAGATGTAGTTTCCTTCCTTATTTCTTTTAATTAGGTGTATTTTTGTTTTTACTTTGAGATCAGGATTGCTACCTTGCTTTTTTTTTACTTTGGCTGAAGCATAATAGAATCTGCTCCAGCCCCTTTCCTTTACTTTGTGTGTCTCTCTTTGCTTCAAGTGTGTTTGTTGTAAACAACATATTGTAGGATTGTGCTTTTTTTTTAATCCACTCCACTATCTGCTTCTGCTTTATGGGAGAGTATATCCCATTCACATTTACAGTTATCATTACTACCTGTGTATTTCCCTCCTTCCTATTCTTCCTCCTTTTGTCCTCTATCTCCTTTCACCCTTTCCCTCCTCCCCATCATTTTGCTTCTTTCTACCACCTCCTCCAATCTGCCCTCCACTCTGACAGTCCCTACCCCACCTTTACTTGATCACCTCCCCTCCTACTTCCCTGTTAGGTAAGATAGATTTCTATATTCAACTGATTGTGTATATGATTTGAGGCAAAACTGATGAGTAAGATTCAAGTGTTTCTTGTAGTCCACCATCTCACCTCCTTTCCATTTTAATAGATATTTAGCCATATTTACTCATTTGCATATACACACAGATAGTCATACATTTGGTCTTCCTATCATCCACAAATGTACTATTTTCATATTTATGAACTCTGAAATGTCCTTATCTGATCCTAACCTGTTTTTATTATAACTTTTCTTCTTCCTGGCAACCATAAATCCTTTTCTTTTTCTTCACATGATCTGCAATCTCTTGACCAATAAGTTCTTTTCCAAGTGATTACTCCTATAGTAGTTACACACTCTCCTTCCTTCCCCATTTAACCCCTTGATGAACCATTTCAATTTTATACTTCTTTCTCCTCTTATCCCTCTTATCTTCTTATCCTTCTTATTCTATCATTATTTTTTCTTTTTTTTTTTAATAATAAATTTCTTTATTTATTTTTAGTTTACCACGCACGGTTCTACATAGTTTTGAGTTCCAGTTTT
The DNA here is from genome assembly GCF_011100635.1 of Trichosurus vulpecula. NCBI lineage: Eukaryota > Metazoa > Chordata > Mammalia > Diprotodontia > Phalangeridae > Trichosurus > Trichosurus vulpecula. The sequence goes on from NC_050578.1 coordinate 54,015,584, forward strand.
TCTCCCCTCCCTCCCCCCTCCCTCCCCAAGACGGCATGAAGTCTCATATAACTATCATGTATAACTTCACATTGAATTAATTTATGCACTAGTAAAGTCGTGGAGAAGAATTTTGACCAATGGAATGAATCATGAGAAAGAAGAAACAGAACCAAAAAAAACAAAACAAAACAAAAAAAACCCCAAAAACAAAAACAAAAGAGAAGCAGAAAGGCGAGCATGTAGTGTGCCTCAGTCTGTATTCAAACTTCGCAGTTCTTTGTCTCGATGAAGATAGCATTCTCCATCGTGAGTCCCCTGGAGTTGTCCTTGCCCCTTAGGTTGCTAGAAAAGCACAGTTTGTCAGGGTTGGTTCTCACGGAATCCATATATCTGTGGCTGTGCACAACGTTCTCCTGGCTCTGCTCCGCTCACTCAGCATTATGTCGTGTAGGTGTTTCCAGGTTGTTATGAAGTCTGTATCATCCCCATTTCTTATGGCACAATAGTATTCCATTACCTTCATGTACCACAGTTTGTTCAGCCATTCCCCAATTGATGGGCATCCCTTTGATTTCCAATTCTTGGCTACCACAAAGAGAGCCGCTATAAATATTCTTGTACATATGGGTCCTTTTCCCGCTTGCGTGATTTCTTTGGGATACAACCCTAGAAGTGGAATTGCTGGGTCAAAGGGTATGAACATTTCTATAGCCCTTTGGGCGTAGTTCCAAACCGCCCTCCACAATGGCTGGATCAGCTCACAACTCCACCAGCAATGCAACAATGTTCCAATTTCCCCACATCCTTTCCAGCATTTATCATTCTCCTGATTTGTTATTTTAGCCAATCTGACAGGAGAGATGTGGTATCTAAGAGTTGTTTTGATTTGCATTTCTCTAATCAGCAGCGATCCAGAGCATTTTTCCATATGCCTGTAGATAGCTTTAATTTCTTCCTCTGAAAACTGCCTGTTCATATCCTTTGACCATTTCTCAATTGGGGAATGGCTTGTATTCCTATATATTTGGCTCAGCTCCCTGTATATTTTAGAGATGAGGCCTTTATCAGAGATACTAGTTGCAAAGATTTTCTCCCAATTTTCTGCTTCCCTCCTAATTCTTGTTGCATTGGCTTTTTTTGTACAAAAACATTTCAATTTGACATAATCAAAATTATCCATTTTGCATTTTGTAATGCTCTCTATCTCTTGTTGGGTCATGAATTCTTTACTTTTCCACAAATCTGATAAGTAAACTATTCCTTGCTTTCCCAAATTACTTAGAGTATCAACTTTTACTCCTAAATCATGAACCCATTTTGACTTTATTTTGGTATATGGTGTAAGATATTGGTCTATGCCCAGTTTTTGCCCTACCATTTTCCAATTTTCCCAACAGTTTTTGTGAAATAGTGAATTATTAGCCCAGAAACTTGCCTCTTTGGGTTTATCAAAGAGTAGATTGCTAAACTTGTTGATTTCACCTATTTGTGTACCTATCCTATTCCACTGATCCACACCCCTGTTTCTTAACCAGTACCAGGCAGTTTTGATGACTGCTGCTGTGTAGTACAGTTTAATATCTGGTGTGGCTAAGCCACCATCTCTAGCATGTCTTTTCATTGATATCCTAGATACTCTAGACCTCTTGTTATTCCAAATGAATTTTGTTATTATTTTGTACAGCTCAGTAAAAAAATTTTTTGGTAGTTCGATTGGTATGGCACTGAATAGATAGATTAATTTAGGTAGAATTGTCATTTTTATTATATTAGCTCGGCCTAACCATGAGCAAGTGATATTTCTCCATTTATTTAGATCTGATTTTATTTGCGTGAAAAGTGTTTCATAGTTATGTTCATATAGGCCCTGGGTTTGTCTTGGCAAATAGACTCCCAAATATTTTATAGTGCCTTCAGTAACTTTGAATGGAATTTCTCTTTCTATCTCTTGCTGTTGGGCTTTGTCAGGAATGTATAGGAATGCTGAGGATTTATGTGGGTTTATTTTATATCCTGCAACTTTGCTAAAGTTGTTTATTATTTCAAGTAGTTTTTTACTTGATTCTCTAGGATTCTCTAGATAAATCATCATATCATCTGCAAAAAGTGATAATTTAGTTTCTTCTTTTCCTATTCTAATTCCTTCAATTTCTTTTTCTTCTCTTATTGCTACAGCTAATGTTTCTAGAACCAAATTGAATAATAGGGGTGATAATGGACATCCTTGTTTCACCCCTGATCTTATTGGGAATGCATCTAGTTTATCCCCATTACAAATAATGCTTGTTGATGGTTTTAGGTAGACGCTATTTATAATTTTCAGAAAGGTTCCACTTATTCCTATGCTTTCTAGTGTTTTTAATAGGAATGGGTGTTGTACTTTGTCAAAGGCTTTTTCTGCATCTATTGAGATGATCATATGATTTCTGCTAGTTTTGTTGTTGATATGGTCAATTATGCTAATAGTTTTCCTAATATTGAACCATCCTTGCATTCCTGGAATAAATCCTACCTGGTCATAGTGTATTATTCTCGTAATGAGTTGCTGCAATCTTTTTGCTAATATTTTATTTAAAATTTTTGCATCAATATTCATTAGAGAAATTGGTCTATAATTTTCTTTCTCTGTTTTAACTCTACCTGGTTTGGGTATTAGTACCATATTTGTGTCATAAAAAGAATTTGGTAGGACTCCTTCTTCACCTATTTTCCCAAACAGTCTACAAAGTATTGGAGTTAGTTGTTCTTTAAATGTTTGATGGAATTCACATGTAAAACCATCTGGCCCTGGAGATTTTTTCCTAGGGAGTTCGTTGATGGCCTGCTCAATTTCTTTTTCTGATATGGGGTCATTAAGAAATTTCACTTCCTTCTCTGTTAGTCTGGGCAGTTTATGTTTTTATAGATATTCATCCATATCTCTAAGGTTGTCAAATTTATGGGCATACAGTTGGGCAAAATAATTCCTAATTATTGTTTTGATTTCCTCTTCATTAGGGGTGACCTCACCCTTTTCATTTTTTATACTGGTAATTTGATTTTCTTCTTTCTTTTTTTTAATCAAATTGGCCAAAGGTTTGTCAATTTTATTGTTTTTTTCATAAAACCAGCTCTTTGTTTTATTTATTAATTCAATAGTTTTCTTGGTTTCAATTTTATTAATCTCTCCTTTGATTTTCAGTATTTCTAATTTGGTATTTAATTGGGGGTTTTCAATTTGCTCTTTTTCTAGCTTTTTCAGCTGTATGCCCAGATCATTGATCTCCTCTTTCCCTATTTTATTCATGTAGGCATTTAGAGATATAAAACTCCCCCTAAGAACTGCTTTTGCTGCATCCCATAAGTTTTGGTATGTTGTTTCATTATTGTCATTCTCTTGAATGAAATTATTAATTGTTTCTCTGATTTGTTCTTTGGCCCACTCACTCTTTAGAATTAAATTATTTAGTTTCCAATTAGTTTTTAGCTTGTTTTTCCATGGTACTTTATTAAAAATGATTCTTATTGCATCATGATCTGAAAAGGATGCATTGACTACTTCTGCTTTTCTGCACTGGAATGTGAGGTTTTTATGCCCTAGTACATGGTCAATTTTTGAGTATGTGCCATGTACTTTTGAGAAGAAAGTATATTCCTTTTTATCCCCATTAAGTTTTCTCCAGAGGTCTATCATATGTGCCTTTTCTAAAATTCTGTTTACCTCCTTAACTTTTTTCTTATTTATTTTGAGGTTAGATTTATCAAGTTCAGAAAGGGGGAGGTTGAGGTCTCCCAATATTATAGTTTTGCTGTCTATTTCTTCCTGTAACTCCCTTAACCTCTCCTCTAAGAAACTGTATGCCTTACCACTTGGTGCATATATGTTAAGCAATGATATTGCTTCATTGTTTATAGTGCCTTTTAGCAGGATATAATGTCCTTCCTTATCTCTTTTAATTAGATCTATCTTTACTTTTGCTTTGTCTGAGATTAGGATTGCTACACCTGCTTTTTTTACTTTAGCTGAGGCACAATATATTTTACTCCAGCCTTTTACCTTAACCCTATGTGTATCCCCCTGTTTCAGATGCGTTTCTTGTAAACAGCATATTGTAGGATTATGGTTTTTAATCCATTCTGCTATCTGCTTCTGTTTTGTGAGAATGTTCATCCCCTGCACGTTCAGGGTTATGATTTCTATCTGTGTCTTTTTCTCCATCCTAATTCCCCCTGTTTATGCTTTTATTTCTCCCTTTCCCCTTCTCCTCCTCAACAAAGTTTTGCTTTTGACCGCCGCTTTCCTCAGTTAACCCTCCCTCTTTATTCCCCTCCCTTATCTAACCGTTACCCACTTGCTACTTCTCCTCTTCCTTCTGCCCTCCCCCCTCCCTTTTTCCCCCCTTTCCCTCCCACTTCCCGTAGGACAAGTTAGATTTCTAAACTTATCAGAGTATGTTATTCCCTTCTTGAACTAGATCAGATGACAGTAAAGCTCAAATACTGCTCTTCTCCCTCCCTTCTTTCCCTCTAGTATAATATGTTTTTTTGCCACTTCCTTTGGTGTAATTTACCCTTTTCTACTACCTCTTTACCACTTCCCTCATAGCCCTCCCTTTATATCTCTTATTTATATTTTATATCTTTACATCAGTTAATTTATACAGGCATTCACAACCTATGTATATCCCTTTCATTTGTCATAATAGTTGTACCATTCACAAGAATGACTTATATATGTGTGTATATATATATATATATATACATATATATATATATATATATATACATAAAAAACATACATAAGATGATATAATCCCACTTAAAGATGTAAACAACCTAAGCTTATTGGTTAATGAGGTTTGTGGGGTTTTTCCCCCTGGTTACCTTTTTATGTCTCTCTTGAGTTTTGTATTTGGAGATCAAATTTTCCGTTGAGTTCTGGCCTTTTCATCAGGAAGGTCTGGAATTCCCTTATTTCATTGAATGTCCATCGCCTTGCCTGGAAAATTATGCTTAGTTTTGCTGGGTAGTTGATCCTTGGTTGTAGTCCCAGCTCCTTTGCCCTTCGGAATATCATATTCCAATTTCTCCTGTCTTTTAATGTGGAAGCTGAGAGATCCTGCGTGATCCTGACTGTAGTTCCATGATATTTGAATTGCTTCTTTTTGGCTGCTTGCAGTATTTTCTCCTTCAGTTTATAGCTCTGAAATTTGGCTATAATATTTCTTGGTGTTTTCAGTTTGGGATCTCTTTCAGGGGGTGATCGGTGAATTCTTTCAATGACTATTTTGCCCTCTGGTTCTAGGACCTCTGGGCAGTTGTCTTTGATAATTTCTTCGAAGATGCTGTCAAGGCTCCTTTTTTCATCGTGGATTTCTGGTAGACCAATAACTCTCAAATTGTCTCTCCTGGATCTATTTTCCAGGTCAGTTGTCTTGCCAATCAGATATTTCACATTTTTTTCTATTTTTTCATTCTTTACGTTTTGTTTTATTACTTCTTGATGCCTCATAGATTCATTAGCTTCCACTTGCTCAAGTCTAATTTTAAATGAGTTAGTGTTTACATTTTGCTTTTGAGCCTCCATTTTCAATTGGTTGATTTCACCTCTCAGGTTGTCATTTTCTCTCTTTAGATTCTGTATCTCCGTAGCCATTTCACCAATCTTATTCTTTAGGGACTTTTCCATTTTTCCATGTTTTCTTTTACCTCCCTAATTTGGTTTTTAAAATCCTCCTTTAGCTCTTCCAGCAGTGCTTTTTGGGCTGGAGACCAGTTCATATTAGCTTTTGAGGTATCTGATGTATCTACCGTGTCAATGCCGTCCTCCTCCATGTCGATATTTTGATCCTGCCTGTCTCCATAAAAAGAATCTATTGTCCTCGGTTTTTTTGTATTCTTCTTCATATTTGTTGTTTTCCCTTTTCCTGGCGTTACAACGAATTTCTATCTTTGGGCTCTCTGTCCCAGCTTTCTTATTCTGGGGGTTGTGAGTCTAGAATTAAAACCTTCAGTTTCCTGAGGTGTGGGGGAGGGGTCTGGCTCCCTGGCGTCTCACTCCCTGTGGGTGCTCTCCAGCACTTGCTTTTCAGCAATGGTCTCAGCTGTTTGTTGTTTGAGCTGATGTCTGGCACTTCCCCTGGGGGAGCAAGGTTATGTCTGGGCTCCTGGTGTTGACTCCTTTCTAGTATTTGTCCTGCGAGGCCCCACTACTCTCTCCTCTGTTTCAGTTCTCTTTTTTTTTTTCCCCGAGGAATTCTCTGGGTGAGGGGGGGAGGGGTTAGAGACGTTTACCTGGCCATTGAGTCTTACGGAAGTTCAAGAAGCCGCGTTCCTGGGTTTTGCAGGCGTCAGGAGTGGGTGTTTTCACGGCTGGTGGCGTTGCGCTGCCTCTCGTCACTCCCACAGACTGCCGTCCTGTGTTGGGAGGCCTGGGGATCTCTGCCGGTTCCGGGCGCCCAGCTTTCTCCCAGCCCGTCTCCCACGTGGATTTCTCGGCCAGCCGCTTCGGCCTTGGTCTGGAGCAGCTCCGCACCGAGCACTCTCCGAGCCTGCAGGTTCGTTCCTCCAGCCTTTCAAACTCTCCCGGCTCAGAAATTTGCCCCACGCCGACTGCTCGCGGTTTCTGACTCTCTCAAATCTGCTCAAATTCACTTTTTTATAGGAATCTGACAGACCTTGTGAGAGAGCTCCAGTGAGACGCTGCCTTCATGCGGCCATCTTGGCTCCGCCCCCTATCATTATTTTTTCTGCCAAGCCTCAGCCTCATATTACTCCCACCATCTTTGGCAGAAACCCTCTCTCCTTTGCACATGTTGAATAATACTGGAGAAAAACATGAAATTATGCTGACTGGGTCCACTACAAATTTATTTTACATAATCTTAACTGGGTACTCACTACAACAAACCAATTCATTAACCTTCCTAATACATTCATTATCACAATCACCACAAAAGCTTTTCCAAACCTTTTTCATTCTTAGTAAATCTCCAATAGCTTCCCCTCTGCCTCACTCTCCGAGCTGTGATCTTTGTAAAGTGAAATCACTTTAAAAATAAGGGCATTTGCCACTTTATCCTCTCCTCCTCAACTAATATCATGCAGATTATTTTTGTGACTATTCATTCCTTCACCTTTGTCTCATGAGTTACCTCATACACTTTTCTGGACAAATCCTTCTATATGTACAAGTGATCTCAGTTGATCTTGTCTTCTCCAACAGATTACCTTTTTCACTGCAACTCTTTCATTAATCTTCAGTCTACTTCAGTTGTTTCTTTGCTGACAAGAAAAAAAAACATGCCCATGACTCCCCCATCCTCAAAAATACCTTCACGTAATCTATCCTTCACCACTAGGTATCATCTCATATCACTGCTCTTTTTGGTGAAGCTCTGCGAGAGGACTAATGATAATCAATGCTTCAAATTCTTTTCCAGGCACTCTCTTAGCTCTCTACAATATGGCTTCCAATGTCATGATTCCACTGAAACTACTCTATCTAAAGTCACCAATAAGTTCTTAATTGCCCAGTCTAAAGCCATTTTCTCAGCCTCATCCTTCTGAACCTCTCTGCAGCCTTGGGGACTGTTTATCAGCTTCTTCTCCTTTGATAGTCTCTTCTCACATATTTCCATAACACTACTTATTCTCCTTCTATCTGTCTGACTGCTCCTTAGTCTTCTTTGCTGGATCCTCATTGAGGTCATGCCTTCTAACCATAGGTGCCCCCCTAAGGCTTTATCTTTGGCCATCTCTTCTTCTCTCTTTATATTATTTCACTTGCTTTTCTCATCACCTCCCATGAATTCAATTATTTGTATGTTGATGATTCTCAGATTTACTTATCCAACCCTAACTTCTATCCTACCTTACAGTGTTGTATCTTCAACTGCCTGTTGGATAGCTTGAGCTTGATTTCCTGTAAACATCTTAAACTCAGTATGTTCCAAACCTAATTATCTTCTATAAACCCTTCCCTCTTCCCAGCCTCCCTGTACAGTTCGTGGTACCATCATCCTCATAGTTACCCAAGCTCATAACTTAGGTATCATCAGTTTCTCACTTTTTCTCAACCCTTATATCCAATCTGTTGACACATCTCTCCTCTTATATATAAATATAAAACCCTCCATCTGAGATTCAGAACTCTTCATAACTATGGAAAAGGTTTTGTAATGCCTTGATTGTATCCATTTTGTCCTGAATACAGCTTGTTTCTATACAGGTGTGAGATCATTGAGCACAGTGGCTATTTTTTTTTCTTTCTTTTTATCCTCAGAATTTAGTATGGTGCCTGGAATATAATAAGAACAATTAATAAAAGCTTATTAACTTGACTTAATTTGACTGAGGGAATTTAGAGTTTTAGAGGGAATTTAGGACAGCAAGTGGTTAATTGTGGGAATTAAGTGAAATACATTCACTCCATCTCATGACTCAATTCTGGAGCTAGCTCAGTTCCCTTTCTATTTAATTATGTGTCTAGTCCAACTTCTCTCATGTGAGAAAGCTTTTCAACTATGAGAATTGGGAGAAAAACCTTATTGCATTGTTTGAATGTAATCCTGCATGGTAGGGAAACTGGATCACCTCCACATCCTGTTTAGACCTTTTATTTGGTTTCTCACTCACAAGTCTTTCTTCACTCCAGTTCAACTTTTACTCAGCTGTCAAAGTGATTTACCCAAAGTACAAATATAACCATATCTTGGAGGGGAGGGCACAGTGACATTTAATCAACCACAGTGACTCCCTATTGGCCCTAGAAATATATAAAAATAAAGCCCCATTTGTCCTTAACTAAGGACCTAGGTTATGCTAACCAGAAACCCAATCAGATGCAAAGATTGGTGCAAGAAGTTTTCTCAGAATTATATATCTCAAGCAATCCATATGTCTTATCTGAAAACTGTCCCTGTACTAATCAATCAGTTATTGGTTCCATGTTCTTTGATTATGTATATATACACTTGAGGGGAATGGGATACCTCTTTTTCTTATTTCAGGGAATTGCACCTGTTCATTATCCTCCTACCAACTTTGAAAATCCTTAATCTTTCCTCCCATTAGAAATCAGATTTTCTAATTTTGTATCCTGCTTAATTGTTTTATTTTAATTAATTGGTCTTATTTGATTAACTTTTTAATGTGTAAAAGTCTGTCTCTCCTTTTATTCAGGGTCCTGGCCTAAGCTGAGGACTTCTGGTCCTGGTTTGTTGGGCAATTGTCATACATTGCTTAATAAATCAATATGCTCATAAGTTTTCTCAGTCATTTCATCTTTCATCTACCACATCATAGATGTGTCCAAACCCTTTTTCTTAGGAAAACACTTTCAACATCCTAGTTTAAACTCATTAGGTTTGAAGTAAAGGAGGTAGCCTTACCATGCTCCAGTTCCCTTTGTCCCTTTTCATAGCTACTGGTGAATGATTTTCACCTCCTAGCAGGCAAGAGAGAATGACCACAGTCTTCTACTACAGCCATATGTTCAAGTTTTCACTCAGCATCTTCTAGAATCTTTCATAGCTCAGCCTGAAAGACCACACACCCAGCATAAGCATTATAAATTGCCAGCACTTTCCTTTGAATATATTAAGCATGGGTAGTATCTTTTTATTGGCCTGTACTGCCATCTTGTGCTTCTGGTGGGTTGTGAGTGGAGCAGTTCACTGCAATATCTGTGAAACACAAGGTGGTACCTTCAACCCACTTCATAGCTTTCCATGTGTATACACAGAGTAGGCCAGTCCCCTGGCTTCAAAGTTCCTCCTCTGAGCACAGGTGCAATCAGAAGCACCCTCCTGAATGCTAATAAATTCAAGTGTATGGGTCAATTCTCTCAAAATTCATAGTATTAATATATTAAAAAGAGAATAAAAGAAGATACTTTTCATAACCATGGCTAAAGGGACAACTTATAAACAAACAATAGATTCAGAATATCAAAAATAGAAAACAATTTGAAATGTGTGTGTGTGTTTAAAAGCTTTTATATTTAAAATAAATTTCATGAGGATTTTTAAAAGGCGAAATTGTCTATAGGGGAATAGGTCAAAAAGGCACAAGAGTCATGATGCTCTGAAGATACTGATCAAATAATTGGATGTAAATTGCTCACAATTTAGTTTCACAACTAGTTTCACAAAGGATAAGACTAAACCTATAATTTCATTTCTATAGGGAGTTTCCTGGATGAGAGATGAATAGCTTCTTTACAAGTCCTAGTTTTAGAAGGCTGCCTAGAAGACTGAGAAGTTGTGATGCGTGTGACCAGGGTCATTCAAGTCTCCATTAGTTCATACAAGTCATGTCTAGTTTCTTTTAGATGTAATTTGTTATGGACATAATTTGTTATGGACAATAGTAATTCATTATATACATATACAATATTCATGTTCAGTCATTTTCCAATTGGTGGACACCCCCTTCATTTCTATTTCTTTACCACTACCAAAAGATCTGTTATAAATATTTTTGTACATGTAGGACCTTTTCATGATTTTTTGTAAATTTCTTTTTTGTGTAGGTCTAGTAGTGGTGGCACTGGGGTAAAAAGGATACACAATGCACCAACAGCGCACGTGTTTCTTTTCTCACAGCTTCTCTAACATTTGACATTCTTCTTTCTTCGCATCCTAACTAATCTAATTCACCACATTTTACTCTTGCTCATACTCTTATACTGATCCCAACAAGCTCTAGGTCTTTTTTACAATTTGGTGTGCTGATGAAGCACACGTTGGTGGCCATTGCCATTGATATTTCTTACCAAGGGACTAGTCCTCTTCCCTTTCTAATCATACATTTCCTTAATAATATCCCACATGCCACTTTTCGCATTTCCAGAAAGGACATAAAAATAAAATAATAGCTTGGTTAAAAACCCAGTACAATTTTTGAAACTTTCTGACAATTTTCCTCATCCATTGAACCCTTGGGATAAAATGAAATGCATAGCATCATGCTAAAGTAATATGGCTCTTGTCTGAAAGTTACACTTTAACAAAAAAGCATCAAAACAGAATTTAAATGGTTCTAGAATTATCAAGGCACTAAAGCTAAGTCATATTCCCTCCAGTCACTTTCTTAGCTCCTTCTACTATGAGGGGGCTCCCTCTAAAAGCAACTCTGGAAAAAATCATAGAGACCACATTTTAATACTAGTTTAGTCAGTGAGGTCCCCAGTCAACAAGCCAAGTTAACAAGCATTTATTATGTACCTACAACGTGCCAAGCATAGTACTAAGACCTGGGGATATGGAGCAGCTAGGTGGTACAGTGAGTAGAGCACTGACCCTGGAGTTGGGAGGACCTGAGCTCAAATCCAGCCTCAGACACTTGACACATACTAGCTGTGTGACCTTGGGCAAGTCACTTAACCCCAATTGCCCTGCCCAAAAAAAAGACCTGGGGATACAAAGAAAGGCAAAAACAGTTCCTGCCTCAAAAGTTTCCAATCCAATGAGTGAAGACAACTTTCAAGCAATTAAGTACAAATAGTGTGTGGGTGTGTGTATACATGCTTGCATGTATTCATGTATATATATATATATATATATATATATATATATATATATATATATGATAAATTGGATATAATATAGAGGAGAGGTGCTAACACTAATGAGCTTTGGAAAATGCTTCTTGAATAAAGTAGAATTTTACCTGACACTTGACAGAAGTTAGGGAGAAAAGGAGACAGAAACAAGGGAAGAGAGAGTTCCAGACATGAAAGACAGCCAGTGCATAGGCCCAGGGTTAAGATTTGGAGTGTCTTGTTTGAGAAACAAGGAAAGAATACCAGCTGAGTCATAGATCTCTTAAAGAGATCTCAGGATAGGTTTTCTTTCTACCCTGGAAAATTAAAAATGAATCAGCAGTTTTCTCTGATAGCTCTGAGCCCCCAGTCAGAAATAGAGTTCTGAGAAAATATCACAGTTTAAAATCTCTTTCTCTCCTCCCAGGTGCTTCCCAGTTCTCCCTTTCATTACATTTGAGCAATGACACATATAGATTAACAATGCAGTAATTAGCAGTATTGATGGCATTTCCTGGTTTAAGAGACAAAGTAAATTGTGAAGTAAACAAATTATAATGGAATGGAAACAAGCCTAATATCTCCAAGGAAAGCATTGGACTTCTGCTCTCTCTCTCTCTCTCTCTCTCTCTCTCTCTCTCTCTCTCTCTCTCTCTCTCTCTCTCTTTCTCTCTTTCTCTCTCAGGCAGGGAAGGGGAGGAAGAGGATAAAGGATCTAGCTGAAAGAGTGGATAGAGTCCTGGCACTGAAATGTGAAAAGCCTAGCCTCTATTCCTGCCTCTGACAGTTATTATCTGTGTGACTTTGACCAAGTCACTTAAACTCTTTTAACCTCAGTTCCCTCATCTGTAAAATTAAGAGCTTGTACATGATGACTTCTAAGGTTTCTGTCTAAATCACTGATACCATGATCATCAGCTATGATTTCAGGACTCCTGACCCATTCAAATAATCCATTACCTACCCCATGTCTCCTATGTATGGTTCAATCATACCATCTCAGTTTGATGTTAATGAATTCATGGCAGCTGCTCCTCCTCATAGCTTCAAATCTCTATTCTATGGAAGCTTCTCTCTCCTGTACCCAAAAGCTCCTACTTCCCCTCCTTAGAACCCCTCAGGAGAACAGGGACTGATCTGTCAGTTACTATTCAGATATCCTAGTCTTAACAGTTGGGGCACAGAGTGGAGGTAGGGTAATTCTGAAGGCTTCCTACCCCAAACCAGCAGATAACCAATTCTAGCATTCTGGCCTCTTTCCCAATGCTAAAGAAAGCCCTGCATTCATCGGTAGGGTTAGAAATTTGACAATCTCTTTAAAAAATCAGGTACCTTATTCTTAAAATACACAAATAGACATAGCAGTCCCTTATAATATCAGCCACAGTATACTTGACGTTGACAAATCTGCATCACAAGTTTCAAAATAAACACTGGCACTTAAAAGAACAAGAATGATTAACCCAGCATCCCAAGTAATCATCTTAGGGTGCCATTCATAGCAAATATACAACATTAAAAGTTGAAATACACAAAGTACAGTGAAGTCATTCAGTGATTTAGCATAGTTCTTAATGAATTTGTGATAACTGACAAATATTAGTGGAAAAAAATCCTTAAATCTTTAAAGCCATATGTATGTGACCAAGTCCAGAGCATCTATATTTTTTTCACCTTAGTATTCCATATGTTTTTGAGATACTGTGTGACCAATACACTTCTCAGAAGCTCCACAAAGGTAGTGATTGTTAATTGAAAGCTTCGGACAATTTTACTCTAGACAATTCATTGCTTTCATCCATCTTTTTTTATGCTCTTCAGGTTTTCCCTAACGCACTGATGTCACTAAAGTAAGACAATACCTATAGGTATTTCATAATTTCAGTTACTTTGTCCATCAGTCATTAGGAAGTGGCAAATGCCCCCAAGATTCCTTGAGGTATGCAGTCAAACTGGTAAAGGTCCAGGGAGGCAGAAGAAAGACATCTTCTTTTGCCACTAGAATCTGGTAGCCACCATTATGTAAGGATGAAAAAAAAATACTTTCTGTCTGACAGACAGTCCAAAGCATCTTTATTTCTTGGTGTAGGGTACTGTTCTACTTTGGTTTGTATGTTCAAAGTTAGTCTACACATATTTGAATTTTTACATTTTTAATCTAATCACCACTATAGTTGATGCATAAAGCTATTGATGCTATATTCTAAAGATGCTCTTGACCTATAGTTCTTTGAGGTCATTTCTAAGATATCCATTTAAAAATAAGTGAATCTTTCTCAATCACTCTTGGAATGAATGTTTAGGAGTTAATCAGCTGGATCTTATGGGTTTCTCTTCAGTCACATCCCACATTCCACTCATGTAGAGACTACTATATGATAGATACTGTGTTAAGTACTTTGTATATATCTCATTTTAGCAAGCCCATCCTTGACAGGTTGGACAAAGGCCTTGGGACAGAAGATGAAATACCATGTATGAGATGCTCTAAGGCAGGAATGGAGAATTTGCAGCCTCAAGGCCACAAATAGTCCTCTAGGTCCTCAAGTGTGGCCCTTTGATTCAAAGGGCCACACTTGAGGACCTAGAGGGCCACGGCTCAAGGCTGTAGGTTCCCCACCCTTGCTTTAAGATCTACAGAATACTTTTCTCACAATAACCCTGTCAAGTTATTAGCACAAGTGTAATTAATTTCGTTTTCTGGATGAAGAAAATAAGGCTCTAACTGGCTTACTCATAGTCACATAGCCAGTGGAGATCAGAAGCAGGATTAAAATCCTCATCTTTTGCCTCTAGTGCTTTTCCTACAATGCCACACAACCTCTGTACATCTAAGTTTAATATAAGGATCTCCCGATTAGCTTTATGTCAATGCCTGTCACAATGATGTAATTATTAGCACAGAAAAAATATTTCAAACTCTAATAAGTTTCCATTACATATACTGGTTTTCTTCTTCTCTGCATCTCACGCCTGGCATACAAATGTCTGAATAGTTGAAGGGAAGTGGAGAGTTGACTGCTTTGATCAATGTGGATAATTCTAGTAAAGAAACTACACAAATTTCTTGAAAGAAATCCTGTTTGGGTAAAAATTTCCAAGATTCCTAACTCAACTCTCTATTTTACCAGTGTAAATGTGATCAAAGGGTTAACTAATTTTAAAAGAACCCATCCCTTTTGTGTCTAAGTATATAGGTCACAGATAAATGATCTGATTTTTTCCTCCTTTACGCCTTGTATGCATAACTAGTTACTTCAAAATAAACTGAAAATTTTATATTAAATATTTGTTAAAAATAAATCTTGCTCAAGTTTTACTACTTGACTCCAATTTAGTGATGGTATGGCATTCTACACTGGTCATGTCAAATGCTTGTTGTGCTCCCTGACTACTAACTGCAAAGATCTGCAGCATTTGACATAAACCCTGAAATAAAAAGAGAAAATGAAAGGAGTCCTAGCTTTTTTTAAAGTTATGTAGGAAGTTTTTGTTTTGTTTTTAGAGTTAGCCAGTTATTTATTTTTGAGTATGTACCCAGCACAGGCAGAGTACTTCTGACTGTTGGAGATACAAGAGAAAATAGATGGAAAATGCCATTGAGTAATATGATTTTTTTGATGTTTATTCAGACATCCGCTCCCAGTGTATACAGAAAAAAGTGTTTTGTAAGCGCGTTTGGTTATCCTCGATTGTATCACCCAAGCAATCAAAATAAAGCTGAGTTGTCAAGCCTAGAAAGACAATTGAGAGAAAATATTCAAATGCAATCCCATTAACACTGCCAAAAAAACCTTCAGCTCTTCTTTCTCACTGTTCATGCTTATATTATAATGCCCTAAATGGGAAAGTTTGTTTTCTTAGCCAGGATCAGAAACTCCAAACTTGTTCATCTATGTCTAGAAAGAATCACACACAGAAAATTATACTGTTCCAGACCACATGACTTCCAAGAATAAGGTTGCCAAGATTAACAATTCAGAGAGAAGATTGCAAAAAGATCAAAGGTTATCCAGCATACTTCAAAGAGAAAGGAAAAACAGAGTGAAATGCTCAAAATTTTATTAAGTGGATCAGCAAAAATATTGCTGTTTACAACTTTAAAAAAGGACTAAAAAGCTAAAATGAAAGAAAATAAATCCAGAATTTGATAGGGCCAAAAATTCTGTTGTTGCACCAGAAGGGGGCACTCGAAGTCTTCAAATTGCAAAAAAATGTTCATGAAAATAGTAACCAAGGTCTTAACTGAATACATTGAACACAAAACAAGTCATTTTTGACTTAACGTTTTCAAGGAAGGCCTATAAATCACTGGTGTGTCCTCACAGCTTAATGTGACCACAAACACATATAGCTTATTCTCTGGCACTATCCTAATTATGGAATGAAGATATATTATCCTATTTGATGCAACTATATGTCCTTATTATTTAGTAGTTCATAAGGAGGCTTGTTGCCTATTTAAGTAGCTATTGACCCAACTTGGACTCAGTCAAAAGGCCACATCCGAGGACCTAGAAGGCCACATGTGGACTTGAGGCCACAGGTTCCCCACCCTGGTTTACATGCTTAGGCATGAATCTTTCAATTTTTCAAAAAAGTTATAAAATAATCTAACTCCAGACTTATAAGAACAATTATTATCAATCCACTGAATTAAAGTGAATTTTATGTTTCCTCAAAATCTCAATCAAGCTTTAGGGGGAGAAAGGCAAGGGGGGAAAGTTCATTTCCAAGAAACACCAATAAGAAAAGACTACATTAAAGTTTTGGATTCTTTGGAATTAGGAAATTGAAGTCCAGAAAAGTTAAGAGACTTGCTCGATTTCAAGCAGATGACAAAATGACAAAGCCTATGTTTTAACCCAATTCCTAAAAATTTCTGGTTCTCTCTCTATACTGCACCATGTAGATATCCTTTCATTAAAATTATACCAGAAAGAAAAGTGGTTGTCCAGCCTATTTTCTTTCTTTTTTTAAAATATGCCAAACTGAATTCTTTTTATTTGTTTTGGAGGGGGGAATGCAGGGTAATTAGGGTAAGTGACTTCTTCAAGGTCACATAGCTAGTGTGTCAAGTGTCTGAGGCCAAATTTGAACTCAGGTCCTCCTGACTCCAGGGCTGGTGCTCTACTTACTGAGCCACCTAGGTAACCCCAACGTATTTTCTTAAAATCTCTAGAATAAATTTGTAAGTTTATTGTAAGCTTTATCAATAATGATGACTAAAAAGAAAAATAATTGCATCATAATGCAATTTTGGGCTTGGATAAATAGATCTTAGATTCTAATCTCTGCTCATTTGCTTACTACTAATATCACCTTGAGGAAAAGCCTTAATTTCCTCAACTGTAAAATTAGTTGGTTGGACTAGTGACTTCTAAGAGAACTTTCTGTTCTAAATGTTTGATCTAATTTACCCTAATGAAAATAGTGACTATATAATGCTGTGCCACTTAAAAAAAAAAAAAACATTTTCCTCTCAACATCCCTATAGCATAGATAGTGCAAGGATTATTAACCCTATCTTATATGAGAAAAAAACTGGGACTTACACAATGTCACATAGCTAATATCAGAGACTCCAAGAACCATAGTTTTGTTGGGTTTTTTTTTCCCTTTTATTCTTCTGCCTTTTCTAGTAAAAACCCAAAGTCTATCAGTCCCATTGAAGGTACCACAACCAATTTTTTTTGGTTGTAGAGAACTAGATACATTTCCACCAACTCTCTGCCCAGTTTTTCTTCCTTAGTCAGACATTACCCCTAGTCTTCCAGCAGCACAGTCATCTGAGGAGGAAATTGATCTGAAGAGAGGTCAACAAGCCACTGAAGAGATACGTATTAGAGCTGGCTCCCAACCGCACCTGGGCTTGGACTACTTTGTGAATCCAAGTCAATTTACAGCCAATGAACTGTGTACTGGCCTCATAATTCCAGATTTTCAAACAGAGACATTCTCTACCTTACTTCCTCCTACCTGAACACAAAGAGATAATGAGATGATGAGAGCATTGAAAAAAATATGTTCTCCTCACTCAACATCTGTTGAATGAAGCAAGTGAACTCAGTGATATGCAAGGGCCCTTCCAATTCAAGAATTGTGATCCTCCTAAAAAGAGGATGGGAGTCAACTCACTAATTCTAATTTCTGATGAAAATGATAAACACAACTTACATCAAGTAAATAACATTTTTTTTGTCTTTACCAAATCCATGATTTTATTAGTAATCAAACATCACTAATGTGCAAAGTATTAATTAGGAATAGGAAGATAATATAAAAATGTAAAAAACTATCTAACACATATGTACATAATATGCACATATATAAATACATGTACATACTGATATATATGCACATATATTTGCATCACCTCAATAGGAGTGGAAACTTCTCAAAAAAAGAGACCATCACCAAAGATGATGCTTTCTACATGGTAGGTGCTCTGAGTGTTTTTGCAGAATGAATCTTTTGAACAAAAACTAAAATTACTGTAGCTACAATATGAGTTTGACTCAACAAGAAAAAAGTACACTTATGGGGGTGAAATGTATACATTTGTTTACACAGCAATTTGCTTTCTTGAATCCATTTTAAAGTATGAAAAATAATACTTAAAGTACAGGAAAACTTTTACTATTGAAATACATGGAGCCAGAAACAGAAAAGCTGGGCAAGGAGTTGGTAGAAATGTGTCTAGTTCTGTGTAAGACAATCTGGTAAAATTCAAGATTGGCCTTATCTTTTAGTGGAGGAAAATTGCTTATGACCAATGTTAACATACTGCTAAGAGAGTAATATTAAACACTTTAAAATGTTTCATTTTCACTAAAGAATGCATGTTTAACAAGCAAAGTAAACTAACCATACATTACTAATTCCACAAACTTTTTTCCTAAATATGGTGTCTTTGAAACTAGAGGGCGATGTTTGTCTATAAGTAAAAGAGAATGGACAAAAATGTTCAACTCCAAGTAGCTGAATTGAATATTATTTTTTAAAATAATCCATATATAGTTGAATATTCAATGAGCAACTTTTCTTTCACCTTTGTTCCTAAATAGTTTTTTCTCATTTTCTTTTTTAATATAGTTTTCTAATAAAAAGAATTACTTCAATTCAGTTCAATTTAACATGTATGTGTATGTATGTGTGGTGTGTGTGTCTGTATTTACTGTTTTCTAGCACTGTTCAATGTGCTATTGATATAAAAATTTTAAAAATGCCATCCTTAAAATAGTCCCTACCCTCACCATTTCACATGAAGAAATGCAATAAGTAGTGATATCAATAAATCAATAAACATTTATTTAGTGTCTACTGTGTGTCAGGCACTGCACTCAGCACTAAAGCAAGCACGTACATGCTAAAATACAAGAAAAAGTTAAAAGCTTGCCTCTACTAGTGAAGGGGTTGGCTGGAGGTTAGGGAGTGAGAAGGAGTGGAAGAAGATGATGAAGAACCCAACTGGAAGGGAAACTCTAATGATGAATACGCCATCAGTTAGGGACTTCAGCGTTCATAGAAGGTGATCAGGGCAGCATAACCTTTGTGGTCCTGAGCCAATATGCCAATCCATAGCAAAAGTTGGAGAAGCCAAAATCTCATTTAAAGACCAAGCCATATGATAAATGGGAGACTGATCTAACATTCAGTCTAGACAGCATTAGATTGCCTAAATGAGAAGACATATCAGAAAATAAGGAGGTCAATTTGACCAAAAAAAAAACAATAACAAAAACAAAACTAAGATAGCTCAAGGTTTAAGTACCTGAATATTTGGATATAAAACCAGATTAATTGTGAAACTTCTGAAATTTTGTAGTCTTCTCAGATTATTTTATCCCTGCACAGATACGCCTTCCTTCAAGATTCCTGTTATAAGGTAATAGTAGAATCTTTTTTTTTTAATTCTGACTCTGTGATTTTGGAGTGGTAGGGAAATCACAGTTGGAAAACTCCCTCTACCAATGTAGATTCTTAAGTGAAATACTTGACAATACCTCAAATAGGGCCTATGTAACTATTTTCAGAGATGAGGGCAAGGTAGGCAGAGAATTGATGACAAGCCTCAATGGTAGCAATGAAGTCAGGAGAGGGCCCCCAGAGAACCATTTCCTGGGGCTGGATAGTGGAAATAGACTAAAATCATAGGTTTAGGAGACCTGTGGTACAGTAGCTATTCAAAGCTTATAATTTTTTAATGTCTTACATAATCTTAGACACATCAGTAATCATCCTGGAATTGTGTTTAGATATGTATACGTATACGTATATGGGCAACTAGTTGGTTCAATGGATAGAGAGCTGGGCCTATAGTCAGGAAGACTCATCTTCCTAAGTTCAAGTACAGCCTCAGAAACATACTAGCTGTGTGACTCTGAGCAAGTCACTTAACCCTGTTTGTCTCGATGCCTCATATGTAAAAGGAACTGGAGAAGGCAATGGCAAACCACTGTAGTATCTTTGCCAATAAAATCCCGATAAGGTCATGAGGACTCAGACACAATTGAACAATAACAAAAACAAATATATACACATAAATCTAGGACATGCTTTGAGGGACATAATGAAAAGCATTATTAAAAAAAAAATAAATCAATATATTTCAAGGGCAGAAAACTTTATATTTCATGCCCTGAAAATATTTAATTTGGAATCAGATACAATAAAGACCCAATCTCCACGTCTAGTGGATGCTAACATATTGTTGATAGGATAGACGATTTTCAAACCTTTCTTGGAGCATGTATGGAAAAGGCTTGTCCTAGATTTATGTAGCACCAATGTGATACCCAAAGTGGCTGCTATGACTATGCCAGCATATTTCTGATTTGCAAAATATAATAGAGTCTGTCCTTGAAGACAAAACCAAAACATTTATTCCAATACCAGAAAGCCAAAGCTATCACAGCAACAAAGAAATCCATCATAGTAACCAAGAAGTCTATACACATTACTAACACAGGGGGCACCACCATCCCCAAGCTTTCCTTCCACTAGGGCCTTCCCACAAACAAGTTCCCTTAAGCAAAATCACTCCCTCTCACACTCATGCTAGCTCCTCTGCCTGCTTTTCTCTCTCTCCCAGCTCTGATTGCTCTGTCTCACTTCCAGTGCCACCCCTTCCTGCTTCACCTACTCACCAAGCTCCTCCCACCACAGTCTCATGTGACTCAGGCTTCCATGTGACTCAGGTAGGTCACATAGGCCTATTAATGGATGGGACAGATCATCCCATTTTCATTAACATAACATTAACAGTCCACTCTACATGCATTGGCTTAATACAAAGTAAAAAAGCAAAAATCTCTAATTGGGTCAATTACAAGTATTGTGGCATACAAATGACGGATACTTTTGGGGGAACAAGGGGAATTTGACACATCTCAAGGTCATGTATACACAACTACTTACTCTTTAATCAAGTTCTGAGTAGCTAATACATTGCATACAGATAAAATATAAGTTCCTCTACTCCCATGTCCTGCCTTACTTAGGTAATATGACTGGTCATTATCATCATGATATTAAGGTCAAGAGAAGTTAAGAAAATTTTACGGGATGCTAAATATGCTAATAGCTAAAGGATTTATATTATCACCTGCCATAACTGCTCATTTGATCAATAGGACTTTAAAAAGAAAATAGGGAAAAAGAAAGAAGAATGTCTCCCTAAAATTATGTGCAAATCTGGAGACTATAAAGTATACATACTTTTATATGTGCTATATAAAAATCCAAATACTATGCCTTAAATATAAATCTACATACTATAAAGGACATCTGGTAACAGTAGAAAACATGCCCAGAGGTAATAACTGGCAAGTACATCAAGAACACATGAGAGATAACAAAGAGGTACAAGGATTCAAGACCTTATAAACAGTATGATGGAAATTTTCAAGTATCTGTTTTGTTATGTGGAAGTAGGGTTTTATATGTTCTGTTTCTCCCCAGAAGACAGAGGTAGGATCAATGAGTGGAAGCTGCAGAGAGGAATATTAGGTTTGATATAAGGTATTTACCAATGTAATTGAGTGAACTGAGGACAGAGTCCAAGGCTGAAGAAGGATCCCACATGGATAGCAAGGTCTTCCAGATTGCTCTGGTTTGTGGATGACATTGGCCTGATTATATTAAACTTGGCAGAGTCTCCTACTAGAGATTTGTAATATTTTAAACCATTTTGCCTGGAAAAAATGAAGTGGATGAAAACTATTAACTGCTCAGATTCCGCATTCACCTGTATAGAGATCCTTTAGAGAACATCCAACAGTGATCTATATCTGGAACACACAGTATTGATGGACAATGAAGTTGACCTAGAGTTAAATAGAAGGAGAGTGGTCTGAGTTCCTTGGGGGGAATTGTGAAGTCATTTCGCTGACACTAAGCTGCCCTTGAAAGCAAAGATCCATTTTACCAACACTAATATTTCATCATTGTTGCTATGTGGCAGCAAGACATGAAATACCACTACTTCCGAAGAGCTAAAAATGACATTACACAGAGTGAAAGTAGAGAATACTGTTGTGGGTGTGAGCACACTGTAACATTAGCCAATAAGGAGTTCCAAAAGAAAGCAGTAATGAAGGATGTCATCAAGGGTTCTGAGTTTTAATTTATGGTCACATCACTTAAGATGGTAGCACCTGGGAGATGTCAGTGATCTGCTTCTAGAAGACATTCTGCATTCCCCTACCATGCAGGTAGGACCTACCTTTTTCATTGGCTGAATGGTAGAACAGTCTGTATCTATAAAACTATTAGACTAGGACTTCCTTTCTCTCTTTTTCTGACTCAATCCAGGATGGGGTGGAGTAAAGATCCAATTCACCCACAACATGGGTGCCATGTACTGAGCTGTGTAGGAAGAAGCTCTTCCTTCTTTGCTCCTTACCCTTTTTAAATCATGTGGTCTTGACAACCTGGCTTGGGGTTTTGGTATTTTGTTTTTGTCCTTTTTAGTTCTGGGTACAGGAAATTGAGTCTCCAGATTTCATAGCTCAAGCCATTGTGACCTTGAAGACAGAATTTTGCTACCAGTCCAGAAGGAAAGCCAAGGCTCTGGGACATGAGCAGGAAGAATTGGGGGGGGAGGGGGTGGAATGAGCATTAGACTTGGAATTTGATTCAGAAATGCAATATAGAACTGAACTAAATTGTAAACCTACTCCCCCTGCCTGACCAAAAGACTGAGATACTGAAGGGCATGATTATGGCCCCACATGTTTGAGAGGGATTCGTACATTTGTTTTGTTTTTTTTTGTCATATATTTGAAGTAAATATTCCTTTGTAAAAGCTAATCTCACTATTATGTCTTTAAATGGAACTGGAGTTCAGGAGAACTCTAAAATTGAAGCATAATTTTTGGGGCCTTGAGTGAGAGAGAGAGATTAGATTCCCCCAAATCCTGATAAGAGAACTGGAAATTCAGGGTAAGGGAGAAATATAACAGATCTGGCCTTTATGGATTACGAACCGGGATTGTTGTTCAACCTTCATTTTCAAAGAGGACGAATGATATCATGGCATGATGTCTTGACTTACTCATGAATTTAAGTGAGGCAGAATTGCACAAAGTCCTCAGCCTCATTCCATCTTCTAGAGTCATCACAGTCCAGTGGCATGACAAAAGTCAAGACAACTGGCAATAACCTGGGATAAAGTGTATGGCCTTGTTGTCTTTAATGTCCGACCAAGCTCTAAGCTCTCCACAGTGCCTGCTTCAGCTGTCTTCATTGTTCCAATGGCTATTGGAACAAGTTGTTCTCATCTGCCCATTCTGCTGGGGAATGTCTTCTAATGCTTGGGATAAGACATTCTCTTTACTCACCTATGGGTTAGAGGCCTATTGATTACCTTCGACTGGGTTTAGCCCCTCTTCTGAAATGGTTTTACCAGGGTGTGGCTACTGCACATGCTACAGCTTCTTGGAGCCACAGATAGATCAGATCACTTTGGGAGCACAGACAGCTTTCAGGTCCCCAGTTGGAGCTACCCTAAGATTCTAAAACAATGTAAAACTAAGGACCCCAAGAAAGCAATAACAGGACCAACCCAGGCCTTCCCTAAGGAAATACAGCAAGATTATTCCTAACATCAGTTCTGAAGTCAGGAAGTAGGCTGAAAAAATGGACTCCCACCCCCAAAAAAGTATTCTCACTACAAAAAGCTGATGGATAGTGATGGATGTTCAAGACAGCAGCAGAAAAGAATGAGTCAAAACTACAAGCAAAACCTCTAAGAAAAACACAGCTTGCATACAAATTTCACTAGAATTGCTGGAAGAGATGAAACACAAGTTAAAGAATAAAAAAATTTTCATTAGTGAAATCGGGACACTAGGGGAAAAAAATCAGAAAAAAAAATCAGCTGTATAAGAATTGGAAAGGGAATTAAAAGCTTGGCACATGATGTATAAAACCTTGCCCAAGTAACAAACTACCTTAAAATTATAATGCACTAAATACAAACCAGTGGTTCTATGAGGCAACAACATATATTAAAACAAAAGTCAAAAGACTAAAAAAATAGAAGATTATGTATTCAAGGCATCTCAAAACAAAAACAACTGACCTGGAAAACAGATCATTCAAAAGAAACATAAGCATAATTGGACTACATAAAAGCAATGACCCCAAAAAGAGGCTAGACATTTTATTAGAAGTAATTTTAAAAGAAAACTGAAAAGATCTTTTAGAACCAGTGGGCAAAATAGAAACAGAAAAAATCCACCTCCTTAAAGAAATCCCTGGATAGTCACACAAAGAATTGCATTTCAGAAAGAGAAGGTGGGGCTGGTTATGTGGCAAGAATGAAGGAAGACAGATGGACAGCCAGAGTGTTCCCCTGTTATCTTCTTAATATTAGAAGAAAGTGAGGGAGACCTTTGTCCTTTGATATGGACCTTCTAAGACAAACTTTCAAGAGGCCAAAAATTTGACTTGTACAGGATGGTCAGGGACCTTTGAATTGCAGTCTACATTATTAAAGACAACTCCCAAAGTCACAAAAACACATATTCATTTGACTATTCAATATTTGGTAAAGATAATTTCCTTCCGAGGTTAAGGTATGAGAATTGGGTTTATAAGCTCTAACACAGATGAATACATAGAAGTAATATGATGTAGATTTTGAGTGATTGAAAAAGAAAAACAACTAGTGGTTCTTTGAATGGGGCTCAGCCAATCTCCATGGAACGATAACACGTAAAAAGAAGACATGGATTTAAATAATGAATCCTTTAATAGTGATACAACAGTGCAAATCCAAATCAAGTGAAAGATTAAGGGAATAGTTACATTGACTTAATAACCTTGCAACAAAAGGAAAAATTACATGAATTATGCTGTCAGCAAATGAAAACTATAATCCATCATGTTTTCCATTGATGTAGATCATAGCTTTTCTATGTTTTCTTTCCCTTGCAATGCCCTTTTCATGTTCTAAAACTGACATACTTCACAGAATCTACCCAGTGTTCTACAAGCCTTCATCTTGGTATTCTTATATTTGTTTGTTAGCAGTCTGTTTGTTTTTGCTACCAATATGTTTTTGTTGCCCACATCCTTTCCTAAACATATGTCCCCAATTGTGTTATTTTCACCATTTCTTG
The DNA here is from genome assembly GCF_011100635.1 of Trichosurus vulpecula. Classification (NCBI taxonomy): domain Eukaryota; kingdom Metazoa; phylum Chordata; class Mammalia; order Diprotodontia; family Phalangeridae; genus Trichosurus; species Trichosurus vulpecula. The sequence continues at coordinate 54,040,718 of NC_050578.1, forward strand.
TGAATATGCTAACATTGGAAGCATGCTGTACCCTGCCTACAAACATTGTGCGTCTCAGCTTTTTAGTTCTCTTACTTTCTTAATTCAATCAATCAATAAACCTTAATTAGTGGCAATTATGTGCTAGGCACTGGAGATACAAAAACAAAAGTGGAACAATCCCTTTTCTCAAGAAGCTTAAATTCTAATTATAAATTCCCTTAGGAAAATAGAAGATACAGACAAAATATATTGCAGGTAATCAGGCAGTAGGGACAGTCTTGGATCTTAGTCTTGGAAGAAATCAGAGATTAAAAGAGGTGACGGTGGAAAGATACAGTATTCTGGCATGAGGAACATATAGTAAAAAGGCATGGAGGCAAGAAATAGAAAATCAGACATAAGGAAAAATAAGTGGGCCTATATGGCTGAAATCTAAAGTATGTGGAGGAGAATAATAATGTTTTAAAAGACTCATTAGGTGGGAAGTAGAGAGGTTGAGAAGAGCTTTAAATGTCCAGCAAAGGAGTTAATATTTGATCACAGAGATCATATGGAGAGAACCTGGTGTTTATCAAATAGAGGACTGATATTGTTAGATCTACACTTCAGGAAAATTACCTCAATTGCTCTGAAGAAAAAGGAAGAGTAGAGAGAATTAGGGGAGAGGACCAAGCAGGAGGCTATTATAATAAGCTAAGCAAAAAGTGATGGTGGGCCAAACTAAGGTAGTGGCTGTGTATGTGGAGAGAATAGATGTTGTAGAGGTATAAATGACAAAATTTAGCAACTGATTGAATATGTGGGGTGAATGATGGTAAAAAGTTGATGCTGATGTTAAAGTTGGAAACTGCTGTGACTTGGTGTAACATGGTATCCTTGATAAAATTAAGGAAGGTCAGAAAAGGGTTGATTTAAGGGAAAAGGCAATGAATTTCTTTTTGCATATATTGCATTTCAAATTCCTATGAGCTATTTAGTAGGAAACATGTAAAAATCAAATGGTATTAAGATCTGGAGCTCAAGAAAGAGTGTGACTGGATGTGTGGTCATATGAGTAGATAAAATAACTGAATCCATAGGGATTGATGAGATCACTAAGTGAGAAAATGTAGACAGAAAAGAAAAGCAGGATTCAGAGAGAGCCTTAGAGTAAATCCATCATCAGTGGGTGTGATGTGGATGATCAATCAGAAAAAGAGATGAAGGAGTGGTTAGAAAGGCAGGAGAAAAAACCAAGAGAGAGCAGATTAATAAAAACTGAGAGAGGAGAAATTGTTCAGAAGGAAAGAGTAACCAAAAGGAGGTGTAGCAATAGTGTCAGGCCCTTCATAAAAGTCAAGAAGGATGAGGTCTGAGAAAATGCCAGTAGAGAATTCAGAGATTGTGGTGATGCAAGATTTTCTTCCATAGCAGAGTACTGAGAGCACATTATATTCATGAAGGCAAAAGAGCTAGAAATACAACCAAGAATAATCTACAAAGCAAAACTGAGTATAATCCTTATGGAGAAAAAAAAATAGGTATTTAATGAAAAAGAAGATTTTCAAGAATTCCTGACAGAAAGATCAGAGCTAAATAGAAAACTTCCAAATGCAAGACTCAAAAGAAGTCTAAGAAAAAAAAAAACATGAAAGAGAAATCAAGAGGTTATAAATCAATAAGGTTAAACAATTTACATATCTATATGGAAAGATTTTGTATATATAATACATGTATGTGTCAGTGTATGTATATGTATATATATACATAAATTCTAAAAACTGCATCATCATTAAGACAAGTGGAAGGATTCTGAATAGACAGATGGAATGAGAGTGAGTGAATTATGGTGGACTGATATAGAAAATGGAATGGTGAGAAAGATGAATGCCCTGGGCAAAGAGGGAAGGGAGAGGAAGAATGGGGAAAATTATTTCCTATAAAAGAGGAATACAAGGGAGAGATGTCACAGTGGAGGGGGAAATGGTAGGGCAGCACAACAGCTAAGCCTCACTCATTTAAAATGATTAAAAGAGGAAAACACACACTCAGCTGTATGTAGAAATCTATTTTATCCAATAGGGAAGCAGAAGGGGTAGAGGATAAGGACATTAGAGGCGTCCTTTTGCTAGAACTGGTGGCAGGCTTCTGTTCCTTTTTCCTGAGTTGCAGTCCTGGGTAACAGTCCAGGGGTGAAGGGCAGCACTAGCACACCAGAGCTTTCTGCCTCAGTAGAGCAGGGACCCTGGGCACAGTACAATGACAAAAAAGAATGCTTGTGGTTACTCACGGATCAGAACACAGGCCATGAACATATTAAATGCACCTCTCCTTAGATCAGGGCTGTCCAAAATGGGGCTCATGGGCCACATGGGACCCACAGTGTGATTTATGCAGCCCACCTACAAGCATAGAAATTTAAATAAATGCTTTAGTAAATGAAGCTGAGCTACCACAGAGTTCTCACTAAAAGGGCAAATCAAAATGTATTGTCTATTGTTTCAGTAAAAACCTAAGGTTGAACAGCCCTGCCTTAGAACATACCACCTTGGAAGAACTGAAAGTTTACACAACCCTAGAACTAGCACTGAATGCAGTTGCACAAAAACCCTGAAGATTGGGATAGTGTGCCCTCCACCCTGGAAACAGAAACTCACTTTAGCAAAGTTAAAAATAAAAAGAATAGGCTGGAAAAATGAGCAAACAATAGAAAAATTCTGACTATAGAAAGTTATTATGGTGACAAGGAAGATCAAAACATGCATTCAGAAGCAGACAATAAAATCAAAACCCATATATCCAAAGCCTCGAAGAAAAATACGGCTTGGAATCAGGTCATGGAAGAGTTCAAAAAGGATTTTAAAAATCAAGCAAGAGAGGTAGAAGAAAAATTGGGAAGAGAAATGTGAATGATACAAGAAAATCATGAAAAAAGAGTCAACAGCTTGTTAAAAGAGGCACAAAAAATACTGAAGAAAATAACACCTTAAAAATAGAGTAGGCCAAAAATCCAATAAGGAAAAGAATTCATTGAAAAGCAGAATTGGCCAAATGGAAAAATAGGTGCAAAAATTCATTAAAGAAAAGAACTATTTAAAAAGTAGAATTGGCCAAATGAAAAAGGAGGTAGAAAAGCTCATTGAAGAAAATAATTCCTTAAAAATTAGAATTGAGCAAGTAGAAGCTGATGACTTTATGAGGCATGAAGAAACAATAAAGCAAAATGAAAAGAATAAAAATATAGGTGAAAGTATGAAATATCTCATTGGAAAATAACACCTGACCTAGAAAATATATCAGGAGAGACAATTTTAAAATGATTCTTCTACCTGATAGATATGATCAAATAAAGAGCCTAGACATCACCTTTCAAGAAATTATCAAGGAAAACTGCCCTGATATTCTAGAACAAGAGGGTAAAATAGAAATTAAAAGAATCCATTGATGTCCTCCTGAAAGAGATCCCAAAATGAAAACTCCTAGGAATATTATAGCCAAATTCCAGAGTTCTTAGTCAAAGAGAAAATATTGCAAAGAGTCAAATAGAAACAATTCAAGTATCATGGAGTCACTGTCAGGATAACACAAGATTTGGTCGCTTCTATGTTAAAGGAGTGGAGAGCTTGGTATATGATATTTTGAGGGACAAAGGAGCTAGGATTACAATTAAGAATCACCTACCCAGAAAAACTGAGTATAATCCTTCAGGGGAATGACTGAATATTCAATAAAATGCGGAACTTTAAAATATTCCTGATGAAAAGACCAGAGCTGAATAGAAAATACGACTTTCAAATACAAGATTCAAGAGAAGAGTGAAAAGGTAAACAGGAAAGGGAAAACATAAGGAACTTAATAAGGTTAAACTGTTTATATTCCTACATGGAAATATGATACTTAGAACTTTTTCACCATTAGGTCAGTTAGAAGGAGTATATATAGACAGAGGACACAGGTGTGAGTGGAATATGATGGGATGGTATCTAAAAAAATTAAGGGGTGAGAAAGGAATATAACAAAAGAAAGGGAAAGGGAGGAGTACAATGAGGTAAATTTTCTCACACACAAGCAACAAAAAGGTTTTATAATGGAGGTTGAGATGGGGAGATGATGGGGGGATACTTGAACTTTACTCTCTTCAGATTTGTTTCAAAGAAGTAATAACATACACATTCATTTGGGTATAGACATCTATCTTACCCTACAGGAAAGAAGAAGTGGAAGGGGATAAAAGAAGAGAAGCAACTGATAGAAGGGAGGGCATATTGGGGGAGGTGTCAGTCAGAAGCAAAACACTTTTGAGGAGGGACAAGGTGAAAGGAGAGAAAAACTAGAATAAATGGGGGGAATAGGATGGAGAGAAATGCAGTTAGCCACTGTAGCTGTGAAAAAAGAATTTTGAAGGAAGCTTCTCTGGTAAAGACCTCATTTCTCAAATATATAGAGAATTGAGTTAAATTTATAAAAGTAAGAACTGTTCCCCAACTGATAAATGATCAAAGGATATGAACAGACCTTTTTCACAATAAGTAAGCAAAGCCATCTATAGCCATATGAAAAAACAATAATGCTCTAAATTATAATTGATCAGAAAAATGCAAATTAAAACAATTCTAAAGTACTACCTCACACCCATTGTATTGGCCAATGTGACAGAAAAGGAAAGTGACAAATGTTGGAGGGGATGTGGGAAAATTGAGACACTAATGCACTGTTAGTGAAGTTGTGAGCTTATTTAACCATTATGTAGAGCAATTTGTAACTATGCCCGAAGGGCTATAAAACCATATGTACATTTTGACCCAGCAATACCACTACTGAGTCTGTATCCCAAAAGAGATAAAAAAAAGGAAAAGGACCTATATGTACAAAAATATTTATAGCAGCCCTTTTCTGGTGGCAAAGAATTGAAAATTGATGTGATGCCCATCAAGTGGGGGAAGTCTGAATATTTGTTTCATGTGATTGTGTTGGAATACTATTGTGCTATGAGAAATGATGAGCAGGAGGCTCTCAGAAAAACATGGAAAGACTTACATGAACTGATGCAAAGTGAAATAAGTAGAACCAGAAGAATATTGCACCCAGTAATAGCAATATCTTTATATGATCAACTGTGAATGATTTAGATATTCTCAGCAATACAATGATCCAAGACAACTCAGAAGGACTTACGCTGCAAAATCTTATCCATCCCCAGAGAAAGAACTGGTGGAGTCCAAATACAAATTGAAACACACTTTTTAAACTTTCTTTATTTTTGGTTGTTGTCATTGTCCTTTGGTCTATGTTTTCCTTTACAACATCGAAGTATGTTTTGCATGAATACACATGTACAGCCTATATCGAATAGTTTGCCTTCTCAGTTGGAGGCAGGGTGAAGAGGGACACAATTTGAAACTCAAAATTTAAAAATGAATGTTAAAAATTGTTTTTACATGTAATTGGGGGGAAATAAAACACTAAATATATTGAGGAAAAAAGAAAAATAGGGTAAGAGAGCATAGATTTCTCATAACTATGGGAAATGTTCTTAATGAAAAAAAAGAATATAGTCAATTTAAAAAGACAAAAGATAATTTTGGTTGTATGAGCTTGAAAAACTTTTACAGAAAGAAAATCAGTGCATCTAGATTAAGAAGAGAAATGGTGGATTAGGGAAAATATTAAATCAAATTTCTCAGATATGAGATAAATTAATCAAAAGATATGAACAGTTCTCAAAAGAAGATTTGCAAAATATCAGTAACATTATGAAAGAATACTCTGCTTCAACTAAAAATAAGAGAGATGAAAATAAAACAAATCTGAATTTTAACAAATTAGTGAAGATGACTAACAACAGGAATAGCTTATTTTGGAAGGATGGTAGGAAAATTGGCATATTAGAGGAACTGTAGGAGCCATGAATCAGTATAACCATTTTGGAAAGCAATTTGGAATTATGTAAATAAAGTGACTGTCAATGCATTTCCACTACTAGTGATATACCCCAAGAAAGTCAGTGATAGGAATAAAGTACCCAAAGACACTAAGATATTTATAATTGCACTTCTTCCAGAGGTAAAAGCCTTGAAACAAAGCAGATACTCATCAGTTTAATAAAGACTATGCAAATTGTGGTACATAAAAATAATAGAAGATTATTCCACCATAAAAAACTATAATTATTATGAATACAGAGATGCTTCTAAAGATTTACATAAACTGATGCAGTTAAGTAACAGTAAGAAAGAATCAATATACACAATGCTTTAACTATGAAAGAAAGTATAAAAACCATAAAAATAAAATTAATATAAATTTCAAACAAGCATGAATCCAAAGAAAAGATATTACATGAAATTTCCACTGACTCTTTTGCAGAAATAAGAGGGCAATTACATAGTTTTAAACTTTTTCAATGTGTAGATTTTTTTTCTGATTTTTCCCTTCTTTTTTCCTCTTTTCCTTTAATCATATTCTTTTTTATATGATGTAGCAATCTGGAGAGAGGAGATATGCTGGGATAACTGCAGGGATTATTTTGCCATAACACCCTCTGGATTAGGAATTTTTTTTGAGACCTTGGATGACTTATAGACAATTTATGATATATGATATATGATATATATTTGTTTTTAAGGTTTTTTTTTTGTTTTCTAAGTTGGATTTTTGTTATAGATAGTGGTTGGGATCATGGAAAACACTGCACAAGTTCTCAGATTTAATCCATTCTTCTCTCTTAACACTTGCTGATTTCTGAACCAAAATATTCTTCATCTTTAAGGTCTGTTCATGATATATGAGTATCCCTATACACAGTCAATTGCCTGGCTATTCAACTACATGCAAATTTTAGACAATAGAATCATTTTCTTTAGCATGCATGTGTGTGTGTGTGTGTGTGTGCGCACATGTGTGCATGTGTGTGTGTATGCGTGCACACACGCACCCATGCGCACATGCATGTGTGGTCATTTCCTTTGAATAATCATAGATGTCACTGAGGAGACCCCCTAAGTCTTTTTGTATAATATAATCATCCCATTATAATATTATCTCTAAGCTACAGCACCCCATCTATTGTTAAATCAATTTTTTATTAATACTGTACAGAACAACCACTAACTGATAAGATAATTCACCCTCTCTTATATCTAACAACATAGAGGGTCTTTGAAAAGAATTTTCTCCCCATTCAAGTTAATTAGTATATACATATAAGTCCTTTATTTAAAGAATTCTTAAGATTGTATTTATCAAATCAATTATTTTCTGTAATTAATAAATACAGTTCAATCTTCTATCATCTGTGCTTTCAACAAATTGTTTAAAAATATGTGGTATTTTGAGGAAAATTATCGGTATGAGCCTTCCAAGTCTCTAACGCTTTTATTAACGCATGTGTAGATAATTCTCAAAAGGATTTAAAGATTAAACATAGTTATTAATGTCTTTTCCTTGTTTTTAATCTTCTCCCTGAATTAAATTGCAAAATAACCCCTTAATGTGTGTTCCTAGTTGGCCCATCCATTCTTTGCAATTTCATCAACACCATTTCCATTCTCCTGCATGGCACATTAAGGGCTGAGGCGTTGATGCCCTAATGTTTTGGACTGTTCTAAACATTACAAAGAGATATGATTACAAAGAGATATATCCTTCTTTCTCACTCCTTCAGGTTAACCTTATTGAGTCCCTCATGATTACTTAAATCCATAATATTTGAATTGTTTTTTTTCTTGCCTGAAGTATTTTCTCCTTGACCTGGGAGCTCGGGAATTTGGCTATAATATCCCCAGGAGTTTTCATTTTGGGATCTCTTTCAGGAGATGTGAAAGCAGTTTTCCTTGCTAATTTTTAAAAATATAATGTCCAGACTTTTTTATTATGGCCTTCAGGTAGTTCAACAATTCTTAAATTATCTCTCTTTGAACTTTTTACCTGGTCAGTTGTTTTTAAAATGAGGGATTTCACATTTTCTTCTATTTTTTTCATCTTATTAACTTCATTTTACTTTTTTGTGATGTCTCATGGAGTCATTAGCTTCCATTGGCCCAATTTACATTTTTAAAAATTTATTTTCCTCCCCCATTTGACTAATTCTGTTTTTTAGAAAGTTCTTTTTTTATATGAAATTTTGCCCCTCTTTTACTACTAAGTTTATTCTATTTTTAAGGTGTTATTTTTCTTCAGTTTTGTGCCTATTTTATGAAGTTGTTACTTCTCTTTTCATAATTTTCTTGCATCATTCTCATCTCTTTTCCCATTTTTCCTCTACCATGCACCTCTTTCTTTAACTCTTCCAGGAATTCTTTTTTTTAATGTTAAGAATTTAAATATTGAAACAAATACAAAATAAGAAAAGAGAAAAAAACATGTCATGTGCATAGTAGAATGCATGAGAGGATTCAAAATATACAGCCATAAATTTATATTTCTAGAAAGCCTATATAATAAATATTACACATTGTGTTGAGAGCTGTCCATCTTTTCTTTGCTTCCTTGTTAGTTTTCTAAGTGATGAGGATGCAAAAAGAGGCTAAAGGCAGTCCCTGCCTAAGGAATTTATAGTTTAATGGGGAAAATAACATGAAAATGAGTATATACAAAGCAAACCATATACAAGATAAATAGGATATAATTAAATGAGGGAAAGCATTGGAAACTTTTTTTGTTTGTTTTCTGCTGTGTACTATTTACTTTGTTCTCTCCCTGCCCCCGAAGGCTACAATTAAGGGTGGATATATTTTTGTATAGATATAGACACACATATACATATATACGCACACACACACACACACACACACATACACAAGGCATATACTTTCCCTAACAAATTCTACTTATCTTTGTATTTATGTTTGTGCATATCTCTTATTTCCTTTCCCTCCTAACTCTACTACTTTACTTCTACCTGCTACCTTGCCCTCCTATTACGTAATGCAGCCCCCTCCCCCAAGGATTCCTCCCTTATCCTCTCATTCCCATGAATCTAAACACCCTTATATACTCCATTTTGACCTATTCTCTCACCATCCCCTCTAAAGACCCCCTTGACCTGACCCTCACAAAGATTCCAGGCCCAGTACTCTATCCACTGAAGCACCTAGCTACCCCAGTTAAGGTACTGTATTACTGTAGACTCTAGGGATACAAAATTAAAAAAAAAGAATTTTCCCTGCTCTCTAGAAGGTTAAATTCTGCTGAAGGGATATAATAGATGCATAGATTGGTAAATACAAAATAAGAATAGAGTTATTTAATGGTGGAGAACACTAACGAATAGGAAAATAAGAAAAGGCATTTCGTTGGAGGCTGTACCTAAGATGAGTCTTGAAAAAAGCTAAGAGTTCCAAGAGGTAGAGGTGAGGAGAGGGAACATTCTAGGTCTTGGGGACAAAGTGTGCAAAGCTACAGAACCAGGAAAGAGGAAATAGCATGAAATTCAGTGACAATATGACAGAATTTCAGAGAAATCTGACAGAGTATGCTGGGTCTGGTATTAGGAAGACCTGAGTTCAAATCCAGCCTCGGTCTCTTACAAGCTGTGTCATGTTGGGCAAATTCCTTACTTTCCATTTGCCTCAGTTTCCTCATCTGTAAAATGGAGATAATAATAAAATCTAACTCCCAGGGTTGTTATGAGGATAAAATGAGATAAAATTTGTAAAATGCTAAGCACAGTACCAGGCAAATATGTAAATGTCAGCTGTTATTAGCTATTAAAAAAAAAGCCCAAAGCAAGTGTTCTTAAATTGTAAGGTCCACAGGAAGATTTCAGAAGTGATGTGAACTCAAATGAGGAAAAGAAATACATCTTTATTTTTACCATCCTTTGATTTCCTGTATAGTCTTATACATTTTATTTTATTTATTTATAAACCTTAATCTGAAAAAAAGATATAGAGGCTTTACCAGTCTGCCCAAAATATTGATGTTTAAAAAAAATGGTTAAGAACCTCTGACTTCAAAGATGACAGTAATTTAGAGTTAAATGAATTTTAATGACTTATTTTCCCTTTAGTTGTAGAGAATACATTTTTGAAATTCTGAGTGGGAGGAAGGGAACACCAGCAGGCATTGTGAGTCCTAATCTGTCATAATTGAGGCTGAGGACAGTACCCTGAACTTTGCACATAATATTTGCTAAATGAATTAACCAATAATATTTTTTTCTCTCAATGGAAACAAGAAGCCAAAAAAGTTGTTGTTTAGGTTAAAGCCACTAAGTTGTCTACAATAATTCCAACCCAATATGGTGAGTACCCAAGCACAGGTCCACCTAGCTACCTAAGGAGGGGAAAATTAACCCAGGTTGGTGGAGACCAAAGATTCTGTGGCAATTAACAATAATATTGAGCCTGTGAATGGCTACTGCATTTTGAGGGTGGCTGATACAATGAAACCTAGTCTCAGAAAAAAAAATCCTCTGGTGATTCCTTAAAGGTATATAAAAGCATAGCACTATCTTTGGCTTATAAATTGCCTGTCTCTGAGGAGCTCAAAACTCTTATCCAAAATTCTACTCAAATTAACATTCCAAACATCTCCAGGTGTAGGATAGAAGTTTGGGATTTTTTTAATCTCTCTTTTCAAAGGGTGAAAACAGAACTGAAGTTCTGTACCTTGCCTGAGGTCAAATATTATCTCAATAGGAATGCTAAAAAATGAGCCTGGCTATATTCACTGGCTGTATTGAAACAGCTAAGCAACAAGTAGGAAATAAACAAGTTTATGCTAAAATGCACCAATGTAAGCAGCATTTCTAAGAAAGATTCAATCTTACATCCTCTCAATAGCCCAATACAGAAACACACACACACACACACACACACACACACACACACACACACACACACCCCTCTGCCTTTTCTTAATTAGTGGAGTTTCATTGGGCCTGAAGTAAATTCCTGCTATACTTTCCTCACTCAGCAATGTACATTACAGTCAAGAAATTTGGTTAGGACCTATTTCTATCATGCACACTCACTTGGTATGCTAACTTGTGTGGCTCTAACCTTGTGTCTTTACCAGGAGATATTGACTCCTCTTAAAGCCAATGGAGGGTGAAATTTTCAGAAGCTTCTTTCCTGATTTCATCAGTTACTTGGCAACAGAGATGTGCAAATCATGGTTTTGCAGGTCACAGTTATGGCAATAAGATTTCAAAATTATTACAGGCTGACTTCTATATGACATGGCTGATTCATACCCTTGCTAGATTTCCCCTTGATCCCTAATGCTGACCCGAGGGATTATTTTGCCATAACACCCTCTGGATTAGGAATTTTTTTTGAGACCTTGGATGACTTATAGACAATTTAAATTTGATAGCTAGGTTACTAACAGTTTCACTAATTGTTCTGTGTTCAAGATTTTAAAACTGAAAGTGGACATTAAGACTATCAAAGATGTGACCTATAACTAGCAAGTCATAAATAAGACTCTGTCCCAGAGCACCAACATCTGGACACATCAGCTATCACCTTCTTCCTTCAGATTATCTTGATGTTTTCCACTAACTATACTGTCACATGGCACTCTAGAGGGATCTACATTTCTCTCTAGGTACCCCTTCCTCCCTAGGTGTCACTGCACAGCTCCTCAGTTAGGGTATGCTCTCCTCCCCTAACCTTAAAAGGGCAAGAATTGGATCATACTTTCTAATAGCATAACTGTAGCTGTAGTTGTAGTGTCCTTTAATCCAATACCAGGAGTCCCCATTCTACCCTCATCTTCTACAGTTATGTATCAGATCAAGAGTGACTTTACTTAGACATGGTCATCACAAAATAACTTCGTGAGAAAAGAGCAGGTAGTCTGCTCAAACAGCAAGCTAGATTATCACATTGTTCAGAGTGTCATGGGCCATTCTTCAATGGATTAGTATTAAACTCACACTTTCCTATTCCCTGATGAAAAAGTTAAGGTTTTTTTTTTAAAGAAAGAGAAATTCCATTTATTTATTTTTTGCTTTAAATAATATTTTATTTTTCCCACAATTATATATCAAGAAAAGTTTTAACATTCATTTTTACAAGATTTTGAGTACTAAATTTGTCTCTCTCCCCTGCCCTCATTTGAAAATGGTAGGCAGATTGACACAGTTTATACTTATACTATCATGTAAAACATATTTCCATATTCATCACATTTGTAGAAGAAGAAACAAATCAAAATGAAAAAAAAAACACAAGGAAGAATAAAGTAAGTGAAAAAAATATGCTTCAATCTGCATTCAGAGTCCATCAATTCTTTATCTGGATATGGATAGCATTTTCCTTCATGAGTCCCTTGCACTTTTCTTGGGTCATTGTGTTGCTGAGAAAAGCTGAGTCATTCGTAGTTGATCATCACATGATGTTGTTGTTACTGTGTATAGTGTTTTTCTGGTTCTGCTAATTTCACTTTGCATCAGTTTGTACAAGTCTTTCCAGGAAAATTAAGGTATTTTGGTGATTGTCAACAAGCAGCTGAAAACCTATGGATGGCCTTGAGCTGACAGTTGCTTATTCATTTACAAGAGCATCTGTAAAAGGAATATTTTAGTGTTAGCATGTCAGCTAGAAGTAAAATGCTAAGATTATTCTGTTATCAAAAGAGAGGTTCCATTGAATTAGGTGTAAATAGGTCAGTAAGTTGTTCTTTTAATGTTCTTTCAATCACATATAGTGTTACAAGTTTGTGAAAAAAAGAAATGGGGGTATCTACATCTCAATTATTACAATTATTTACAATGATTAGCTTAACATTGTGCTTCCTTCTTAATCTCCTGCTTAAAAAAGCTTCAACTGGCTATCTATGGATATTTCAAAGGAACCATCACCAATGACTCATTAACTGTTTGCTTAATCTTTCTGGTTTATGGAGTTAAAGGAAAGGATAGTGAATAGACATTAATCCCATATTTTTAATCATTAAAATCAATAATTAGGAATTGAAAACCTGCCCTATGCCCAATACTATACTAAAAGAGAAAACTGACATCATGCTTATAACATGTAGGACTCTTAAATAAATACCTGGAGGGATAGGACAAAGTAGTAGACAGTTTACTTTCATATGAGTGAACAATTCACTTATCCACTGTATGTAATCAGCTCCAGACTATGCCTCACATTCCATTCAGCCACCCAATGCATTTATCTTGCCATCCACTCTGTTGCTACCTGCATAAACAACCTCTCTCTTCCCCCTACTGCTTTCTTTCAACCTCTTGTTTTGCCAACAGTAATCAAATCAGTTGGGCCATTACCTTTGGGAAGGGCATGTGTATTCACATGCTCCATGGCTCCACTCATCATCCCTGTGGCTTCTCAGGCCAAAACTTCCTTCCATTGCTATCTACCTTATGTGTACCATTTCTTTCTATTAAAATGTTAGTTCCTTAAGTTCTGAGATTGTCTCCTTTTTGTATTTGTATAACAACTGCCTACTGCAGAGCTTTGTACATGGTAGGAACTTAATAGGTGGCACTAAATTCTTTTGCAGTAGGTAATTAAATTCATTCAGTCATTCATATAGTGCAGCCTACACTTTATCTTAATTAATCTGTCATTATGGAATAGTCATTCTGCTGAAAACACTCCCTCTTCTGGGGCACATGAAAACTGTATTAGATAAGACCACTGGCATAGCAAGTAGGACCAAGAAAGGTATGAGAGAGAGAGAGAGGAAAAAAAAAACTTTTTTCTTTCTAAAACACATTGAGTGAACATGCAGGAAGGGCCAAGTAAAGGATGGCTCTCTATGAAATCCAAACAATCCAGCTGGACCCTTCCTTGTTCCTGAAGGTCTTATTTGGTTAATTCCTCTCTGCTGACAAGTAAATTCTTTCCAAAGGCAACAGGGTCATTTCAAGTCATTCCCAACAAGCATCTCCATCATACCTTTTCTTTAAAAATACCAACTAGAATTACCTCTGCATGTTACAAAGAAGGTGACAGAAATATTTAATTCACTTCAGCTGCTTCCACAAGCTCCTCTGAATTTCACAAATTATAGGGCTAATAGAAAAAGCCCTCTAAGACTCCTTCCCAGGAGGCTTCAAACACAGGAAAAGAGAGTGTGATCTCCTACCCATGTATGTTTTGGTTGATAGGGAGTTAAATACTGAGTATAGTTATAACCTTCTCTCCTGGAACAGCTGCCTCCCCAAGTGCTCCTTGTCCCATTCATGAAAATGTTACACGCACCAGTGCTATGATGTTATGCACATTTTTCTCTTCCAAGGAGCCATCATTCCTTCCCTAGAAAGGCTTGTTGCTGATTTGGTTCCTCTGGCCTCTTTGTTCCTTAAGTTTTCTTCCAGAAAGGTGCTGGCTGTTGTCCCTTTACTTTGTGGCCTCCCCACTCAGAGTAGAGGCTTGAAGGTAAGAGTATGATACTCTTACCCCCATCAGAATGGCAAATAAGAGGACATCAGAAATTATGGACTTATATTCTTACTTCATATAATTATTATAAAAATGGCTTATGTATTCACTGACAAACATGTGCAAAGAAAACTGGCAGACTTTGCAGATAATTGTACAGGATCTTTATGATCAATTAGTCAATCAATGAATCAATAGCAAATATTTATTAGGTATCTACTATGTGTCAAGCACTATACTAAGTGCTGGGAATATAAAAGGAGGCTAAAGGCAGTCCCTGCCCAACGACCTTGCAATTGAATGGGGAAAATAACATGCAAACAAGTATATACAAAACAAACTATACACAAGGTAAATATGATATAATTAATAGAGGGAAGGCATTGGAATTAAGAGGTATTAGGGAAGGCTTCCTCTAGAAAGTGGGATTTGAGCTGGAGTTTAAAGGAAGCCATGGAAGTCAGTAGTCAGAGTGGAGGAAGGAGAGCATTTCAAGGCTGGAAGAGAGCCAGAGATTTACTGTCTTTTTCACATTAATTCATGAAAAACAAAAAGCTTTCCTTTTCAGCAGAAGCCAATATTGAATTATCCATATAGCAACCTCAGCTCTCCTCTCAGAGATCTGCATTTAAAAAGAATGCAAGTTACAGTTCATAAAGCTAAGTAAACTTTTGTGAATTTAGAATTCTGAGATGACTTTGTTCTGAGTAGGATGGTATAAGTATACAAAGTGTTTTTTGTGATTTGTGTATTAGAACTATTAAAAATAGTGGGACAAGAGACAATTATACAAGGTCCTTTAACTTCACCTCTCAAATTCGGGGTGTAAAAATATGATGTTATCTCTTTGGGCACTAAGATGATAGCTCATATATACATATGAGAATTTTTTAAATGGCACCTAGATTTAATGATGCATTCAAAAAATCACTTGGATGGTCACAATGTATATATATATATATATATATCATATTAACTCAACTTGGTGTCATTGTTATCTGTTTAATTTACAAACTTTTAGGTAAATTGGATTTATTGATTTCAGAGTGTGCAGGTTAATTATGGCTTGTCATGTCAGTCATTGCTGGAGATCCTTTATTTGTGATGGGATTATATTTTTCAGAAGCCTTTCATTGTGTTGTCTTGGATGTCATGCATGCACAATAAATCTAAAGAAAATCATTTTGTGATCTTTAAAAAAAATCCATATACCTGCATGAAATTATTTTTCCTCCATAGTATGTTCCATGATTTCTTCTCTTTACTCTCAGAGAAGTGAAACTAACTGGACCTGATGTTATTTACTTTCAAATACTAGTTTTAAAATTAAATGTAACAGGAATTTAGAGTAATAGTTGAAAATGCTAAGCCTCTTTCTACTTTTTTTCAGTTTACACCACCAAAAGAGGAACATTTCTAAACTTGGGATAGAAACCACTTACTTCTTATCACATCTTTTCCTTGGAAAATAGTTTTAAGCCTATACATGAGCTTTTAAAAAATATATTTTAAAAGATAATTCCGAGGAAATTTTGAGTCACTGAGAATTTCACCAATGGCAAAATCCAGAAATAATTTTCTCATTGTATTTTTCTTTCACTTTCTTTTTTTTTTCTTTTTTTAATTTAATTTTATTTATTTAATATATTTAGTTTCCAGCATTGATTTTCACAAGACTTTGAATTATAAATTTTCTCCCTATTGCTACCCTTCCCCCCACTCCAAGATGGCATATATTCTGGTTGCCCTGTTCCCCAGTCAGCCCTTCCTTCTGTCACCCCTTTTCCCCTCCTTTCTTGTAGGGCAAGATAAATTTCTATGCCCCATTGCCTCTGTATCTTATTTCCTAGTTGCATGCAAAAACTTTTTTTTTTGTTTTTGAACCTCTGTTTTTAAAAACTTTGAGTTCCAAATGCTCTCCCCTCTTCCCTTCCCACCCACCCTCCCTAAGAGGTCAAGCAATTCACCATAGGCCACATGTGTATCATTATGTAAAAGCTTTCCACAATACTCATGTTGTGAAAGACTAACCATATTTTGTTCCTTCCTAACCCTATCCCCCTTTATTGAATTTTCTCTCTTGGCCCTGCCCCTTTTCTAAAGTGTTTGTTTTTGATTACCTCCTCCCCCATCTGCCCTCCCTTCTATCATCCCCCCTTTTTTTATCTTCTTCTTCCTTCTTTCCTGTGGGGTAAGATACCCAATTGAGTGTGTATGGTATTCCCTCCTCAGGTCAAATCTGATGAGAGCAAGATTCACTCATTCCCCCTCACCTGCCTCCTCTTCCCTTTCTACAGAGCTGCTTTTTCTTGCCACTTTTATGCAAGATAATTTACCCCATTCTATCTCTCCCTTTCTCCCTCTCTCAATATATTCCTCTTTCATCCCTTAATTTGCTTTTTTTTTTAGATATCATCCCTTCATATTCAACTCACCCTGTGCCCTCTGTCTATGTATGTGTATATACACACACACACACACACACACACACACACACACACACACATACACATATACATACACACACACACACATATATATATATATATGTATATACACACATACACACACACATATATATATATGCATATTCCCTTCAGCTACCCTAATACTGAGGTTTCATGAATCATACACATCATCTTTCCATGTAGGAATGTAAACAAAACAGTTCAACTTTAGTAAGTCCCTTGCAATTTCTTTTTCTTGTTCTTTTTCTTGATTACCTTTTCATGCTTCTCTTGATTCTTGTGTTTGAAAGTCCAATTTTCTATTCAGCTCTGGTCTTTTCACTGAGAAAGCTTGAAAGTCCTCTATTTTATTGAAAATCCATATTTTGCCTTGGAGCATGATACTCAGTTTGCTGGGTAGGTGATTCTTGGTTTTGATCCTAGCTCCACTGACCTCTGGAATATTGTATTCCAAGCCCTCCCATCTCTTAATGTAGAAGCTGCTAGATCTTGGATTATTATGATTGTGTTTCCACAGTACTCAAATTGTTTCTTTCTTGCTGCTTGCTATATTTTCACCTTGATCTGGGAGCTCTGGAATTTGGTGACAATATTCCTAGGAGTTTTCCTTTTGGAATCTTTTTCAAGAGGCAATTGGTGGATTCTTTCAATTTCTATTTTACCCTCTGTCTCTAGAATATCAGGGTAGTTCCCCTTGATAATTTCTTGAAAGATGATATCTAGGCTCTTTTTTTGATCAGGGCTTTCAGGTAATCCAATCATTTTTAAATTATCTCTCCTGGATCTATTTTCCAGGTCAGTGGTTTTTCCAATGAGATATTGTCTTCCACTTTTTCATTCCTTTGGCTCTGTTTTATAATATCTTGTTTTCTCATAAAGTCACTAGCTTCTATTTGCTCCAATCTAATGTTTAAGGTAGTATTTTCTTCAGTGGTCTTTTGGACCTCCTTTTCCATTTGGCTAATTCTGCCTTTCAAGGCATTCTTCTCCTCATTGGCTTTTTGGAGCTCTTTTGCCATTTGAGTTAGTCTATTTTTTAAGGTGTTGTTTTCTTCAGTATTTTTTTCAGTATTTTTGGGTCTCCTTTATCAAGTCATTGACTTGTTTTTCATGGTTTTCTCATATCACTCTCATTTCTCTTCCCAATTTTTCCTCTACTTCTCTACCTTTTCCAAATCCTTTTTGTGCTCTTCCACAGCCTGAGACCAGTTCATGTTTTTGTTGGAGGCTTTTGTTGTAGGCTCTTTGACTTTGTTGACTTCTTTAGGCTGTATGTTTTGGTCTTCTTTGTCACCAAAGAAAGATTCCAAAGTCTGAGACTGAATCTGAGTGCATTTTCACTGCCTGGCCATGTTCCCAGCCAACTTATTTGACCCTTGAGCTTTTAGTCAGGGTATCACTGCTTGCAGAGTAAAGAGTTCTTTGTTCCAAGCTTGAGGGGATGAGCTGTTGTTTTCAGAGCTATTACAGCCAGCACTCCTCCTTCCCCAAGAACCCCCAACCTGGACTGGACTCAGATCTTATGCACGCTCTGCACTCCTGCTCTGATCCACCACTTAATTCCTCCCACCAGGTGGTCCTGGGGCCAGAAGCAACTGCAGCTGTAGTTCTGTAGCTGTCCCACCTCCGCTGCCCCCATGGTGGTGGCTGAACTGCAAACTCCTTCCACTCCCCGCAGCTTTTCCCACTAACCTTCTCTGTTGTCTTTGGTGTTTGTGGGTTGAGAAGTCTGATAATTGCCACAGCTCACTGATTCAGGGTGTTAGGGCCTGCTCTGCCAGGATCCCATTCTGGTTGGTCCTGCCGCCATCCATGCTGGGCTCTGATCCACTCCGCTACCAACTCCAAGCATGATAGACTTTACCCAGAGACCATCCAGGCTGACCTGGGCTGAAGCCCTGCTTCCCTCCACTATTTCATGGGTTCTACAGTTCTTCTTTGTTGTCTTTGGTGTTTGTGGGCTGAGAAGTCTGGTAACTGCCACAGGTCACTGATTCAGGGAGCTAGGGCCCGCTCCACCTGGCTCCCATTCTGGTTGGTCCTGCTGCCACCCATGCTGGGCACCATTCCCCTCCTGCTCCCAGCTCCGTGCATGATAGACCTCACCCAGTGACCATCCAGGCTGTCCTGGCCTGGAGCCCTGCTTCCCTCTGCTATTTTGTGGGTTCTGCAGTTCTAGAATTTTTCAGAGCCATTTTTATAGGTTTTTGGAAGGACTTGGTACGAAGCTCAGGCAAGTTCCTGTTTTCTGGCCACCATCTTGTCCTTCTTTCACTTTCATAAATCACTACTTGGAAAAGCTATCATGAGCTACTTGAAATGGATTCCTTTGAATCTCCAAAGAACAAAATGCATTTCTACCATTAGTGTGATGTCCAGTGATTTGTAGACACTTGGATATGTTTTTAAAAATTGTGGGTGACACTTCCAAATTAGATACAGGCCAGAGAAAAGGTTCCACACAATAACCTTTTCTATTAATTAATCCCACCTCCCCCCTTTTACCTTCTCACACATTACTTTTCTCTTCTTCCTGTTTTCTCTGTCTGTCTCTGTCTCTCTGTCTCTCTCTCTCTCTCCCTCTCTCTTCCTCTTGTACTAGGAAACAGCACTTGAAAGCAGCTCAAGGGAAAAAAGAGGTGATAATAGACAAAAGGAATGAATTACCCGTGGCAAGAAAAAAGACAGCAACTGGAACCTTTCATATCACTCATCACTGCATTTCAAATTCCAGTAAGGATAATTGATCAATACTAGATGGTGGGACAGAGACATGTGTCTATGTACATATGAGTGCACATAGATTAAGCAGGACAAAAAGTATGCTCTGAGCACAAAGCATAGATTAAATTCTACCTTAGGAGGTCATGTAAAACAGATATTAGAATCAATAGGCATAAGTCACAGAAATTCCCATTCTTTTTATGACACTGTTAACTAGATGTTATTAAGAGAGAAGAATAAAGCACACCATTACAAAGAAAATTGCTTTTGATTCAGAGTTGGTTTCAGTTCTCCTAGACTCCTCTTAAAGCATATAGATTTTCAGATTTAGATATAACTGGTAGTAGTATGGAAAAGTACTGATTTCAGTGGCTTTTTCTCTTGTATCTTCACTGACAGTCATGTCCTTAGAGAATTTCTGATAACTTGCTGGCTTGTCAATAACTATAAATAAGCAAGCAAATAGATGAAAGATTAAAATCTTAGAAATTGAGAGGCACCATGATATAGAGGATAGGGGTGCTGGTCATAGGTACACAAGATCTGAGTTCAAACTCTGGCTCTGGCCAACAGCAATGGTGTGACCAGAGGTACATCACTGATTCTCTTTCAACACTGAGTGAGACCCAGGACTACATGTTTTAAATTGTGATCTATATTGGTAGAAGATTCCACACCAGAGTTTGGAACCAGAGGACTTTGAAGTATCCTAAAACTGGAACATATGGTTTGTCGATAATAATATTAATAATTAATTGAGATTTTCTACTGTTTTTGCTCATGGGCACACACTGGCATTTTCCCTTGGGATATCAGTTTCAATGAGCCAACTAGACTTAATCAACTTTTAGAAACCAGTGAAGTTTGCATAAAATATCTCCTCAAGCCAGAGGTACATTCCCCCATAAGAATGTGCATTATCCAGGGAGAAGTAATCTCAGTCTTAAAAAGCAAATGTGGTAAAGAGGTAACGCACAACTCCCAGAAGTCTTTTGTTGGAATCTTCTAGATATTCCCCTTGGGTATACCAGAGATTTCTTTTTTCCCTCCGTTCCTTGTAGAGCCTTAAATATGCTTTTCCTCATTATACCCAGTCTGTCCTGGGATCCCAACGTGACCATCACCATCAGCTACTCTTTTACTGAGAACATTGCTAGAACACCTATGGAAAAGTCTAAATCCTCAGGTTCTCCAAAATTAATGAGCTCCTCCTCTGGGAAAGGAGAGAGGCAGGGTCAATGCAGAGCAAAGCCAGAACTAGGAGCTCTCTTTCTCTCCAAGCAATTCTTTTTCAGAGGCTTGGCCACAGTTACTCTCCCCTGGCTTACCAGTCCTTCAAATCCTTGATTCCAACTAGCTCTCTGGCTTCATATCAGCCTCACAGAATGGGACAACATCCCTCTAGTATTACCAACATCCTTCTCTTCCACCACCACTCTAGTTTATCCAACGTTTTTCAAAGGCAACTAAATTCATCTAAGACTTTTCACACTTGGTCTAAAGCCTTTAATGGATATAACTATAGTATTAAGCCTTTGCTTATATTTAATGAACAATGGATATACGTTCTCCCTTGGTTAAAGTATCAGGGTATAGCACTTTTTCTCACTTTTTCTTAGTGAGGTCATTCTACCCTGACTCTCACCCTTACATTTTAATAATGTGTTCAGCAACAGGACCAGAGTTAACATGATCATTTTTTATATATACTTCAAAATTCGGAGGATTTCTTTAGACTAGAAGAATAAAAAGACCAGAGACAATTTCATTTAATCCTTGTCTTCCCAACATTATAACACACATATGTACTTTATTTAACTTTTGTGGAGCTATCTATAAAAGTACATATACTTCATACCTGAATGGACCAGATGATGAGGAGGTCTTTGGTCTTCCACATCCACTGCCATCTATCCTCTTTACCATATATACCAGTTCAGTTCTTCAGGTAGCATTTCTTCTATAATTATCCAGTTTTATGTCTGTATGTGGTTGAATGCTCATAGAGAGAACAGAATGTCTCTCTTTATATATTTTTCTCCTTGTTAGATCTTTGTTTCCCACTTCAGCCCTGAATCTAGAAATCTTTGTAAACCATGTTCAGTGAAGAGGGTGAAAAGAGGGCCAGCCTAGAGTACAATTATCCTTAAGGGTTATTCCATACTTATCTGACACTGAGAGTATTCCTTAAGCCTATCTGGCCTTCTCAGAGACCTTTATTTTATACTCACAAGTAGAGTTTTACACTATTTTCCCTACTCTAATGTTCAGGAATCTGAACATCAGAAAAAAAAAAACCAGTATTACAGTATATTTCATTCAATGGTGAAGTCAATGGTTTGTCGTTATTTGGACTCTCCTCTACTTCTATAAGCTGGCTCATATAACACAGATGTAATCAAATCTCGTAACAGATAACAGTCATATGTCTTCTAAATTTGTCTCTTTTACAGCTTTTGCATGGTCATAAGCTTTTTCCCTTTTCTAATTGTTTTCCCTAGGTCTCCATTATTTGAGAATATTTTTTCGTTCCGCATAGTTTGCAGATTATGATTATTCAGTATGTTGATGTCTCTTAAGAACATTGCTCTTAAGCTTTTATGTGTCAATGTTATGCCTGGTCTAATTGCAATAATGCTCCGATGATAGTACAGTATCTTTGTTAGTTTAATTCTCAAGCATATTGTAGAGTCTCTCATATATAATAAGGATTTGTTTGTTGTTTTATGAAATAAAGTGAGATTAAGATGTATAATATTTCCCACTTGATTGTGTCTTTTAAGTTACTAAGATTGGGTTTTTTTTGCATCTTAAGCTTATTTTACACAGTTATTACTGGTTTCTTGCAATATGTGCAATGATCAGTAAGTCTGGGCTGCTTTAGAATGACCTTTCTATAATTTTTGCTGACAAAGACCTGGCCTTGTAACACTATCATTCAAAAGAAAATTCTTTAAACAAATCTATATCTCTCAGCCATCTTATTAAAATGATGATGATGATGATAAATTAATAAGCTTGCAAAGCACTTAAAATGACTCTCATTTGTTATAATTCAGAATTATGCCAGGCCAAAGAGATGAACTGAACATAATGATATTCAAATACAAAAATATGTCTGCATGCTTTGGTCTCCATGCTCACTTTCTGGACTTTCTTCATGATGCCTTTGATGTTTTGTGCTCCTCTGGACTTCTCACACTGGAAGTACACTCTGCTTCAATGGACCCTTCCTAAATTTGGCTGCTTACTCTGAGAACTTCCCTTTTAAGGAAAGTACTTAGGTTAGCTGTGTCTTCTTTCCTCTCTCGATCCCCTCCTTACTCTATCACAACCTGTGTACTTCCTTCTCTCTTACCCTCATTTTCACCCATTTATTGTCTTCTCCCA
The DNA here is from genome assembly GCF_011100635.1 of Trichosurus vulpecula. Classification (NCBI taxonomy): domain Eukaryota; kingdom Metazoa; phylum Chordata; class Mammalia; order Diprotodontia; family Phalangeridae; genus Trichosurus; species Trichosurus vulpecula. The sequence continues at coordinate 54,063,621 of NC_050578.1, forward strand.
TATTATCTGCTCCTCAAGTGCAGGGACAGATATTTTTTCCTTTTTATTTGTATTTCCAGATGCTTAGCAGCACCGGGCATGCAGAAGGCCCTTAATAAATGCTTGTTGACCATGGCTTTGATCTTTTCCCAAGAAACATGCCCTGAAGCCAAAAGAAATCAACCATGGAAATAATTTGATCAACAAGCTTAATTAATTGATTAAACAAACATTTAAAAGTATAGCCTACTTGGTATTTTCTTATTCTTATCTGCTTACAACTTACCTTGCTGCTTCTGGGGTTCCTGGGGCCTTGGTCTTTTGCATAAAAATTTATGTTGTGAATTTTTAACTTTATATATTGCTATACCTAGGTCTGCTTGTGGCTCCAATGCTCAATTTCTTACTGGTGATCAAAGGTTTTATGGAAATATAGGAAAGAGAAGAACAGTGATATAGATTATTTTTTTAAGGAGGAGAAAAAAAGGAAGACCAAATTGTGTCTAGAAGGAAATAAGGGTCACTTTGGGCTTATTGACTTTCATCATTTTTTCATTGTTTTTGTTGCTAAATTGATCACTGTCAATGCAGAAGAGGAAATGATTTTGAACCCTTTCTGGCCCTAGTCCTTGCTTTTAGTTCCTCAGCAAATGTCACTGTAGGTGAGCCTATTTGTCAATGGCACTGCATAGAACCAGGTGGCCCTGCAGAAAGTTGTCACATGGGTGGCCCCATGCTGCTAATCCCAATACCTAACTTGTGAGTGATTCATCATCATACAGGGTTTAAGCAGCCTAACCTTTGGAATAAACAATAATTGAGATATAAATAATTTTAAAATGAATTTTAAGGAAAATTTGTACTGTTGATTTATGTGTAAGAGACAAGGATCTGGAAAAAATGTTGGACAGCCACTGCAATTTTTTTTCTATATAATAACATCTCTCTAAGGCAGAATGTCACAACAACCTAGTAGAGACATCCCTAAATATGCCAGCTTGGTGTCACCTATAACGTGTTGCCTTCTATTAATCACAGTAATTATATGATTGGTAATGATACCCAATAATAATCACCTTTAAACTTGTTTTGTTTTTGTTTTTAACTGTGCCCTCTCCTTTGTTAAGGTAAAAACACAAAGGCAGGGATGTAGTTTAACAGATGCATTTGTACACTCTGTTTTTTTTTTTTTCATTTAGAATTTAGACTTGGCTGACAAACAAAGAGAGGCCTGGAAGTTAAGGGGCAGACAAGAACCCAAGGAAATCACTATATCCCAAGGAAACAGTACTCAAAAGAATTCAAGGACAAAGAATGGAAAGTGCAAATAATTTCACCCTGGGTCAACAAGGGGAAAAAATCCCAGCCGAACCATGCCTATTATTATACATTTCTTATATTTATCACCATTGCAATGAAATTATTTGGCTAGAGGGCACATTGACAGGCCTTTAATGTATAATATGTAAGTTTTGAAATGAAATTTTAAAAAGCATTTTTAAAAGTAGCAAGACACAATGCTTATGTTGATATGCTAATTATAAAATATGGATTATGTAAAATACCTTGAATGGCATATAAATGGACTTTGGCAAGCTGGTAGTTCAGAACTGCTGGTAAATCAGAGCAAGGATCTTCTATATCCTCGATTCTGGAATTTTACAATCATTAGTTTGCATTGATTGAAATGTTCAAAAATCTAAGTTGAAAGATTTTTTTTAGGAGTCTGGCAGTAAGTAGTCCAGGGACACCCAAGACTAAGCTGTTTAGTTTCCAAGCCTTAGTTTGGTACTTTATTACTCAAATTCTTTGCTACTTTTAATTCTTTCCCTCCCTATTATATTCTGTACTCTATTCTTATTGACATAGCTATCTCAATTTGGGTGAGAGGGAACTTTAAGCTATATTCCCAAATGTAATCTGTTATCATGAGCTGAGCATTGGCCTACCTACCTTGCATATTAATACAGTCTAGTTAAGTCACATTTTCAGTTAAGCAGGAGCCAAACCATACTGGACTTAACAGATGAAAAGTGTACTCTTCAGCATCCATCTGTCTGACAATAAAACAACCAGATAACTCGGTGAAAAGGTAAGTCTAACTAGCTAGATGGCCCTATTGAATCTTGTACCCCCTCCAAAACAGTTTCAGTTGACTCATTTTCTTGTGATGGCACATAGGAAAAGGTAAATATAGTCCATTAGCATCCAAAGTCGTCCATGACCACTTCCTTCTCTGAAAATAAAAACAAAACAAACAAAAAAATACTTCACTGAGGCATCAGGAAATAATTTAAACCACAGAGAATAGAACCCAACACCAAGGATTGTAAATCCCCCCAAAATAGTGTTTATGTTTTGTTCATCTTCAGATAATTTAATATTACATTAAATTATTTCTAGAAATAAACAATTTACATTCTAATTGACAATATGGAGGGGAGAATTAATTTCATTTCTCTCACTTTCCCTTAAAAGTTATAATTCATGGAGACCTATTTCTTCTGTCATCTCTTAGATAGCAAAATGATTTTGTTTTTTTGGGGGAAACTTTATGGTGCTGTTAGCAATCAACTAGAAATCAGCCCCAACATAAACATAAGTGCCTTTGTCCCTGAAAAGTACATTTGGTGACAAGAGCAGTCAATTGTAACTACGTGGCCTATGAGGCATTGTATGCTGAATGGTAGGAAGTATTGATTAAAGAATAAATATTTTCTCAGGTGAATCTAGCTGATATTCACAGATGTTCTAATACTTTTGCTTCTGAGTTTTCATTTGATTCAATTCAGCCAACATTTCTCAAGTATATACCCATATTCTAAGCATTAAAAGAGATATAAGTATGAAACTAGAAGTCCTATCCCTCCAAGAGTTTACCATCTAGTAAGAAGATAAGACATAAAAAATTAAATCCAATCAAAATTAGAATGTGTGACAGAGATACAAACAAAATGGCAGGAAAATTTAGGAGAAATACAGATCCCTTAGGCTTGAGAAATCAGGGAAAACTTCCTAGAGAGACTGCTATTTAAAGTCATTCTTTTTTTTTAATGGAGTCAAGTTCTGTTTATGAATGTTTGACTTCACCTCTATTTAGCAAAAAAAAAAAAAAAAAAAAAAAAAAAAAAAAAAAAAACACCTTATATAAGTGTAAGCAATTAAGAATCTGGATTTAGTTCAATATAAAATTTTATAAAATACACATTTTAATATATTCTTGGTTAAATTTCTAATCTATTTGTAACAAAATAAATTCAATATGATCATACTCTACACTACAGGTGTGGTCAAATTGACCATGCAGACGTACATATAGTTTTTATTAAAGAAACATAACTTTAATACACACATTTTTCTCCTACTTAACCTGCTCAGATGCATCTGCACTTAACCTACTATTCATTTCTCCTACTAACAAAGAAAGCCACTAGAGTACTAGTCTTCTAGACCAGATGGAATTGGGAAGTAAAGCTAATAGAGTTATTGTGCAAAAAAGGTACAGCATCTTGCATGTAGCAGGACCTTAATAAATGTTCAATTAAATACTTGTGTTGGACTAGAACAACTTCGAAGCAGAGAGAGAGCTATGCAGTTTCATAAAATCAGAACTGCACAATTTTTCTTATCTCCTGACTCTTATACTGTTATCATCATTACCAGATTTTAACAGCTATTTTTATAGTTCCTTTAATTTAGTTCCCATAATGGTCACAATAGTGATATAGTGAAAGAGTACCAGACCAGGAATCAGGCCTGTGTGATTTGAGGCATGTACTCTCCTCATTGGGGGCTTTATTTTGCTCATCTGTTTGTTCCATGAAGGGACTGTACTACATGATCTTCAAAGTCTTCTCCAGCTCTACATTCCATGATTCTGAGTAATCAAAAACCAGTATTAGGAGGCATTGAAAGCACATTAGAGTGCTTCACGTCATTTAAGAGGCATAGTAGAAAGATCCCTGGACTGGAAATCAAGCTCTGAAACTTGCTTTCTGACCTTGTACAATCATTTAAACTCACTTGGCTTCAGTTCCTTCATCTCTAGAAGATCACTAAGGACTCAAGACATCTCTGGTTCTACCAAAAAAAAAATTTTGTGGTTCACTGTTCTTACTCTTCCTGATTTCTTTTCACTATAATCAAATCTCTTGACCTTTACTTTCCCCCCATCCCTATGACATTCAATTTCTCCAGAATACAGACACTAAATACACATCAAGGCATGAAATAGTTTTTCAATAATAACCTTTTGTTTCTTTACAGTACCTTTGGAATAGGGCACAAATTTGATGTTAACCATATGTCTCCGTTTCCACCCTGCAAATGTCTAGCATGGTTCCAAATGGGGAGAGGTGAGGAATAAGCACTAAGAGCTGTTAAAAGGTAGAATGACTGTGGATAGTAAGGGTTCAGTTGGCAGGAGAGGGAATGGAATTGGGTATATGGAAAAGGAAAGAAACATCTTGCTATTTCTCCTCAATTTTTACCTCCTGAACAAATCGTTGTAATACACTCCTCTACCACATTCTCTGCTATCCCTTTCCAGTCATTAATAAGCCTAAAATAAATTAACTCTTTGTAATGCTCTTGATTGCTACAGGCATGTTCAGTGTTAGGGAAAGATTTTAATTTATGAGGAAGGTGGCAAGATGTCAAAAAGTCCCAGTTTTATTTGAGCTTTGCATGTTCTGCAGTCCTCAGTACATACTACTGAAAACATTTTTGCAAATTAATGTAAAAACATGGGGGCAAAATTAGTCAATTTTTCCTATGCCTTTACCCCAACTAGTTTCCCTTTCTCCATTAACCACAATCCACCAGCCTGTTCTCAGATTTACTCAAGTTTTGTCCACTAGTTAAAGAGTAAATAAGGGATTCCAGGTAGTAAGAATCACTAGAGAAAATTTGGGGCTACATTCATAAGTGGAAGATTGAAGTCACCATCCAAAGGTAGGGATAAACATCTAAAGCCTGAAGCTCAACAAAACTTAGGTTTTGCCCAGTAGGCTACGACAATGATTATCAACCTATTTGGAGTTGAAAAACACTTTTTAAAAAATTATTTTTATTTTTTTGGAAACACATCCATGTATCTCATCAGTTTACCCCCTGCTCAAAACCATTGAATATTTTCTAGAATGTGCTTCCAACCTATGTTTCTAGACATACTTCACACAATCTACCTTCTAGCCAAACTGGATTACCAGCTGTTGCCTCTTGTCCTATGTGCATTTACCCAAATTACTGCCAATACCTGGAATATTACCTCCATACTGCCATCTAGTGAAATTCTTCAAGGCCCAGCTGAAGTGTCACCTCCAAGAATTTTTCACTGACTCCCATTCAAAGTGACCTGTCTTACCTGTTTTCTTGCAGCATTTTGGATCTCTTCACCACCTTTATTCTACCTTGTATCATACTTATTTGTATATGTTTATCCCTCTCCCCATTTCTTGTATCTTTTAATCTTCAGCACCTAGCACAGTGCCTTGTCCATTAATAGACTTTTAACAAATGTTTGCTGGATTAGAATTGAAATTTTATAGTGTTTAATTTTTAAAATGAAAAATCAATTTTGAACATATGAGAATTTTACAGCTCTTAAGTGACCAAAACCAAAGGCCAGGTATCTTTGTGCTAGTCCAACCAACTCTTGTTATTTAAGGTTGATCACAAGCAAATTGTGTAGGATTTTGGCATGAAAAGAATACAAGTATCAAAAGCCCAAGAAGAAAGTGATTAATTCATCCAATAAACATTATTAAGTACCTACTATCTGTAAAGCACTATGCTAGCTGTTAGGGATACAAAGATGAAAATGTCATTCTTAAAGGGCCCTGACACTTTAAGAGGCAAACATCAGGGGAAGGCATTTCAGTTGTGATCAAAGGCACAGAGGAGGAATAGCTTGGAATGTATTTAAGGAACAGAAAGTAGGATAATTTATTTTGGCTAGAATGTAGGGATTTGTGAAGTAGAATAGTCTGAGATAAAGGAGGAAATACTGGTTGGAGATGAATGTGGACAATTTTGAATGTCAATTTAACTTTTAGAGTTCTCCAAGATCTTCTACTTTTCCTAGAACTTAAAGAAGGGCATATTATACCTTTTCTCTTCTCTGATAACTATTTATTTGGCAATGCTGAACCTTGAAAGTTACTTCCTTCCCTTCCAATTCCTCATTCCAGTTTACCACTTGGGCAAGCTACTGTAATGAGGCATGATGAGCAAATCATATGCTTTAAAAATAGGCATCCGATAAGGTTCTGTCCTGGTCCCTCTTCTGTCCTCCCTCTATACTACTTTATATGGTGATCTCATCAGTTCCCATGCATCTAATTACCATCACAATGCTAATGATTCTCAAATCTACCTGTACCTGCCCTAAATTCTCTGCTAATTTCCAACTGCCATTCTGACATCTCAAGCTGGATGTGCAGTAGACATCTTAAAGTCAACATGTCCAAAATTGAACTTGTCATCTTTCCCCCTAAACTTTACCCCCACCTCTCCTAACTTCCCTATTCACACAGAGGGCAACACCATCCTCCCAGTCCCTCAGGTTCTCAATCTAAGTATTACCCTTAACTCCTAATTATCTCTCATTCCCTTCTATATTCAATCTGTTGCCAAGGCTTGTCCACTTTACCTTTGTAACATCTCTTCAATACACTGCTTGCCCCTCATTCTTTACTTTCTCTGCTCTGAAACTACCACCACTGTAGTGTAAGCCTTTATTATCTCACACTTGGAGTATTGAGATATAGTGCTGGTTGGTCTGCCTGCCTTAGTCTTTTTGAACTCAAAACCAGCCTCCATTCAGTCACCAAGGTGATTTTTCCAAAGCACAGGTCCAACCATATCATCCCCGCACACACATTCAATATAGTCCAATGGCTCTCTATTTCCTCTAGGGACAATTTGTATCCCACCCCTCGACATTGACTAACTGTATGGGTCACTTAACCTTTCTGATATTCAGTTTCCTAAGCTGGAAAATGGAGATCATAGTACACACAGTATCTACCTCACAGTCTTGTTTTATGACTGAAATCTTGTTACTCTTTATGGCATTATATCAGATATAGTTGTAGTACAGCATATTAAAAACAGGTTTCTTAGTCAGGAAGACCTGCATTCAAGTTCAAATTCAAAATACTCTGACATTCAAAGCCCTAGTGACTTCTCCCCTTCCTACCTATACAGTTTTCTTACATGTTACTCTTCAAAATGTATTCTTTGATCTAGTGACACTGAACTACTAGCTTTTCCACAAACAACACACTCCATCTCTTGACTCAGGGCATTTTCTCTAGTGTCCCTTAGGCCTGCAATTCTCTCCCTCCTCATCTCTACCTCCTGGCTTCCCTGGCTTCCTTCAAGTTCAAGCTAAAATGCTGTCTTCCACAGGGAGTCTTCCCCAACCCCTCTTAACTCTACTGCTTTCCATTTGTTAAATCATTTCCTATTTATCACATATATAGCTTGTTGTGTATATTTATTTGTTTATTGTATTCCCCATTAGATTCTCATCTCCTTGAAAGCAAGAACTAATTCTTGCTATTTTTGTATTCCCAGTGCTTACCATGGTCCTGACATATAATAGGCCCACTTAGAGAGCTGCTATAAATATTTTGGAAAATATAGGGTTTTGTTGTTATTGTTGTTTTGTTTTTCCTTTTGCCCTCATCATCTTTGGAAACAGACTTAGTAGTGGTATTGCTGGGTCAAGGGGTTTAGGCAGTTTAATAACTCTTTGGGTATAATTCCAGATAGTTCTCCAAAGTGGTTGGATCGGTTCACAGTTCCACCAACAGCGAATTGGTATCCCAATTTTTCTGGATCCCTTACATTAGCACTTTCCCTTTCAATCATTTTAGCCAGTCTGATAGGTATAAAATGATATCTTGAGGTTGTTTCAATTTGAATTTCTCTAATAGAATATAGATTTATGTCTAGCATGGAGGGGGAAAGAAAAAAAGGAAAAAGATACATAATAACTTTATTATGAATTTTAAAGGAATAGCAAGTTGTACATAATAGATTTGCAGTTTTGTGTCCATTTTTGACTGTTATTGAAATGCTTGTTTTATTTCCTAAATTAAAAATAAAATAAATACACTTTTAAAACATTGTAGACACTTAAAAATGTTTATTGCTTCACTGCAATGAGACATAATGAGCAGTGCTAGTATTACTGTAATGAAGAACTGGATTCAGATCCCACCTATTGACATTGACTAACTGTATGGGTCAATTAACCTTTCTGATACTATATCATTAAGGCAGAATTCATGAATTCAAAGGTAACCATGAATATGCCTGAATGGTCCAGAATCACAGGATATAAGGAATTCTCTAAGTAGAAGGCAGAGGAGTTAAAGCATTTATTGAAACTCAAAAGTAGCAGACCCACGGACCAGTGTCCCCAGTTCAACATCCTGGCAAGAACCTTCCAAAACCAGTATGCCCATCTCACACTAGTGACCAGGAGGCCACAGAAAAACATTATGGCAGTAAGCCAAGTCATACCGGTGCTTCCTCCCACCCCTGCCCGCCAATACCAGGGCCCTCCAGCAAGAAGACCACCCACTGGCCTCAAGTCCCCTGCTCAGCACTCTCCAGTCTCCACAAGGGTCAGTCCTGCTTTTTTGTAGTGCCTGCCACCTTTGCTGCCACTTCCTCTGCAATCTCCAAGCTGTGTTCCAGCTAGCTGACTGCTTCCTCTCTCCTTCAGCTCTTAACTGCTCTCACCAACTGCCTCTTAGCTCTGCTCCAACCATTCAGCAAGCTCCTCCCACCACAGGCTTCCATTGGTTCCAGTCCTAGCCACTTCTCCCAGGACCCTGAGAGACCCACCCCTGAAGCCCACTGAAATGGGCAGGGAAGATCTTCCCATTCACTGATTGGCTTTACAGATATTTAGTTTCCTAAGCTGGAAAATAGAAATCATAGTACACATAGTATGGACCTCACAGTTTTGTTTTCTGACTGAAATCTTAGTACTCTTTATAGCATTGTATCATATGTAGTTGTGGTACAGCTAATTAAGAGCAGGCATCTATGTCAGGAAGACCTGTATTCAAGTACATCTCTGATGCCTACTAATCATGGTTGATTTACTGTACCTCTCTATCCCCCAGGAAACTCTCTTGCATTAGAGAGAAGTTGCTGACTGCATTGGTAGAAAAAATTTGCTTACCAGGAGCTCTGTATGTTAACAAAATCAGAGATCCTTTTAGAAAAAATTACAAAATTATTATTATTATTATTATTATTATTATTTGACCTATTACTTGTCAACTGAAATGGAAAGGCTTTTCAAAGATAACTGAACTTAGATTCCAGCAAGTAATTTATATAATTTTTATTAAATATTACTATAAAATTAATAAATGATAATTTTTCATTATAGAAAATTCCTACCAGATTCATTAATCTAGACCTAGACCATCTATATCTTCCCTTTAGGGTACTAGATATAACTTGAAATGTTAGAGTGTGTCTTCTCTGCTGATATTAGCTGTAGTCACTAGTCACTGATACCTACTACCCCAGTACATTGATCTAACCTCAATTAACTTTTACAAAGAAATATTTATTTTGAAGATATATCAATACATCTGGAGCATGCTCCTCCCTATTCTACCTCAGTGTCTAGGGAGAGTAGGTTCAGACTTAGCACAATTTCTACAAAGAATTGGTCCAACCAAGTTCTTATCTAAATGAAGTTTTCCTGCCCAATCAGTCCTCTCCAACTTTATACCTGTTTCAAAGATCATCTCCTCCAATGGAAAATTGAGAAATGAGGGAAATGAGATAAAATCACAACTTTTTCTGCTCCATTTCTTGAAAAGTCATTTCTGGGCCTCACCATTCGTCTGATAACTCCCCACCATAACTCTCCCGTATAGGTTTTTTACAAATTGTTCACACTTGCTGGTATATTATACTAATTGTAACCAATCCTAGATTGTCATACATTGTAGGAAATACATATTTACATTCAAATGTAATGTGTCCTTAAAGCACTTTTGTAGCTAGCAAAATTTAAGTTCAATTCAGATATCTAACCAAAAAGATGTTATTTATCATACAAAGGGGAGGAGGAGAAAGAGAATGAAAACGAGGAAGAGGAGGAGGAGAAGGAGAAGGAGGAGGAGGAGAAGAAGAAGAAGAAGAAGAAGAAGAAGAAGAAGAAGAAGAAGAAGAAGAAGAAGAAGAAGAAGAAGAAGAAGAAGAAGAAGAAGAAGAAGAAGAAGAAGAAGAAGAATGGAATGCCAGTAAATCCACATAATGATCATATATCCTCAAATTTTAACAAACTCTAAAGCAGTAACTGCTTTTAAAAATAATTTTATTTATTTTTTGGTTTTGGAACTAAATCGATTTCTAAAAGTTTCTTCCTGCCTCTCTGTCCCAGGGAATTATGATTTGTAACAATAAAAGTCCAGCCAGCACATCAATCATGCCTTGTACATAGTAGGTTCTTTAATAAATGCTTGCTGAAATAAATTGAATTTTGAATAAAGGCTCAAAAATGAAATGGAAATTAAAACCAGGATTATTTTCCCTCATTTGAAGAGGCTGATATTTCTCTGTCTCAGTTTTTAATGAAAGGGAACTTAAATTCAATTCACCTAACCAATTAAGTACTAATGATTACATCCTTTTGTGTCACCCTCTGCCTTGGATGTGCCTGGCATTGATTTATATTTGAGATACCAGGCCTTGGTATCTCTTTATTCAGTGTAGAATCTTCTTTAAAAATGCTATCTGAATGAATACAGGCTGATGTATGCTATTTTTCCGTCTTTCTTTTCTGTTCACATCTTCTTGCACAAAATAGATAATATGGAAATGTTTTACATGATTATACCTGTATAGCCTATATTGAATTGCTTACCATCTCAGAGAGGAAGGGAAGAAGGGAAGGATAGAATTTGTAACTCAAAACTTTAAAAAAAGCAAATGTTTAAAATTGTTGTAACATGTAATTGGGGGGAAATAAAATAAGCTAGCATTTAAAATATGTTTAAGGATTTCATTTTATGTCACAACAGAAAATAATAGGATACGGTTTTTTTTAAATGTTGTCTGCTTTTAAAAATCACAACCAGCTGAATATAAATTCAAGCAATGATTTGGGGTTGAGTATTTATTTTTATTTCAAATTCCATCTGGGATGTTTGTAAATACAATATAAGAAGAGGAACAGGATCACACACACACACACACACACACACACACACACACACACACACACTTTCTTCACCATAGATAGTAGGTACAAACAATGGTTAGCAAGATATTTATACATCAGTGAAATTAGAAATTGGAGTTAGAAGGAACCTGAAGATGCTCATTGCTTTTCTCATTGGAATACCAATAGAGGAGGAGGAGGGAGCCAAAGGCCACTGTGCTCTCATCAGAGAGAGGGGAATCCATAATAGAATTCCATCTATCTGCTCCCTTAAATGTTGTTCATCTAGGGGAAATCATTGGGTTTCATCTAACTTTTGATTGCTTTGTCATTGTTTTGTGGGGGGGAGACAAGGAGAATACAGTTTTAATACTCAAAGCTTAACCCTCTTCTCATCAAATACCCATTCCACGATGAATGCAGTGAATAGAAAGGAAACCTATTTATTCAAATAGTAGCAAAAACAGAAATCAGAGAAGGCATACATAGGGAAATATATACCAGAAAATAAAGAATGAAGGAGCCCTTTTTGTTTGGAATGAGATAACGCAGCTCAATAAAGAGAGTATATAGATTTCAACCAAGTGTAAACTTTCTGGAATAGACAGCTGGGAATGGGGATATGATAGAAACTGTCTGCTCTTCTCATATCTTTCCAGTGTTTTTTCTTCAGCAGCACGAAGTGAGCTTGGCTTCTTACATCTTCTTTCTCAAAGCTGGAAGCCTACATTTTGTTAGAAGACTCTTGCTTGGGAGTCTTAAAGGGGTATTCCACTTGAAGAGCCCCCAAAGGGGAGACTGGCTGGGAACTGAAACTCTTGCCTTTCACCAGCTCCATCCTGCTATGCCACTCTCACAGGACAGGGCCTTCACTTCCAATAATAATAAGAGAATCCCACACAGATGGGCTTTGGGAGAGGGATAGCATTAAAATTTCTTATTACAAGGGAAATTTTATGTGTTACTTTTATAGGTACTCTTGAAATTTAATACACAATAAAACAAAATATCTAAAAATGTATATTTAAATGCCCATTTTGTAAGTAAAGAAATTTCTAGATATTTCTTTTGGGCCCCTTAGATATGATTATAATGCCTTGTCACAGCCCTTAGCACCCATTCACATTTACTGTCTACTACGGTTTTACTCTGCTGGCTAGAACTAAAGGTCATAGGTTTGTACCTCTTATTGGCCATTTGCTCCATATTACATGGCTATAGATCATTCCTAACATTAGTCAGCAATCAGGATATATTAAAGATGGTTAGATACAAGTATGCCATTCAAGTTCATTTGATTTAGAGTATGTCATAGAATAATGTATCTAAGTTGGTTACACAGAAATACAAGTTCGGTTTTTGAGATAATCTTTTTAAAAAAATGATTATCAAATATATAGTTACTTAAATATATAGTTAAATATATAGTTATTTATATTTAAATACCTAAATTTTAAGATGAAGATATTTATGCTGGTTCCCAGTGTGTATTTTTATTCCTTAAATCGAGAGCTGCATCATGTAAAATTAGATAAAAAAAAAGGTTTCTGTTTGCTGATATGCAATAGTATTAATTTGGGGGCATCTAGGTGGGGCAGTGGATAGATTTTTCAGGCCTGGAGTCAGAAAGATTCACCTTCCTGGGTTCAAATCTGGCCTCAGATACTTACTAGCTATGTGATTCTGGGCAATTCATTTAAACCTGTTTACCTTCATTGTCTCATCTACAAAATAAACTGGAGAAGGAAATGGCAAACTCCTCCACTATCTTTGCCAAGAAAACCCCAAATGGGGCCACAAACATCTTGATACTACTGAAAAAAATTAATGAACAACAATAGTATAAGTTTAGGGTATGATAATAACTATAAGGAATTTTATATATTACTATGTTTTCTGCTTTATTAGATATCACACATTTCTTCTAGACTTTGCAGTAGTAATAGATTTGCATATATCACAAAGGTAAATACTATTATTAACTTCACCATTAATTTTGATGTCTCATAAAGATAACAATGACAACTCATACTTATGTAATGGGTTAAGATTTATAGATCATTCTGAAAGCCAGTATTGGGTAGCAAACAGACTTGGCTTAAAATCTCACTTTGGACATTTTATTATTTGTGAGACCCTAAGCAAGTCATTTAAACGTTGTTACCTCTTTCCTCCTCTGTAAAGTGGGGGGAAGAAAGATACTAACAGGGTTTTGGAACATGGCTAGACTATGTCAGATAGACGCACCCGTATGGAATACACCAAGAACCTACCACAAGGTGGGAGCAGCCACTTTACATTGGTTATGGAGACAGAAGTTCCTGAATCTTTAAAACAGCAAAACTGGGACAGTCTCTCTCTCTCTCTCTCTCTCTCTCTCTCTTCCAATGATGCCCAGAGGTTCAGTATTTGTTCCCTTTTAGCTGTGGCCCTGAGAAATGTCCTTGGGGTTTTCATCAATTTTGTTCCTTTGTTTTATCCTAGATACAGGGGGTAGAGTCCCTGGACCCCAAAGCTCAGCCACAAAGACCTTGGAAGCCAAAATTTCAAGCTAGAGGTTTGAACTAGCTTAGCAGAGGATCCTTGTTAATCCAGGGTCAAGGGGAATAAATTCAGGGAGGGATTTGGCCTTGTAATTTTTTGAGACTAATTCTATATGGGAACCTTAGTTTTTTGTGTTTTTTATTTCTATGAGCACTAGGTAAATAAATATTCCTTTGTAGAGGTTGATCTGATTATTATGTAGCTAAGAGAATAGGGATGCTTGGACCACTAAAATTGAGGGAAGGATACAATTAGTGGGAGCATGGGCCAATGGCAGAGATGAAAGAATGTTCCCAATCCCCACCTTGGAGGAGGGGTGGAAATGTAACAAAATAAAGGCAGCTAGGTAGTTAACCATAAGAATCTGATCATAATGGATCTCATATTCTGGAATAATTATGACTTTTCAATTTTTTTTCATCTTTCATAATAAAAGGTTAACTTTTTTGAGTAAACAATTGCTTATTGACTTATTGCCAATGAATGGGATAATAAGGCCCAGGTTGAAAATAATATATACTACAGGGAGTTTTAATCAAATTGTTATGAAGAAGGACTTCCAAGAAGATATTGGAATGAGTATCACTAGCACAGGGCACCAAAACAAAACCATAACTATCATAACAAAATGCTCAAGATGAGCAAAAAAGGAAAGAAGGAATGCAGGAAGGAAGAAGAAGAGGAGGAGAAAGGAAGGAAGGGAGAAAAAGAAAGAAAGAAAGAAAGAAAGAAGAAAGAAAGAAAGAAAGAAGAAAGAAAGAAAGAAAGAAAGAAAGAAAGAAGAAAGAAAGAAAAGAAAGAAGAAGGAAAGAAAGAAGGAAAGAAAGAAGGAAGGAGAAAGGAAGGAAGGAAGGAAGCAAGGAAGGAAGCAAGGAGGGGAGGGAGGGAAGGACAACAGGAAAAAAGAATGAAAGAGAGAAAGAAGGGGAAGGAGAAAGGAAGAGGGGAGAAGAAAAGAAGGAATGGAGAAAGAAAGAAAGAAAGAAAGAAAGAAAGAAAGAAAGAAAGGGAGGAAGAAAGAAACGAAGAAAGAAAAAAAGAAGGGAAGGAAGGAAGGGTGAAAGGAAGGAAAAAAGGAAGAAAGAAAAAAGAAAAGAAAGGAAGGAAGGAAGGAAGGAAGGAAGGAAGGAAAGAAGAGAAAGAAAGGAAGAAAGGAAGGAAGGAAAGAAAGAAAGAAAGAAAGAAAGAAAGAAAGAAAGAAAGAAAGAAAGAAAGAGGAAGAAGCAAAAGAAGAAAGAAAAAACAGAGGGATAGAGGAAGGGGGAGAGAGAGAGAGGGAGAGAGAGAAAGAGGGAGAGAGAGAGAGACAGAGACAGAGAGAGAGAGACAGATTAGTTGAGCACAATACCAGTGGAAAGAGCAAATCCATCCAAACGCTCATGGCAAAATGGAATTTAAAGAAAAAATTGATTCTGTTCTTCACAGTAATATGTAGTAAATGAAGACCTGTAGAAGAAAATAACTAGGCCTGAGGTTATTTGCACAAGCCTAGGGGTGGGAACCTGCAGGCTCAAGCCTATATGTGACCTTCTAGGTCCTCATGTGCAGCCCTTTGACTGAATCCAAACTTCACAGTACAAATCCCCTTAATAAAAGGATTTTTTCTGTAAAACTTGGACCCAGTCAAAAGGCCTTTCCCAAGGACCTAGAGGGCCACATGTGACATCAAGGCCCCAGGTTCCCCACTTTAGCTTAGCCCTTTCAATATTGCTCTAAGTTGATTTGCTTGCTAATTAGGGGCACTGGATGGAAAGGAGAGGAGAGGAAAGAGCACAATCCACCTAGCTCCAGGTATAGTGACATTTTGCTAAGTAGATAATTTGAAAGAACATATACTAACAAAAAATAAGATCCAGGAGTTTAGTAGAGATTGAAAAGAATTTTTTATTTTTTGTCATGGATCCTTGGTGTGTTTGAAATAGCCTGTGCAATAAATAGCATGTGATTATGGCTAAACCAGCCTCCAAGAAAGTGTCTGCCTAGCAGTTGAGCTACATCAGATGGAAGCATAAAGCAGCACAGGCCATCAAGAGGCCCTAAAGACCAGCAAATGGAAACTGGAATGGTTTGCCATTTCCATCAACAACTCAAATCTTCATGACCCCATTTGGCATTTTCTTTGTAAATATATGTGAATGATTTGTGATTTCCTTCTCCAGCTCATTTTCCAAATTAGAAAACAGAGGCAAACAAGATTAAGTGACTTGCCCAGGATTGTCTCTGAAGCCAGATTGGAACTCAGGTTTTCCTGATTGCAGTCCCAGCACTCTATCCACTGCACTATAGACTAAGAGAGCAATTAAGCAGAGTTCAGCAACTTAACCCTAAAAGCAGAGTATTAGAGTGAAAGGTATAGCAGAGGACTCTACCTCAGCAAAGAAAGCAATTTGATCAGTGATGCCTCCAGAGGGTATCTGCCTGAGCTGTCCCTGATGTGTATGTGCTGCAACTGCATATAGCCTGTATAGGCTCTCTGATCACAATTATTCTCCATGCAATCAGGAATGAAGACAATATATCAGGCAAAATAGAAAATGCCAGAAGCCACAATCAAAGAAATAACCAGAAAAATAAGGTAATTTCCTGGGGAAAAAAGGAGAGAAAGGGAACAACTACAGCTTCCCTTTCACTCAGAGTCTAGTCTCATAGAAGTATGTACTTATCAAGGTTTTTAACATTTAAGACAAATACAATTGTTTCAGTCTGCCAAGATGAAAGATACAAAAATATGAAATGGTTGGAAAGATAAGAATGACATTGGTTCTTAACCTTCAGTGCCTGGAAGAGAGAGAAGTTGTTTGGGGGTAGGGAAAGAGTGTCCTTCAACTTTAGAGTAATAGAGCTATCATCTCAAAGATATACTCATACCTAGATAAGCTAATATATTTTTGAAGGTAAAAGAAGACTATTTCAAGATCTGGAAGGTATGAAACATTTTGTGGAAAAGTTTATTACAAAGATCATTGCAAGAAGAAATGTATCTATGGGATAGATAAAAGAGAATAATAATCTTATATAAGTGATGATGATATAATAAACTTATATAAGTGATGATGATGATGATGATGATGCTAACATTTAGGTAGTGCTTACTATCTGCTGGGCACTTTGCTAAGTATTTTACAATTATTATCTCATTTCATCCTCATAACAAATCTGGGAGGTTGGTGCTATTATTGTCCCTGTTTTGCAGATAAAGAAACTGAGGCAAGTAGTGATTAAATTACTTGCTCAGGGTTACATAGATAGCATGCATCTGAGGCCAGGCTTGAACTAAAGTCTTCCTGCCTCCCTCCATGGTTCTCTATGGACTGCATTGCATAACTGTCCCTTAAAAGGGGCAAGCTATCCTGACAGGATGAACCAGCTGGGTGTACAAATCATGGGGTGCTTTCTCCTCTAGTCTTTACAGAGTCATGCAGTTTGGTCTGAATCTAATTCTGGCAAACTTGGCCTCTAAAAATGTAGCCCTGCCCTTTTTTCCATTCTCATTGGTTTATTAGGACCAATCCTCTGTTATCACAGGATGATTTTAATTATAGTAAATTTAAGGATGGCTTTAAGACTAGAGATTGCCAAAATGGAGGAAGTAAAAAAAAGGTATTTGATGTATCATGACAATGAAAGAAACATGGGAGCTTGTGGAGAGTGGGAAAGTTTGGGAATAGTCACTTTGAGGATGAGGACAAGCAGTAAACTAGAGCTGAAAAACATATATCTATAGAGTAGAAAAGGTCAAATTGAGGTTAGATTCTATGAATTTGTAGTGGAAACCATTGACTTTGCCTTTCAATATTTAGCAACTCAGGTTTAAAAACAGAGCAGGTTCATGGTGCGTAGTAGGATTATCTCACAGTTCATAAAACCAGAGATTACTGATCCAGCAATAACTCCACTAGGTCTGTGTCCCAAAGAGATAATAAAAAAGGACCTACATATACAAAAGTCTATATAGCAGCTCTTTTTGTGGTGGCGAAGAATTGTAAATTGACGGGTTGCCCATCAATTGGGGAATGACTGAATAACTTGTGATATATGAAGGCACTGGTATGTTATTGTGCCATAAGAAATGATGAACAGGAGGATTTCAGAAAATCCTAGAAAGACTTACATGAACTGATGCTGAATGAAGTGAGCAGAACCAGGAGAACACTTTACACAACAACAGAAACATTGTGTGACAATCAAGTATGATTGGCTTATTTCTTCTTAGCAATACAATGATCCAAGACAATTCTAAAAGACTTATGGTAGAAAATGCTATCCATATCCAGACAAAGAACTGATGGAGTCTAAATGCAGATCAAAGCATACTATTTTAATTTAGTAATGGTTCTTTACTTTTTGTTCTGATCCTTCTTTCACAACATGACTAACGTGGAAACATTTTACACTTAATTGCCCATGTATAACCTATATCATATTATTTGCCATCTTGCAAAGTGGAGAGAGGAGGGAGGGAGAAAAATTTGGAATTTAAAATCTTATGAAAATAAATGCTGAAAATTGTCTTTACATGTAATTGAAAAAATACTATTTACATTTAAAAAAGAAGTTCAGATTATTGCTGGCAGGTCCCAGAAAAATCTTAAATTTTCATTACAAATGTAGAAAACCAAGGTCTTCCAAAGAGGTTAGAAGACTTTTCAAAGATTATGTAAGTAGTAGATAACAGAGAGAAGATTTAAACACAGGTCTTCTGATTCTAAAGTCCACTATTCTACACTGCCTCAAAATTTGAGGATTCAAAGAACATGAGTAACAGAGGTACATAAAGAAAGGAAGTCAAAAGTGGACAATGATGGAGAGAGAAATAAGACCAAAATAATGGAGAAGGAATTGAACAGAGAGAACACAATATCTATGCTATGAGTAAATGGGACCTTTATCACCTGGATGTTGCTGGAAAGAAAGTGAAAAAGTGAAAAAAAAGAAATCTGTTAGTTTAAAAAAACAGGGCCTATTCCAACTACACAGCAAATGGAAAGCGGCTGCTAACACCCTTGAGGTAGGAGAATTCAAGATATCATCTCCAAGAAGCGGAGAACTAGCATCTGTCAAATAAATACCTCCATCTTAGGTGACTTGGTCATGTACAAAACTTGGTAATAGTTAGACATTATTGGCCTAATAAAATACTTTATTTTCCAATTACATATCTGTGCAAGGCAGGATTTTCTTCATATATTTCAACAAAAGCAATGCATGCAACAGACTGAATGCAAAACCAAATGTGAAAATCCAGTTGTCTTAGATTTGCAGAAATACGCAAAATAATGCTACTCTTTTCATTGTTTTGAAAGTAGTAAAGTATTTTTAAAAAGTATTTTTCATAAAATATGATATTCATGTTAACATGTTATCTGTTTAATATTATTTTAATTAATTAATAAATATTTTTAAAATTTATCAACTTTAACTTTAAATATGGAAAATACATATATATCCTAAACATAAGCTCTTTAGGGTCTCCAATAATTTTTGAGTATAAAGTTTAACTGAGAACAGAAAGTTCAAGCATCACTGATTTAGATGATGTCTAGCACTTGTCAGGAGACAATCACTTTCTTTTTCCTTTTATCTTATCACCATCTTTGTAAGGGGAGGGAACTCTGACCAAGTTCAGGAAGGTCATTGGCAGTAGAAAATAATAAGATTATGTAGTGATGAGGTTCTCTATTTCCAGTTAAGATATGTCAGGACAAACCTGACTTTTTTTCTTTTTTTATTTTTCATCCTTTACCTCAACAATTCTTATGAGTGTTTAACTCTGTTATAAGGAGATAATGTAATGAACGAGCTTCAGAGACATTAAATGCCCAAGATCACACAATTAGCAACAAAGCATAGACTAGAATGAAGGTCGTTTGACCCAGCCCAGTGCTCATTCCAGTCTACCATACAGTCTATCTAGAAAAGAAAGAAATTAAAACATAGCTTTTTGCTGATGATTTCATGACATAGAAAGAAATTCCAAGGAAAATAACTCAAAATTAGTTGAGATGATAAATGAATTCTTCATCATTGCAAACCTTAAGGGAAATATCTATAAAACAATTATATCCCTTCACTATCATAAAGCAGAACTTGGAAATACAATGGAGGAAAGAAAAGACACTCAACAAGAGAAAAAGAACATCTTTCAAAATGGCTATTGATGCAACTCAGGATACTAGACATTTATTCAATAGAATTTATAAAACTCTAGTGGGAACCATAAAGGATAACATTAATAAATGGAAAAATACATCTTTATGCTGACTGGGAAGTTAAATATAAGTTAGATGACAAGATTACTTAACAATATTAAGATGTAATTCAATTTCAATAGAGCATTTTTTAAAATGAGAAATAGTGAAATTTATGGGAAAAGTGGGGCCCTTTAACAACAAGATAGTTAAGAGAGAGATTCCAGTTAAGCCCTGTTTGCCCTCCCACTATCTAAAACACAAGAAAATTATCCAAATAAAATAAATCTAAAAGAACTAAAAATTAATAGAAGAGAAAATAATTTACACAAGAAAAAAACAGTACCATCAAAAGGCCTCCCAATTAGTTCCCTGTTCTACCTCCCCACCCCAGACATTCTTCCTTCAGGCCAAGCCCTAGACAGGTGTGTGAGTAGGTGGGGTGGACCTTCCAAGGTTATACACCATTTGTTTCTTGCCCGTTATTCTGACCCCAAGATCTAGGCAGCACGGTCCCTATGGAGGTCATTCTACTGTTGCTGTAGACAAGCCAAATCAATAAGCAATTGTTAAGTGTTTACTATGTGCCAGACAGTGTGCTAAAAACTGGGGGATACAAAGAAAGGCAAACATGATCTCTAGCCTCAAAGAGATGGAATTCTAATGGGAAAAACATTTACATAACAGAATATATACAAGATAGAGTCCACAAAGTAAATGGAAAATAATCTCAGAGGTAAGACATTAGAAACAAGAACAAGAGGCTTCCTGCAGATGGTGCATATTTGAGCTAAATCTTGAAGGAAGCTAAGGGATGGAGGTAGGGGGGGAGAACATCCCAGGCATGGGTGATGGCCAGTGCAAAGGTACAATGCCTGGAGGATGAATGTCACGTGAAAGCAAAGGGAGAAAGTCAGGGTTGTGACTCATAGGATATATAGAGGGAAGTAATGTGAATGAAGACTAGAAAGGTTGGAAGAGGCTAGGTTGTGAACAACTTTGCTCGTAAAACTACAGGCTTTATCTTTGACCCTGGAAAAATAGAGGAATCATTACTAGGGCATGCATGACATAGCCTTATGCTTCAGTAAAAATCACATTGGTCATTGAGTAGTGGATAGGTTAGAGTAGGAAGAGACTCTTAGAATCAAGGACAATCGTTAAAAGATTGCTTTAATTATGCAGGTAAGAAATGATAAAGGCTTGAAATAGAGTGATGGCTGCATGAGAGAAGAGAACATATGTAAGAGATGCAGTAGTGGTAGAAATGACAATATTTGGGAATGGATTAGATATGCAGGGTGAGCAATACTGAAGAGTGGAGGATAACACCATTGTTAAAGTCATCAGTAACTACAGGGTGTTCGTAAAGTCTGGACACATAGGCAAAAATGCATATTTTCAAGAAATGAAATGATTAAAATTTTCAATAACATTTTATTTGATTGGAATATTAACAAATAACATCATCAAGTTCAAATAGCATCATATGATTTCACATTCATATTCCAAGAGTGAATGTGCTGAAATTGGTGGCAATGTGGAGTTGAGTTATTGCACCAAGTTCACATGAACCTTGCAATGCACATCAAACTTTGTATCACAAATGATGGAAATCATATTGAAGATGTTATTTGTTAATATTCCAATGAAATGAAAAGTTGTTGAAAATTTCATTCATTTCGTTTCTTGAAAATATGCATTTTTGCCTATGTGTTCAGACTTTATGAACACCCTGTAGAATGGTGGTGATTCTCTGAGAAGCAATAGGGAACTTTGGGAAAGGAGGGGGTTCTGGTGAAAAGATAAGTTCTATTTTGGATATGCATTTGAGATGGTTTTAGGATATCCACTAGGAAATGTCTAAGAAGTCCAGTGAGATCAGAACTCAAGATAGAGCTTGATATACAGATCTGAGAATCAACTGCCTAAAGACGGTCACTGAATCCATGGGAGCTTACAAGAACACCAAGTGAGAAAATATAGAATGAACAGAGAAGTGGGACAAGGAAAGAGTCTTAGGAAACACCCAAAGTTAGTGGGCATGATGTCAATGAAAAAACCAACAAAGAAAAAGGAGAGAGCAGACAGATAAGAGAAGCTTTGTACCAATTGTGGGGAGGGTAGACAAGCACTAAGAATCTTTTTAAGCTACCTGGTGTGCACCGTAGCTATTGGCTTTTTACTCTTGGTCTCTAATCTGAAGTCAAAAGAAGTTTGAGACTATAAGAGGGAAAATCACTAAGGGCCTTTACTAGCTGCTGCTAGTGAAGTCTCTTCCAGCCAACCTCTTTGTTGGGATATTCACAAAAGGGGAAAAAGAGCAGTGACCAACAAAATTAGAAATTAATAAAATAAATAATATAAAGAAAATCATGGAAAAAAAAACAAAGGATAATACCATAGGAAGGAATAATTAGATAATAATTATAAGAAATAGTCTCAATGGTCCTAAGACTGACTAGAATTCTTAGGTTAGAGAGGATTCTGGGAAGATCAAGGAGTAGGTCAGAAAATTCCAAGTTCTCAAGATTTTCCCCCACAAAAGAGCTAAAATAGCACCTTAGGGTGAACAAAGTGTGGGTGGAAACAAAGAAAAATAGGGGCACAACTGAGATCTTCCTCCGACAGTTTCAGAAGATCTGAAGAAAAACCCCAGGACAAGATTTGGTCCCTGTGTAATGTAAACACCTCCAGGTGAGGTTCCTTTTCAACAACAAGTAGCAAGCCTCTTAAATAACTAACAGCAAGCCCCAGGGGTAGTTGGTTTGAGTAGCTGCCTCTGCCCCAGGCACTGGAACGTTTCACCCCAGGATAGTGAGGGGAGTCCTGAGTTTGACCCCAGGAAGATTGGGGGAACCTCTACTGATGAGGAACACCAGACTCAGCTGTGCTCCAAAGAGCAGTGGGGTTGAGAAGGAACCAGAACACACCCAGTGAGTGCATAAGCAGTGGGGCAGAAAGCCCGTGGCTGTGGGCACTTACAGGAGGTTGGAGGTTTGGCTTTGGTTACGGGCTGAAGATTTGGGGCAAGAGGCACCATGTCCCGTTCCCCAGGGGTAGAGGTATCACAAAAATCAAGTCATTACCACACACGAAAAAAATGCACAGGCAAAGGAGAAAGAATCCAACCATAGAACCCTATTACAGGAATAGAGATGACTGGGTTCATCTTCACAGGAGGATATTGAAGTAAAGAAACCCCCAAAGAGCAATGTCAAATGGTCACTTGCCCAAAAAGAATTTATTGAAGACCTTAAAAAAGACTTTACAACATCAAATGACAGAGATGGAGGAAAAACTAAAAAAATAAAAATAATCCAAGAAAAACAAGAAAGTTATGAAAGGAAGTTCAACCAATTAGAAAAGGAGATCCAGAATTTCAAGGAGGAAAATGACACCTTGAAAATTAGAATTGGGCAAAGTGAAGCCAGAGAAATTATAAGAGATCAAGAAATAATTAAACAAAACATGAATAATGAAAAAATGGAACAGAAAGTGAAACATCTTATAAGAAAAACATCAGATTTGGAGAATAGATAAAGAAGAAAAAATATAAAAATAATTGGAGTAACTGAAAGTTATGATCAAAAAAAGAATCTTGATACAATAATACAAGAAATAATTAAAGAAAACTGTCCTGAAGCATTACAACAAGGCAGGGAAGTAGAAATAGAGAAAATCCATCCAACACCACTTAAAAGAGATCCTATGAGGAAAACTCATAAGAATATCATAGTCAAATCCCGAAACCCACAGGTCAAGGATAAACTATTAAAAGCATCAAGATTAAAATAATTTAAATATGATGGTGCCACAATAGAATTACACAAGACTTAGCAGCAGGCTAAGGGCACTTTGAAGGACCACAGGTCCTGGAACACAATATATCAAAGAGCAAAGTATCATACCCTTCAAATTTCAGTATTATTTTGAATGAAAAAAAAATTGAAATTTGACAAACCCTCATACTTTCAAGACTTTGCTAAAAAGAATCCCCAACTTAATAGAAGATTTGACATACAAGAACCAAGAGAAACATAAGTTACACACCAAAGACTGACTATAAGGGATTCATAAGAACAGACTGCTTACCTTTTATATAACATAAAATGTAAAATGTATGAATAACATTCTTATTAATAATTGTCAAGCTCATAAGAAAGAGGGAGATAAACCTGACTGTGATATGAATTTAAAAAGGAAAACCATTTAGAAACAGCTAAAAACAGTAACTATTTTATATAAAAAAGGAGCAAGAAGAAGAAAGGATATGGAGGATTTAGATGGGGGAGAAGGGCTAATAGTTCTGGGAATCGGTTTAATACATATATATATATATATACATATATGTATATATGTATATATATTTAGAAGAGTATAAAAGTCTTCTAAATTTAGAAGAGATAAAATGCTAGGGGTATAGTGAGGGGGAGAGGACAAGGGAGGGATTAGGACAACGGAGAGATTTTTAGAGGGGAGAATGAGGGAATAGGTAAAGGGAGTTCAGATCAATGGCAATGAGATGATAGGGAAGGGATCCTTGGAGGGGAGAAGGCAAGTATTAGGAGAGCAGGGTTCTTGGTGGAGGAATGGAATTGGAGATTAAGGGAGGGATCCTTAGAGGGGAGAAGACAAGTAATAGGAGGGCAGGGTGGTTAGTGGAGGAACTGGGGTAGGCAAGTAATACGAAGGGGATGTAATGGGGAGAAGTAAAGTAGAGGAGGCAGGAAGGATAGGAAACAAAAGATATGTAACAAATATAAAAAACAAGGAGTAGAGTATGTTTGGGAAAGTATATGTCTATATAAGCATGTATATGTGTATAAGTATGTATATATCTGTATGTGTATGTATATATCAAGATACACATCTAAATTATATTGTAGCCTTCTGGGCAAAGGGGGAGGGGAAAAAAGAACAAAGTTAAAAAGTGCACAGCAGAGAACAAAAGAAAACATAAGGAAGCAAAGAAAAGATGGACAGTTCTTAACACGAGGTGTATCATTTATCATACAAGCTTTCTTGAAATGAAAATTTATTGTTACATATTTTGAATCCTCTCCTACGTTCTGCTATGCACATGACATGCTATTTTTCCTTTCTTTGTATTTAATTTTCAATATTTAAGTTTATGATATGTTTTGTTCCTTTTTTCTATTTTCTATTTGTGTTCTGGTAAAATAAAATAAAAAAATGTCAAAAAAGAATCCTTAGATTAAAAAAAGAAACTAAAGGACTCTTCCTTTATAAAACATCATGCAGATGATTTAAAATAGAAATTGTCAAAAATATGCAATGCAATGGATTAAACACATATACCGTGGGAATAGGAGAATGGATGAAAGAAATAATTAAGAGACCAATGATATAAGAAATAACATGGCTAAAAAAAGCAAAATTAGAAGCATAAGTGAACTATCAGCTACCAAAAACCACTGACATGGAAAAGAGGACATGAGAGCTAAGATCACTAGGAACCCATAAAATCATGATGAAACAAACAAAAAAAAATCATGACTAACATTTTTCAAGAAATCGCAAAACAACTTTCCTGCAAGTATTGGATACAGAGGTGTTGTGACAATTTGGCTAGCAGCTGCTGTGGGGGTGAAAGACCAACACAAGTCAAACAACAAGAATGCTGCCAGCACATGCTCTTTTGATCTGCTTTACTAAGGAAAGCAATGTTAAGGGGTTAACAATCTTATTTCAAGCCAACATACAAATATCATTCACTTAGTTCAGGGGAAAAAGCCAGCACCCCGAACTTCAGAGCAAATACAAACAAATTATAAACATACATTATAAACAGACCATATCCAATTCATAGTTACCAAGAAACCATCAACATCTGAACTGATGAAACAGGAGGCTCTTACAGCAGCTGCCCAGAGTCCCACACCAACACTCCTCCAGGAGTGAGAACCTCAAGAGAAAATGCCAGCCTCTGGGTTTATACATCTCATTCAGGGTCAAAGGTGAGTCACACATGTGACTCACCAATGTGACCTAAAAGCATCACAAAAATGCAACTTAAACACACATGGTCTAAAAGCCTCTGATGTCACAAACGTCACTCAAACCTGTGTAAGCTAGGCTTTCCCTCAAGGCAAGGAGGTCATAAAGGACTCCTAATTTAATCAAGGAAACAAAGGCCAAACTCTTCAAGGGCACTTGATTGAATAAATGCTAAAAGCCCTCCTTAATTACCAATACAAGAAACAAAGTGTACATTGCAGAATACACAGGTTATCACTGGAGACAAACTCCAAACTCCACAACTCTACACATACTACAAACAGAAGTTTGATGCTAATATCCTTTGAGGTAATATATATATATATCTATATATATATATATATATATATATATAGATAGATAGATAGATAGATAGATATATGTATGTGTATATATATATATATATATATATATATATATATATATATATATGTTATATAAAACATATGCCTGGGAACCAAAAGATAATATACAAAAGACAAAAGAATCCAGGGAGACTTGTGTAGAGCTATGAGAAAGGAAATGCAATATATCCCCCCCAAAAAGCTTAAGAAAATAGATTGCATTCACTGATAACTTGAAATGTGAACTTAGTCCTATAGCAAAAAAAAAAAGTCTTTTAACAACAATGGAGAAATGCAAACATTCTTTTTGAAAAATGAGAGCTGGGAAGCCAAGATGGTGGCTGGAAAGCAGGCACTTGCTTAAGCTCTCTCCCAAATCCCTCCAAACACCTATAAAAATGGCTCTGAACAAATTCCGGGGCTGCAGAACCCAAGAAATAGCAGAGGGAAGCAGGTCTCCAGCCCAGGAGAGCCTGGATAGTCACTGGGAAGGGTATATTGCACCAAGTTGGGAGCAGAGTACAGCCCAGCATGAGCCGTGCCAGGACAGACCAGACCAGGATTCAGCCTAGAGCTTTAGGTCCATGAATCATTGAGGTGTAGGTACTTACCAGACTTCTCAACCCACAAATGCCAAAGGCCACAGAGCAGTTTAGTAGGTAAACTGCTAAATTGGATTAGCAGTCTGGTCAACAGCCCTGGGGGTGGCGGAAGTGGTATGGTGGTGGAGCTCCAGTGTCAGCTGCTTCCAGAGTCTCTGGCTCACATGGTGGAAGGAATCAAGCAGCAGACTACAGCAGGAGTACAGGGCTTGCTTTGCCCTGCTTGGATCTGGGTCACAATCCTGGTTGGTGGTACTTGGGGTAGGAGGAGCCCTGCTGTGGCAGAGCTTGCTATGACAGTGGAGGAGAAATATCTCTGAAAACAGCAGCACAGCCCCTAAAGCTTGGGACAAAGCACTCTCTACTCTACAAGCAGTCATAGCCTGACAAAAAGTTGGCTGAGAACATGGCCAGGAAGTTTTAAAGGGTGCTGACTCAAATTCAGACTCTTGAATCTGTTTTTGGTGACAAAGAAGATCAAAACCTATAGCCAGAAGAAGTCAACAAAGTCAAAGAGCCTACATCAAAAGCCTCCAGGAAAAATATGAATTGGTCTCAGGCCATGGAAGAGTTCAAAAAGCATTTGGAAAAGCAAGTAAGAGAAGTAGAGGAAAAATTGTTAATGGAAATGAGAGAGATTCAAGAAAAACATGAAAAACAAGTCAATGACTTGCTAAAGGAGACACAAAAAATACTGAAGAAAATAACACCTTAAAAACAGACTAACTCAAATGGCCAAAGAGCTCCAAAAAGCCAATGAGGAAAAGAATGCCTGGAAATGCAAAATTAGCCAAATGGAAAAGGAGGTCCAAAGTACCATTGAAGAAAATACCACCTTAAAAATTAGATTGGAGCAAATAGAAGCTAGTGACTTTATGAGAAATCAAGATATTATAAAACAGAACCAGAGGAATGAAAAAATGGAAGACAATGTGAAATACCTCATTGGAAAAACCACTTACCTGGAAAATAGATCCAGGAGAGATAATTTAAAAATTATTGGACTACCTCAAAGCCATGATAGAAAAAGAGCCTAGATATCATCTTTCAAGAAATTATCAGGGAGAACTGTCCTGATATTCTAGAGCCAGAGGGTAAAACAGAAATTGAATCCACCAATCACCTCCTGACAAAGATCCCAAAAAGAAAACTCCTAGGAATACTGTTGCCAAATTCCAGAGCTCCCAGATCAAGAGGAAAATACTGCAAGCAGCCAGAAAGAAACAATTTGAGTATTGTGGAAACACAATCAGGATAACAAGATCTAGCAGCTTCTACATTTAGGGATCAAAGAGCTTGGAATATGATATTGCAGAGATCAATGGAGCTAGGATTAAAACCAAGAATTACCTACCCAGCAAAACTGAGTATCATGCTCCAAGGCAAAAGATGGATTTTCAATAAAATAGAGGACTTTCAAGCTTTCTCAGTGAAAAGACCAGAACTTAATAGAAAATTTGACTTTCAAACACAAGAATCAAGAGAAGCATGAAAAGATAAACAGGAAAGAGATAGCACAAGAGACTTACTAAAGTTGAACTGTTTTGTTTACATTCCTACATAGAAAGATGATGTGTGTAATTCATTTCTCAGCATTAGGCTAGTTGAAGGGAATATACATACATACATACATATATGTATATGTATATACATGTATGTATATAGAGAGAGAGAGACAGAGACAGAGACAGAGGGCACAGGGTGAGTTGAAAATGAAGGGATGATATGTAAAAAAATAAAATTAAATTAAGGTATGAGAGAGGACGATATTGAGAGAGGGAGAGACAGATTTGGTAAATTATCTCATATAAAAGTGGCAAGAAAAAGCAGTTCTGTTAGAAGGGAAGAGGGGGCAGGTGAGGGGGAATGAGTGAATCTTGCTCACATCAGATTTGCCTTGAGGAGGGAATAGCATACACACTCAATTGGGTATCTTACCCCACAGCAGAGTAGGGGGAAGGGGATAAAAAGGGCAGATGACAGAAGGGAGGGCAGATAGGGGGAGGAGGTAATCAGAAGCAAACACTTGAAAAGGGACAGGGTCAAGGGAGAAAGTTTAATAGGGGAGACATGATAGGATGGAGGGAAATATAGTTAGTCTTTCATGTCATGAGTATTGTGGAAGTGTTTCACATAATGATACATGTGTGGCCTATGTTGAATTGCTTGCCTTCTTTGGGTGGGTGGATGGGAAGGGAAGAGAGGAGAGAATTTGAAACTTAAAGTCTTAAAATCAGATGCTCAGAAGAAAAAGTTGCTTTTGCATGCTACTGAGAAATACGATATATAGGGAAGGGGGTATAGAAATCTATCCTGCTCTACAAGAAAGTAAGGGGAAAGGGGATGGGTTGGGGGAGTCAGGGACCGAAGGGCAGACTGACTGGAGAATGGGGGGAGGGTAGAATTAGGAGAAAATTTGTAACTCGAAATGTTGTGGAAATCAATGTTGAAAACCAAAATATTAAATAAATGAGACACACACACACACACACACACACACACACACATACACACACACACACACATGAAAATCTAGTAACAAAAAGAAAAATAAGAGCTGAACAGTCTTCAAAAAACAAACACCTAGGTAAAAGAAACTTTAAAAAGGTAAACAAGTTTTGAACAATTTAGAAAGATTAGTTACCTTAAAATGCCACTATCTTGAAAGGGAGAGAGATTATTCTCCCTTTGGAAACTTAATATCTTTAAGAACCAGGGTTGAAAGAAATAGAGACAAACTATTGGGGACTAATGGAAGATAGGTAGAAAATGATATATGACATGGAAAGACAATGAAGTAAGAAAAAGGAAATTAATGTGACACAGACAATTATTAAAAAGAGAATTTAGAGGAAGCGGGATTCTCTTTATCACTTTCTTGTCAAGACAAGTAAGGTTTAAACATATGACATAATCTTTACAGTGGTAGAAATACATATAATTGAGTGAAACATTAGGAAGGGGTAGGGAAGTGAAGGAATGAGATTTAAGGAAAGTAGAGTTAAAGAGCTATGGAGGGCAAATGAGAGAGATGGAGAATGATGAACAAAAGCAGAGAAAGAGGCAGAGAAACACAGAGAGAAGACTAAATCACCTTGGTCTAGACTGGGACTCAATTATTCCAAGTCACATAAACTACAGATGTTGAATTTTTATTTCATCATTTTTGTTTCCTTTATTTTTTCTTCTAAGAAGGGGAGTGTGAAAAGAAATATTATAACAGGTTTTGAAGGGAAAAACAAATTTAACAATCATAATGGTAAACAAAAGTAGGAGAAATGGAAAGGGGTGGTAGAATGAATTAGACAGCATAACTCAACCAATTTATTTCAAAAGAACACTAAAAACATAAAGATTCATGTTTACTTAAGTGAGTTTAAAAAGTGAAACTTATGCTTCAACTGAAGAAAAAACAATAAATATCTTAGTCAAGATTACAATTATATATGTGTGCATGTTTGTACATAAGTATAGACATATATATATATATATATATATATATATATATATATATATATATATATATATATATATATGCATGTACATACATATGGACATATACTTTCTATGTCTCCTATTGTGCTACTACTTTATCCACTCCAAACCCACATATCACAAATACTATCCTGGGCCCTTTTTTTCTTACTCAAAATTATAACACATAGCCATTTCATCAGCCACCTTGGATTTAAATACAGATAATCCTCAGATCTAAATAGCTAGGAAATGTAGTCTGAGACCTAGTCTTTCTTGAACTTTAGTTTCACATCTCTAACTGGATGCCCCATGGGCACCTCAAATGAAACACTTGTAAAACAAAACTCATTATATTTTACCCAAAACACTCCTCTTTATAAATTCCCTATTAATGTCAAGGGCACAGCTGTCCCCCTAGTCACATAAGCCCACAACCTTGGTGTCTTTCTTCATTCCTAATTCTTACTCACCTGTCTAATCCAATTAATTACCAAATATTAGTTTCTCACTCCATAGCATCTATCCATTAATTCCTCCCTTCATTCACAAACCTAGCTTATTTAGTCCCTCATCACCTCTTTTTGGACTATTACATCAGACTACTAACTAATATCACTACCCAAAATCTCTCCCACTGTCAATCCAACCTCTACTCAGCTTCCAAAATGATTTTTCTAAAAGGTACATCAAACTATTATCACCCATTTACTCACTGAGTTCCTACGGCTTCCTATTTTTTCCTACAGAGCAAAATATAAAATTCTTTATTTTTCATGTAAAATTCTTCATAACAAACTTTCTCAACCTTTCTAGCCTTCTTATACCTTACTCTCCTCTATATAATCTATAATCAAACTATATTTGTCTACTTGCAGTTAATCAAATGTGATCTTCCTTCTCCCTTGTCTATGCCTTTCTAATAACTTCACTCATCACCATGCCCAGAATGTTCTCTTTCCTTACCTCTTGGTATCTATGGCGTCTTTTACAACTTAGCACACACTTAACACATTTTCAGGATTCCTTTCTTAGATCCTTCTCTCTTATTTGCTAAAACCTTTTATAGATAACTTTCATCTATTCTATTTATTTTTCTATGTACCTATATATTTACATGCCCCTCATTAGAATGTGGGCTTTGAGCAGTGCTTTTGTCTTTCTTTGTATTCTCAAAAATTGTCAAAGAACTTGCTATGTGGAACTGTTTAATAACTTAGTAATGTAATAACTGTTTGTTGACTGATTGATAACAAAAAAGGGTAGCTATATAGGAGGAAAGATGAGGTCCAAAGAAAAACACATTTCTCATTGGTGTAGATGAGATTGTGTTAATTTACACTAGAAAAGACAGAGGATTTTAGTTCTTAAATTGCTTTGGTTTTCTCTACAAACACCCACAGTGATAGCAATGACAAAACAAAAATAGCTAAGAGAAAACTGATATCTGTGACAATTAAGGAGGTAGTAAGAGATCATATAGTTTCCCTGAAAAAGTAAAACACAAAATATTGAGCTTAGATTAACTCCATCCTTGGGTACTTAATGAAATGGTAGATGCAAAGAAGCTATTGTCCTTGAAATTTGAAGGAACAGAAAAAATGAGAGAGGTACTACAGAAGATTAGTAAATGTTTTCCCAATTTTCCAGAGAGGAATGAGAAAGAATTTAGTGCATAAACTATAGACCAAAAGGCTTGACTGATTCTTGGGAAATATTTAAGACAGATCATTAAAGAGCTGGATAATGAACACTTAGAAAATGAAGCCATAATCACAGAAGGCCAGTGTGGTTTCAACAAGAAAGACTAATTACTTTCTTTGAAATGATATATCAGGCAAAGTGAAGTGAGTAGAACCAGGAGAATATTGTACATTGTACAGTAATAGCAATGTTGTACAATGATCAACTGTGAACAACTTTGCTTTTCTCAGTAATACAATAATCCAACATTGTTCCAAAGAACTCATAATGAAAAATGCTATCCAAATCCAGAGAAAGAACTGATGAATCTGAATGAAGATCAAGGCATACTATTTTTCACTTTCTGTTTTTTTTCTTTGTTCAAAACATGACAAATATGGAGAAGAGTTTTGCACAATTACACATGTATAAACTACGTCAAATTGCTTATCTTCCCAGGGAGGACGAGAGAAGGGAAGAAGGGAGAGAATTTGGAGGTAATTTTTTAAATGGATGTTAAAAATTATTTTTACATGTAATTGGGAAAAATGAAATATTATTAAAAAAGAAATGTTAGATCAGGAGAACATTGTAGATGTAATTTATATAGATTTGAGCAAAGCATTTAATAAAATATATTTTACTCAACTTGTTGGAAAGATGGAGAGATATGAATTAGATAGTAAAATAATTAGATGGATTCACCAATTGTTGAATAGTCGTACTACAAGAGTGAAGTCATTAATAGGTCAATGTTACTTTGGTCAAAAGTCTCCAGTAGAGTGTTACTTAATATGTGCTTGGCCCTGTGTGGTGAAACATTTTATCAATGACTGGAATAAAGGAAGAGATGCTATGCTCATTGTGTTTACAGATGACATAAAATTGGGCCACTAGGTGGATCAAGTCCTGGGCCTTCATTCAGGATGAACGGAATTTAAATCTACTCTCAGACACTGACTGTATGACCTTTGAAAATTCCTTTTACTCTTTCTCTGCCTCATTTTCCTCAACTGTAATATGAAGGTAATAATAATATTACCTACCACCCAGGGTTCTTGGGATGACCAAATGATCAAATGTGTGTAATGTGTTCTGCAAACCTTAAAGTACTATATAAATAGTAGTTGTTATTATCTCTCCAACTCTATAAGTTTATGATTTTCTGATTCTCAAATAATATTACTCTTCAAATAGACTGTGAGCTCCTTGAGAGCTGGGGCTATTTTTGTTGTTCTGTATTTTCTCAGTGCTTAGCACAGGACCTGGCATGTAATATGTACTTAATACGCAACTCCTGTGGAGATGCAACCTAGCAACTGCTCCTAAAGGTGCTATGCTATCATTATAATTACAGAAGAAACAGAAAAGAAAGGTCTTACCACTTAAATCCTTCTACTGTCAAATGGTTCAACACCAGAAATTGATTTTTATCAATGGAAGTGAAATTTAAAAACTGGTGTTACCATCTGCTTTGCTGTGGCATCTGAAGAGCCATTGGACTTTTCCATTTGACTTGCCATGGAAACCTTCCATATATCTTATCTCCTCCATTTGAATGTGAGCTCCTTGAGAGCAGAGATTATCTTACTTTTCTATTTTTATTCCCAGTGCTTTGATCATAGTAAGTGTTTAATAAATACTTCATTCAATTAGTGGTTGTTGACTGACTGACCAGTCGTCTTCTTTAGATCCAAAAATTCAGGACATGTATTTGAAGGTCTCAATTCCACATGGAAAAACCTACTGTTTTTTTAACCTTCTCTTGGTTAATTTAAGATCCCCAAATCACAGTTAGGAGTCAGTAAAATCTTTTCATTCTTCTATGGTTTCAGAGATTGTGGTATTCTACTCCATAGAATGGGAAAATGCTGATGATGATGTTAACTAAAATGGATATGGTTTTTTTATGCTTCAAAACATCACAATATCCCTGTGAGGTAGGTGGTAGTTTAAGATAATCAAGCTGGATATTTCCATAGACAGATACTTCAGATCTCCAGTGGGAATGGAAATGTTTTCTTCTTTGTTTCACCAAGTATGACAACATGATTCAGTTCTCCACTTTTACTTTTACTGCCATACTGAAGATATGTTTAGGAATTTGCAGTTCTGGAACTTTTCTAGTTATAGCAAGAATCTGGCTAGTTTTCATAACCCCTCTAAGTTATTATGCATGACTATAGTCACAAGACATTTTCCAAATGCTAGATTCTCCCAGACATGAGGATCATTTCTTAAAGGGAGATTGACATTGTTTAATAATGTTGGAAAATAGCAAGTCTTTCAGCCACCACTATGCATAAACCATAGAAAAATAGATGCAAAATCTGTTTCTCTATAAGAAAACTTTCTACTTCACTGAAGAATTGAATGGTAGCACAATTTTGGGAGGAAGGAGCAACTAAAGATTTTAGCTTTATCAAAGAGGTTTAACTAAAGAAAGATATGTAATGAAATCCATAAGATTTGAAATGAAACAATCAAGTTTGAAAAAGTTAGCCATTAAATTGACAAACTTAAGCAGGAGGGGAATATCAACATGCAAAGTGAATTTTCAGAGATGCATAATTATGCCGATAAAAAGGAGAAAATGGAAAGTACTGTTTAGATTGAAATTAAACCTTACTCCCCCCACCATGGCTGTTTAAGAACTACTTATTAAATCTCTGGATAGTTATGGGCTCAGAATATGCATGCTTGATGCTTCAATACATGAGTGGATCTTTGATATCATCAATGGAAACCCCCTCTCTATTAGTGCATATTGTAACACTTTCATGGAGTTAGTATAATAGATAGAATGCCAAGCCTGACCTGGATGTTCAGATCTATCCTTAGATATTTACTAGCTGTGTGACCCTGGATGAGTCATTTGGTCTATGTTTGCCTCTCTTTTCATATCTGTAAAAGAAGGATAATAATAGCACTTACATCCCAGGGTTGTCATGAGGATAAGATAATGTAATAATTGTAAAGCACTTAGCAGAGTCCCTGGTATATAGTAGGTACTATATAAATGATAGCTTATTGCTATTATTAATTAATTACATGGGACTTTTGTACATTCCCTCTGCTTAATCCTGCACTAAGATTCTTCTGTTGTGTGGAAGGTCTTCCTAGAGTTCACTTGAAATTGTATGGTACCTATGAAGCAAGTGGGCTATTGACCTACCTCTCACTTTAATTAGCCTACCTTCTTTCCTGCTCATATATCTCTTTGTTGACATCCTTTTTCCTTATCTCCCACAATTCTTTAACAGAAATATGTTGCGGCCTGCTTGTGTCCACCATGCATCTCTCCATCACCCTTTGGAGATCCTAAATTTTAATTCTTCACAGTCTGCTACCCCATGATTCATAGTCATATACTATTATAAGAAGAATATTGCTATTGAAAATAACATACATTTAGTTGAGGGACTCACTTCGGGTCATGAGAAGTGCTACACAATTTCACTGAAGTAATACAGCTCACTGTCCCCCTCTTCTTCAAGCTTTGGCCAAATTCATTGTTCATGCAAAAATTTATCAAGATTTGCTGATCAGGGCAGAGGCAAGAGGAAGCACCACATCCATGCTCTCCCAAAATTCCCTTGCAAACAAATTTTGAAAACACCTCAAATAAAATTGTAAAGCATTAGGGCCAACGAAAGGTTGGGGTGAGAAATTTTTTCAGCCCAAGACTAAAAAATAAGAAGTCCATTACACTGGGTTGGGGACTGGTATGAAGTCCACTTGGCAGGAGGCAACAACAATGGCAGCAGGAATAGGAGCTCTCAAGTCAGAGACAGTAAGGAATTGGGCAATTGGTCAGAAAGAGATCACAGGGGACTGCTGGGCTAGCACTGGGCACAGAACCAGCTGCTATTTGGTGACCCAATTGCCTATACCCACTTCCAGGTTAGAGTTCTGAGGAAGAGAGGAGTGCTTTTGGTCCCAAGGTAGCAGAGACCACAAGGGGCAGTCTCCTTTACATCTACAAGGGAATAAAGTCCCTAAGTAGAAGTAACATTTGTGGATACAAGGGATTGGGGTCCCTTCTTGCATAAAGATGAGAGTACAGACCAGGATAGTGGTGACTATACCTCTCTCTAGATCACATCACTTTGAAAGCGCTAAAATCTTCCAAACTCACAGAAATAGCTCTGAAAACAGCAGTGTGAAAAAGCTTAAAGTTTGGGACAGCACCCTCCCTCACCCCAAGAATAGAACTCAATTTTGAAATAAAGCTTAAAATAAATAAATAGGCTAGAAAATGAGTAAACAAAAAAAGAACCTGACCAAAAATAATACCACAATATATCACAAAGATCATATAGTATGACCAGGTGGGATTTATATCAGGAATGTGAAGTTCTTTCAATATCAGGAAAATTATAAGCATAAGTGACCATAACAATAACAAAAAAAATCATTATTATGATCTTATCCTTATAATATAACATTATTATTGTGTTATTAGATGCATAAAAAGCATTTGACAAAGTACAACACTCATTCCTATTAAAAACAGTAGAAATGTGGGAATAAACAGTTTTTCTTAAAATGATAATTAGTATCTATGTAAACCAAGACCCTACGTTATCTGCATTGGAGATAAGCTAGAAGCCTTCCAAATTAGATCTGGGGTGAAGCAAGGATGTCCATTATCACCAGTATTATTCAATATTGTATTAGAAATGCTAGCTACAGCTATAAGACAAGAAAAAGAAGTTCAAGGAATAAAAAGAGACCAGGAAACAAAACTATCATTCTTTTCAGGTGACATTACAGTATATACTTAGAGAACCCTAGAGAATCAACAACAACAACAAAACTTAGTTGAAACAATTAGCAACTTGTGGAGAGTTACAGGATATACAATAAATCCATGTAAATCATAAACATTGTTATATGTTATCAACAAAATAGAGCAGGATGAGATATTAGAAAAGTATCAAAGGGCAAACTTTTGTAAAATATCCTCAGCCATTCATTGATCTGTTTCTGGTAATGCCATTTTTAGTACAGTAAGCATGTAGAGTTTGGAGGTATGATCTGGAGAAGAAAACATGAATCTTCAGAGAAGAAAGGTTATTTGGTAGTTAACAAACTCCTATGACATCTTTGCAATAATATCAGAAAGGAGGAATTCACATACTGCAGTAGGAAGAATTTAGATTATAAATTAAGAAAAATGTTCTGATACTAAGGCAGGGGTTCTTAATCTGCCTTACATGAGGGGGTCTGTGAACTTGGATAGAAAAAAA
The DNA here is from genome assembly GCF_011100635.1 of Trichosurus vulpecula. NCBI lineage: Eukaryota > Metazoa > Chordata > Mammalia > Diprotodontia > Phalangeridae > Trichosurus > Trichosurus vulpecula. The sequence continues at coordinate 54,100,914 of NC_050578.1, forward strand.
TTATACTTTTATTTTTACTAGCTTACAATTAAAATTTAGCATTTCTTTCGATTATGAATGTCAACAACATGCCATTGTCATATTAATATTACGTGTAATTTTGCTACCAAAAGAAATAATAGATATTTTCAAATAAAATTACAATTGTTTCAGGTATCTCAAGAATAATATTTATAATCAGCATTAGTTTGAAATAATTGCAATTAGGTATATCAATAAATATATTACTTTTTTACATTTAAAATATTTTATGACTCAATTTCAATATAATTTGTTTCCTTTGTAATCCTATGCATTTTATTTTCTGCATTTAAAATATTTTTCTAAGAAGATGTCCATAGATTTCAAGGACTGCCAAGGATTTTCGGGTCCATGACACAGAAAAAGGTTAAGGACTCATAAATTTGGGCTCTGAGATGCTGAAATATATTAACAAGAAAGGTCTCTTTCTCTGAAGATTTCCAAGTAAAGGGCGAACAGCCATCCTTATAGGATAGAATCTTGTTCTGAAGTAGGAAGTTATACTCAATGACCTTTTCTGTCCCTTTTGGTTCTATGATACTATCATTTTATTGACCCTCCTCCCCACACCATTCTTTGTAGCCATCAATCCTAGTAACTTATTCACAGGCAGTAAAAGGACATTTTCATTTAAGAAATGTATTTCAAAAACTGAAACTTCCAAACTCATGGGAGGAAGAAAAGCACAGAAAATATCTTCAAATTGATGATGATTGCCTTACACCCTGATAGCAAATTATTAACTAGAGGAATATTCCAAGACTGCAGCAAAATTTACTGCGAGGAATATTCTGATTACTAGAAATAGCAATAAGTTAATTTCCACTGTTGATTTTGTGAGTGTTCAATAGGTGGTTTTTTTTAAGAGATGAGAGAATTAAAAACAAGAAGGACAGTGACACATCCCAATCTGTTAAATGTTTGGTAAAGAGAAGTTAACATCAAAAAAGCATGGTAAAGTTATTGTACATAAGACCTTGAGACATTTTATGCAAATGGAACAAATAATCTGACAGGCTATTATCTAGTGGTCTTTAAGCCAGCTGAGAAAGGAACCTGGTTTTGTTCCTGTTTCATTGTCAATGGAACAAAGTATTTACTATTGAGTATAGCTATAATAAACCCAGAGTAGACCTTTTCTGTACAAGTCAGTTTTCAGTTCTGATCTTTGAAAGTCAAATTGTCTGACGTTTAGTTTGTTAGATCATTTAAAAATTGCCAAGTGTAATTTTAGGCAGAGTAGATTAATGTATACTATGACCTTGTCTTTGGAGGATAAAGCTGTGGATAATTAAGAATTTTCTGAGGAATCCAAGTTATATTGTTGAAAATCTGAATTATTTCCATCACATATAAAATGTTTTTTTACCCCTCTTGTTGTAGGTATACTTCTTCCTTTCCTTCCTTCTTTGTTGCTTTCCTTCAGGCACTGCTTCCCTCCTTCCTTCCTTTCTCAATCCTTCCTTTCTGCCTTCTTTCCTTTATTTAATTTAGTTCTGACTTTATAGAAAAAGGCAAAAATAATTAGATTCTGCATTGAATTATATAAGATTCTCATTTGTCTATGTTTGTAGCAAATCTAATTGGACTTAGACTATCCTAAATTTTAACATCATCTACCTGAGAAAGTTAGTGAGTCATGTTGATTAGAAGTTACTAAATACATTCCAAGGCAAAATGGTTACCATGTTCAACCTTGGGGATTATATTCAAAAATAAAAAAAGGAGTGGGTGTGATCATAAGGAGTTTCCATCACCCTTAATTTAGTTATAATTATACCTATTTTAAAACAGAAGAAAATGAGATTCAGAGAAGGGAGGTGAATTGCCCATGGCCACATGACTAGTGCATACTAGGAAGAGTTTATATTTGGCCTCAATAATTACCTTATAGTTAAAGTACAGATATGAAACCAACCATCAAATAGATTTATCATGTATAGTAAGGTTTCCAAATGCTGCTATTTGCAAATAATAATATGTTGATTGCACCAAGCCCCAAAACATTTTAGAACTTTCTAAATAAGATCCAACACCACTGTAAAGCATTTGACCTAATTATTTAAACAGAAAAAAACAAATAGATAGAGAATACCTATATTGTAGACTATGATATGCAGTTGGATGGACAATCTACAGAGCTTATCCATCAGAATAGATCATGAAAAAAACAGCCAATAGATAATGAGTTGGACCCAAAATTCATTAGAATTAAAATTGAATGAGCTAGATCACCTTTGTGGAATTGGGAAATTATTTCACTGGCCTCAATCTTCTCCCTGAAAGCAAGGCCCATTTCTAATAATATTATTGTTATGACTGTGAGTCAATTTTCAAAATAAAACTACTATTGCTATGACTGTGAGTCAATTTTAATAATACTATTGTTGTCAAGAATATGAGTCATGGAGTACTACATTTTCTGAAAAAATTAAATTAAAGATGACTCAAAGGGAAATGAGCCTACATGGTAGCAATAAGTAGAATGTAATCCATGACAAACTTGGGAGAAATTGTGTAAAAGATTTCATCAAAGAAATGTATGACTTCAAAAAATATAGGCTATTCACTAGACAAGCACAATGGATAATCAGTTTGAACAAAGGATAATCCCTCAAAAATTGACTGGAAGACACATGGAAAAGTTAGGGAAGAACATAAATAAGAGTTACCCATGGGTGGGCATGAATGGATTTTGTTCTGATTTTTATAGGCAATGTCCAAGTTAATGATGTCACATAACCATTGGAATTCTGGAGAGTTGAAAGCATTATCTGAGGGAGAAAACAGAGAGAGAGGAGAAAAGAGCAACAAAGGATGAGGATTGAGAATTAGGGAGAGTTTTCAGTTAATGCATTGTAAAGAGAAAGAAGCATCAAAAGTGGCAAGTTAGGACAGTGTGATAGCATAGAGGTTAAAAGAAAAGTGTTTCAAGAAGATTGGCCCTCAATGGTTCTTGACTTCTTGGTTTTTCTAAGCTTTTTACATGCAATCCAAATGCTCAATTCTATTTCTAGAGCTTTTGCTTTCAGTAAATAATTTCATTTTCTACTTTTTGGTGAAGTACTCTAAGAATTATGTCTGTACTTGTATCACATCTTCCCAATTCCTTCCAATTTTTGCTTCATCAATTATTCCTTCTCCCTTTTATTCTTGTACAAGATGCTACTCCTTTAAGTTACTGGAAATTTATGTGGAGAAATTTGTTGATGAAAAGCAAAAAAAGTAATTTTGCATGAAGAAAAAAAATTATTTCAACTGGCAAATGATGCAAAATATTGCCACTTTCATAGAGGTAGATTGATGTCTGAAAGGAATGGGAAATAACTTTGGCTTAATCAAAACTGTTAGTAATTTTGTGTATTTTCAAATGAGATTTGAGCAGTTTTGGACAATAAATTAACTGTGGCATAAATAGAAAGGCTTAAACTACCTTGTAAAATATGAGGAAAGAGCTCTTGTATGTGAATAGTTGGATGTTAAAAGTGACAGAGAAAGACTTTTTATTTCTTTTAAAAAAACACTATTTTTTTCCTTTTTAAAAATATTATTTGTCTTAAATGTTCTTTTTCTAATTTTGAGTTTCAAATTCTCTGCCTTCATTTAGCTCCTCCCCCACACTGGAGAAGGCAAGCACATACATTGATTATATATGTTGTTGTTGTTGTTGTTGTTGTTGTGTTCCTCTTTCACTCTTGAAGAGGACCACGATATAAGGGAAATGATGACGTGACTTGCAGTGGACTTTGATTTGAGTGAGGGAGGGCTGTGCGAGGTCACCAGCTCCACTTTCTCCTCCAGAGCCATCTGCGTCCAGTGACCTGATATTCACCAGGATGACTGGATATGGCCCAGGATGCAGTGGGAGACCCTGGCCCTTTCAGGCTAAGGTCTTTTCAGGTTCTCACTTTGAGTGAGGTGATGCCCATTCATTGAGTAGGCCTCTTTAAAAATGTAATCAAGAGATAGACCCTTTAATCAAAACTCAGAGGAAAAAAAATCAAACTGGGAGGAGAAGACCCTCAGGGTTCCTGGCCAAAAGAGAAGCAGTTACTATTTGGTGTTTACATTCACTCTGTGCTAGGAGGGCAGGGACCTATTGTCCAATCTATGGGCTCCAGAATGAATTTGGTTTAAGGCTTGGTTTTTGAAAAAGAAATCTAGCCAGTAAACCCAAAGTTAAGAAGGCAGCCTTCAGCCATCGAAATGTAGGAGGGAGAGGAGGCAGAGGCAGAGGCAGATGGTTAAATGGGGCAGAGGAAGACCGTCTATTCATGGATGGTAATATGAGAATCCTCTCTGTCTCTCTGTCTCTCTCTCACAGAGATAGATAGATAGAAATATGTACATATATCATTATCAGTATATTGGAAGAGTGCTGAATTTGGCATCAGAGAACCTGGACTCAAATCCTGGCTCTGTGTCTTCATACTTTTGTGACCTTGAGTAATCGTTTATGGTCTCTGGTCTTCAGTTTTCTCATCTATAAAGTGAAAGTGCAGACCAAATACACCGTAACATACTCTCTGTTTCTAAATCTATGAGCCCATGATCTAACTAGATGAAATGTCATAGCGAAAAATGTAAAAATCTTTCATTCAGACTAAACAAATTGACTTCACCAGCACAAAATGAGGGACCTATTGTTACAAATCCATTTGTCTTAAAAAATCAAAAGATTTTAATGGAGTCTAAGCTCAATACGAGTCCATAGTGTGAAAAGGAGGCCAAAAGAGCTAGCACATTTTCGGCCTTTATTAAGAGAGGAATACTATTCAAGACCATCTAAAGGAAAAAAAAAAGCTTTAACCCACAATTTTCCTTTCATTATGCCCTTGTGTGTGGCATATGCTTGAGATACATATGAAAAAAATATGTGACTTTTTTGAATAGCCATTAAGGAGTCATTTTTATAAATTTGGACCTGCACATGTAATTCGTCCTGCTTCTAGACGTTGTAAGGTTTGACATGGCTATTAGGGGTCATTTAAACAGAATACATGTGAACTGATATTGATTATCCATCTTATTTCTTATACTGGTATCCTACTAACAAAGAATAGGGTAGAGACTAGACTGATTATTTCATTGATACGAGATGTCCCAGATAAGGAAAATCTTTTTACCAATCATATATTGTCTTAGAGAGTTAACTAAAGCACTCAAAGTTTAAATGATTTTCCTAGGATTATACAACCAGAGTGTCAGAGGGAAGATGTAAACCAGTTCTTCTTCATTGCTAGATCATCTCAGTATCACTGTGCCAGATTGTCTCTCTATATCTACAAGATAAAATATTATTATATTCTTATATTATATCAAGAAGGGACAGAATTTTAAAATTTCTCCTGGTGTATTTTGGAAGTTAAACAGGCTTCTCTGCTACAATTATTTGAATTGTCCAAGATGAACATCAGTTCATTATGCTCTGCTAATGAGGAATATTGTTATTCATTTTCTCTATAAAGCAAAGTGTCACCATGACACATGAACCAGTGGAGTTGAAATAGTGATACATCTCCCTCACTAATAAATCAATCCCACATTTATTAAAACAAATAAGTTGAAAGTATTACACAGGAGAAAGGAGGTGCCTTTTATCACAACTGACATTTGCATATGACACATTCCTGGGTGCTTATGCTCAAGTGATTAAATGTTTTTAAATTAGCTAATTCTCATCCCAGTCATCAGAATCATTTTGAACATTCCTAACATTGAAGGAATGAAGCTGGTGGACTGGATGAGAATTTAAGGAAAATAAGCTTAATTTATTGAAAATTTTGGATCTCAATTCATTGCTTTAAGGAAATGAAAAAAGGGAGTTTTTTTAATGATAAGTGTGCTTTTTCCATAATATCTCAAAGTTTATTGTACAATTCTGAGATCTAAATAAAAACTGTATGGAAATTTGTCTTGGGGTTTCATCCAAATTTATGCAATGGGTTTAAATCTCTGTTCAAAGATCTTGTGAACATTTTTCAAGATGTTATACTCTGGGTAAGTATTGTTTTTTCAGGAAACATTTTAGAAAGCGTGCTCAATTTGGAGCCAGAAGTCTTAAGTTCAAATCCTAGCTCTGCTATTACCTTTGTCAAATTAACTAGCCCCTCTCTGTCTTAGTTTTCTCATTTCTAAAATGTATTCCATGAGACAGTATCATGGATCCCTTTGAGCTCTAAATCCAATCTAAATTCTCTTGTTGAGATATTTTTGTTATAGTGGGCTAACACTTTTGCAGCAGCATTTAAGTCTTAAATCAGTCCCTGTTATCCAGACTTGAAATTTCTACTGTACTCCTAGAAGTCTAGTTGCTCCTTCCTGGTTTTCTTAGCTTATTTCTAGTCCCTTCCCTGTTTTCTGAGTGAGTGTTGCCCATGATTCTTCCTACAACTCTTTTTTCTCCTCTTCCTATATTGGCTTCCTTGGTGATCTTGCAAGGATTGCTACTTGTGAGGACATATATCTGGCAAGTTAGAGACATGATCTTGACGCTCAGGAAACTGGATGTCTTCTACTCATTTTTGACGATTCATATGGGAAAAAATGATGCCACCAAAAAGAACCTAGAAAGTGACTTCAAGGATTATCAAGTTCTGGGCAAGAAATTGAAGACTATTAGGGCATAGGTAGTACATTTATCATTGCTATAGGTTAAAGATGGGGGAGTAGGGAGAGAAAGGAATATTGGGAAGTGAACATATGTATAAGAAAATGGAGTCTAACAAAGGGACTTAGAGATTCTGAATGGAAGAGTGGGCTCTTAACAGAAAAGAAATACATATGAGGGTCAGGAACAACACATTTTTCCTGGATCCTTGTGAATCAGAACAAGAAGGATTTAGGCTGAAATTAGATGGGGAAGGAGAGAGACTGAGACAGAGAAACTAGTGGAAGAGACACCAAAGAGCAGCAAGAATGACATAAGAAGATGTGTATTAAAGATGACTGCCTAAATGAAATGCAGGCTACCCAACTACATAACTATTCCATCAATGTTCTAAAGTTTTTACAAAACCAAATAATGATCAATTATTCAGATAATTCAATAATAATCAAACATTGGATTTATTAGCCAAAAAATCCAATGAGAAACTATAGTAAATGATTTCATCTGAGAATTGAAATGCAAGATAAATAAAAAGACATTAGACCCCATGAGCAAAAGAGTTAAACACTGCGCAAAACAGTTGAAATGAGTAAATCAAAGAGATTAAGCAGGGGTTGACTCTGGTCTTGGAAAGATACCCCCAGTTCTGGCTATAGATAAAATTAAAGAAGAATGGTTAGGTTCATCTTCCATGGATGATTTATGGGTGGATATAAACAAAAATCACACTGGATTAGGAGATATAGGAAGGTTGTCATCTACCCCTTTGAAGGGAAGATATATTAATGCCATCACATTTCCATCAATGCACTAGAATATTTTTTCTTTATCTCCTTTTGCTTATGCTACATTATACCTTGTATCATATTTTTCTATGCCAATATATTGTTGTTTTAAACTATAAATTATGTGAAGACAGGAACTGGTTTTTTTAATCTCTTACCCCTATGCACCTAAAATTTAGTTTTGCATGGATAAAGTACCTAATAAATGTTTATTGATTTTTTCATTAATTAATGCATGTAAATTAATTAAAATAAATTAAATAAGTATGAAGAGAATTATTTCACTAGTTTTTAAGTACAGTAAAGTACCAATTTATTGGAGGAAGGAACAAGTTCAAAAGATTTTTATTTTCTCATGTCAAAAAACTCCATGAAATTGTATTTTAACAGCAATATTATTCTAGTGATATTGTTTGCTTACAAATCATATATGCACACACACATATACCCACCTTAGATGTCAGATAAATAGAAACATAGATGAATATGCTGATGTATGAACCCAACAGGTTTTCTGTTCTAACTGCATAATTCACTATCTGGCAAGATTAATTCTAAGATATTTCAAGTAGAGAAAAATATCAGAGGAGTGGGAAAATATCAGATTTTATTAACATCCCCAAAGCACAAGTGAGAGAACATAACTTCTATACAATATGCTAATCTATTCATCTATGTAAAATTTTCATTTTATAGCTACATACCAATCTGGAGCATCATTGATGAGGATATTAGACCGAAAGAGGCTGGCTTTCAAATGCAATATTCCATAATGGACAGCATCTCTATCATTACACAATTTGCCTGATGGTTATAAAGAATACAGGACACCAATGCACTTATTATTTGTCAACTATTCAAATAAAGCATTTGATTCAAGAGAAACAGAATCATAAAGATTCCCCTCCAACAAAGTGTCTGTCATACATACGTCAACATTATATTCCTTAAAAGATAAAACAACAAAGGTTACTTTGCTCAAGGTCTCACTCTTAACATCAAGTAATGCTTTCCAAAGATGTCATCACTGCCGTGGAGATAATGCCTATACACAATCCATGTTGATGAAGGAGAGATGGTGATGTTGTCTAAATGTACCTGTTTATAGAGGACATTGGGCTGAATGCACCAAGCAGTAAAGCAATGCAAACACAGCTTAAAGACAGCCACATTGATTCAGTAGAGTTTCACCTAACTACAGGGGACAAGTAGATGAAGAACATCTTGTCTGGAATCCATCAATTCAACAAAAGTTTATTTGGGCATCTAATGTACATCACATTCTTTGTATTGTGGAGGAAGCAGTCTGTGAATTCCAGCAACTTCCACACCATATTTATTCTCTTTGATGAAGAGACAGCTGTTTCCTTCAAGTTGGTTCTCCTAAATATCAAACACTGAAGAGACAGGCAATCATTTCTTCCCTCTGTTTTCAGGGATTCTAACATCTTTGGCATATCTCCACCTTGATACCTGGGAAACTAAAAAAGGAGCCCTCTGAACTCTCCCTCCAAAAGCTTGGAAATACATTGTTGCAAGTATAAAGAAAGAGAATACTAGATTTGAGAAATCCCACATGGGTCTTATGAAAAGGATACTTTCTATAGTTGAGATGCTGAGAATCACTGATACGTGGTATATCCAAACTGTAGCTTTCATTTTTCCCCAGAGAAATACAAATTTATAAAGAACCTGCAGTGCCACAGAGAATTTTAGAACATCATTTAACAATGTTCATTTCATATTTTCACTAAAAGTGTTGCTTTGTTTTCAAATTAATTAAGCCAGTTTAATCAAAGGGCTGGCGATTGGTCCATCAGTCAAGACGATCTAATTGGAAGGCATGCATTCATAAGCTAAATGTCTTTATTTTGTATACTGCTATTTTATAGTACAATAAGAAAGGTAACTTCTCTGTTTAAATGAACCAGCATTCAATTACTATCCCATGCCTACCAAGGCATACATTAACCACTGCCATCTTTAATTTAGCTTTGAAATTAGATTCTTTAGTTTCAAAATTAGATTTTGATTTCTCCATGTTTGCCATCATGTACTCTTCTAAAAATCAGCCAAGGTATGTAAAAGGGAAAATGGTTTTCCAAGAGGGTTCCAAATATATTATATTCTGGATTTAGGCTATGCATATGTAGTTAATAAATCATCTAATTTGTGCCTGTCTACCTTCTGCAAGAAACTTTTCCAGGTCTCCCTATACCTCTGCTTATCCCATACCTTGCTTGTACCTTCCCTCTGAGATCATCTCCTACTTACTCTGTATATATCCTGTATGCTCATAGTTGTTTGTCAGTTTCACCTCTTATTAGAATGTGAAATCCTTGAGGGCAGGTACTATTTTTCTTGCTTTTATTTGTATCCCCAACACTTACCAAAGTACTTAGTATAGTTTGCTGTCCTTCATAATTTATAGATTCATTTATTCATGACTAGCTGATACATAACTTACAAAAAGCTAAGGCCCATTGGAATAGTAAATCTTTCATATAGTTTTGCTTTCTCCAGTATCTTGTGCACAATAGACAATCAAAAAATATATAGTGAATATATGAAAGTTCAAAGGACTTAAGGAATTACTCAAAATATTCTTCAAGAAGTCCCAGAGACTTGGTTGTATAGCTACTACCTAGGTTTTGCTCTCTGATGGCAATTATATGCTGGTTGAAATCAGTTCTACCTATGACACAGGTATCAATGCCCTTTATATTTTGTGAGCCTCAATGCATTAAATGTGTGTAGAAATTATTCTAAACATATATGACTTCTAATATTATCTATGAGACATGATGCAGTTTTAAAATACCAACAGGAAAGAAAAAAATCTACATAGTTAAATAATGAAACAATTAGACTACTATGATATTACCACTGCAGTAAAAAAATATTCTGGGAAGATCACCAAGCAACTGCAAAGAGAAAAGAATATTTGCCATCATTACTATTGCACAAATATTTTTAAAGCTAGCATTTTGTTACATCCACTGTTGTATTATTCAAAGAGATATTTTACATACAAATTAACTCTAGCCAGGGAAGGAGGAAAGGAAGGAAGGAAGGAAGGAAGGAAGGAAGGAAGGAAGGAAGGAAGGAAGGAAGGAAGGGAGGAAGGGAAGAAGGAAGAAAGGAAAGAAAGAAGAGAGGGAAAGAAAACCAAAATTTCATGAAGTAGGCAGTTCAAGTATTATTATTCCTATTTTCCAGATAAGGAAAGAGATCTTGATAATGTATAGTGGTCAATTTGAAGATTGGAGAAAATAATAATAAGGCAATAATCATTGATGGTAAGAGAGGAAGGAAGGAGAGAAGGAAGGAGGGAAGGAAAGAAGGAAGGAAGGAAAGAGAAAAGGAAGAGAGAAGGAAAGAAAGAAGGAAGGAGGGAGCTAAGAAGGGAGGGAAGAAATAAAGTAAGGAAAATAGGAAGGAAGGAAAGAAGGAAGGAAAGAGGGAGGGAAAGAAGGAAAGAGAAAGCTAAGAAAGGAGGGAAGAAATAAGGTAAGGAAGATAGGAAGGAAGGAGGGAAAGAAGAAAGGAGGGAGGGAGGGAAGGAGAGAGAAAACAAATCTTGTGAGATATATATAGATATAGATATAGATATATAGATATATATGGAGAGAGAGAGAGAGAGAAACAGACAGACAGACAAATATTGCTCTAGCTAGTTAGTTAATTGGAAACATCAATCCTGCCATTCTCCCATAAATTTAATTATCTGGAGACTTATGATCTTTATAATTGCATTCATACTGTCTCCCTCCTTAATCCAGTAACTCACTAAACCTATTGTCAAGTCAATAAGGCAGTTTAGACTAGAATGATAAATCCTACTTGGCCCAGATTGGTTTGGCAATGAATAGAATGTTGGGCCTGGAGTTAGGAACACTCAACTTAGTGAGTTCAAATCTGGCCTCAGTCACTTACTAGCTGTGTGACTCTACGCAAGTCACTTAATGCTATTTGCCTCAGTTTCCTCATCAGTAAAATTAGCTGGAGAAGGAAATGGCAAACTGCTCCAGTATCTTTGACAAGAAAACTCCAAATGTTGTACATATATAATCTTTATCGGATTGCTTGCTGTTGTGGGGAGGGGAGAGGGAAGGAAGAGAAGGAGAAAAATCTGGAACACAAAATTTTACCAAATTGACTGTTGAAAATTATGTTTACACGTAATTGGGAAAAATACTGTTAAGGGGAAAAAGTTCCAAATGGGGTCAGGAAGGATAGAACACCATAAAACAACAACACTATCCCCTTTTACAAAATCTTAGTATCCATCTATCTGCCATGTACAATTTAATCCACTGATTGGGAGGGCCAATGAAAACATCAAATGCTGATTGGAAAGCCTTACTAATAATTATCACCTTTGATATTTTTCAACTGTAAAGACTAGAACAGACATTTACAATATAAGCAATTAAATTTTATCCCTATTCACCCTTTGGTTTCTTGACTTTTTTACATTATATGGAAGTTAGAGGTACAGTGGGAAAAATGCCAAGGTATAGTTTAAAGAGACTGTCTCTTTTTATTTTTTAGATCACACACAGTTTGCATTCTTGGTGATGGAAGGGTTCCATGATTTACAGCAACATATAATCATTGCAAGAATGAATGCTGAAAGAAGTTTCTGTGTGTTTCTCTCAGTGAACAGATTTTTATTGAGTACTCTATACTTTCTCGAATGCAATCCAATTTATTTGTTGTCTCCTGTTTGATGGTAGATACAATTTCTCTTCCACTGGGCATTAGTTGGCTCTTTCATAGCTTTCAAAAAATCCTATCTGTTGATCCATCTCAACAGACACCCAGCTATACAAAGAATTAAAATAAGCCTTATAAAATTTGTTCTCCACAGCTCTAAAATCTTAAGCCTGGACAGAGATTAACATTTATATTTCAAGGCACAAAGATAGTTTCAGACTCTCTGGGTGAATAACCCCCTCTCTTTGCATTTCAGACATAACACATCTTTCCTAAAAACAACTATAAAAAAAACACATTCTATGACTTTCTTTACTCTTTTGTTCATTGCATTTTCTTGCGTGTAAAATAATCATATTGTTTGAAAGTGGACTCGTGGTTGACAATAGCCTTTCTGCTCTCACTCTTTGGTGGTGATTTGGATCTCTAATATTATGAGGTTTGATTCAATCAGCACAATTTCTTCTCTAGAATGGGACCTATAGAAGACATCAACATTTATGGGGATCTCTCATTTTGGCTCTGTGCTACTCATTTTCTGCTACACTAGTGAAGACCTTTGGGGGACCAACTGCCTATGCTATGCTTCACTTAACATTGTTATGCAGATGATTGACCAAAAAAGAGTCTCCATTCTTACATCTCTTCTTGTATGATCTTAGCATATACCTGGAAGTAACCTTGTTGCCTTACATCCTTTATAGTAGCATTTTGCCCTGCTGAGTTAAATGTTTGGTTATTGTAAGAAAAAATAGATTCAATGGCAAGATACCACATTGGGAAGGACACCAGATTGAAATTCAGACTGTTTCTCTAACATTTACTATACCTGTCAACATAAGTAAGTAATGTAGTGTCTGCATCTCAGCTTTTTTTCCATAAAAGGAGAGTGTTAAACTAAATTTTCTCTAAGTAAGAGTATGTTTCAAACAGCTCACACCATACCCACATGTAATTGGCAAGTATTACATTTTCTTTATAAGCATTTACACCTCAGAAATTGAAAAATTCAAACTAGGGTTTGGTTTATTGATTTTCTAATTAAGTAGACTTGAGAAAGTGATAGGTAAAATGTTAATAATTCAGATTAAACTCAAAAGTAGGACCCGGGGGGGGGGGGGAGAGCCAAGATGGTGGCTGGAAAGCAGGGACTAGCGTGAGCTCCCTGCCGAGTCCCTCCAGAAACATATGAAAAATGGCTCTGAACCAATTCTAGAACTGCAGAACCCACAAAACAGCAGAGGGAAGCAGGTGTCCACCCCAGAACAGCCTGGATGGTCTCTGGGTGAGGTCTATCCCACATGGAGCTGGGAGCTGGGAGCTGGGAGTGGAGCGGAGCAGAGCCCAGCATGAGCAGCGCGGACCAACCAGACCAGGAGCCAGGCGGAGTGGGCCCTAGCAACCCGAATCAGTGAGCTGTGGCAGTTCCAGACTTCTAAACCCACAAACACCAAAGACAGCAGAGAAGGTTAGTGGGGAAAGCTGTGGGAGTGGAAGGAGTTCTCGGTTTGGCTTCCAGCCCCGGGGGCAGCGGAGCTGGGGCAGCTACAACTGCAGTTGCTTCCGGCCCCAGGCCCACCTGGAGGGAGGAATTTAGTGGCAGATCAGAGCAGGAGAGTGCAGCCTGCTGAAGATCTAAGCCCACTCCGGGTTGGGGGTTCATGGGGAAGGAGGAGTGCCGGTGTGGCAGAGCTGGGGCATCCCCCCCCCCCAAACGTGGAACATAGAACTCTTCACTGTACAAACAGTCATACCCCGCTGAAAAACTCAAGGGTCAAGTTAGTTGGTTGGGAATATGGCCAGGTAGGGAAAACGCACCCAGATTCAGTCTCAGACTTTGGATTCTTTGTTTGGTGATGAAGAAGACCAAAACATACAGCCTAAAGAAGTCAACAAAGTCAAAGATCCTACAACAGAAACCTCCAAGAAAAACATGAACTGGTCCCAGGCCATGGAAGAGCTCAAAAAGGATTTGGAAAAGCAAGTTAGAGAAGTAGAGGAAAAATTGGGAAAAGAAATGAGAAGGATGCGAGAAAACCATGAAAAACAAGTGAATGACTTGCTAAAGGAGACCCAAAAAAATACTGAAAAATACACTGAAGAAAACAACACCTTAAAAAATAGACTAACTCAAATGGCAAAAGAGCTCCAAAAAACCAATGAGGAGAAGAATGCCTTGAAAGGCAGAATTAGCCAAATGGAAAAGGAGGTCCAAAAGACCACTGAAGAAAATACTACCTAGTGACTTTATGAGAAATCAAGATATTATAAAACAGAACCAAAGGAATGAAAAAATGGAAGACAATGTAAAATATCTCATTGGAAAAACCACTAATCTGGAAAATAGATCCAGGAGAGATAATTTAAAAATTATTGGACCACCTGAAAACCATGATCAAAAAGAGAGCCTGGATATCATCTTTCAAGAAACTATCAAGGAGAACTGCACTGATATTCTAGAACCACAGGGCAAAATAGAAATTGAAAGAATCCATTGATCGCCTCCTCAAAGAGATCCCAAAAAGAAATCTCCTAGGAATATTGTCACCAAATTCCAGAGCTCCCAGATCAAGGAGAAAATACTGCAAGCAGCCAGAAACAAACAATTTGAGTATTGTGGAAACACAATCAGAATAACCCAGGATTTGGCAGCTTCTGCATTAACAGATCGAAGGGCTTGGCATACAATATTCCGGAGGTCAATGGAGCTAGGATTAAAACCTAGAATCACCTACCCAGCAAAACTGATTATCATGCTCCAAGGCAAAATATTGACTTTCAATAAAATAGAGGACTTTCAAGCTTTCTCAGTGAAAAGACCAGAGCTGAATAGAAAATTTGACTTTCAAACATAAGAATCAAGAGAAGCATGAAAAGGTAATCAAGAAAAAGAACAAGAAAAGAAATTGCAAGGGACTTACTAAAGTTGAACTGTTTTGTTTACATTCCTACATGGAAAGATGATGTGTATGATTCATGAGACCTCAATATTAGGGTAGCTGAATGGAATATGCATATATATACATATATATATATGTATGTATGTATGTATATGTATGTATGTATGTATATGTATATATACATATACATATAAGTGAATGTGTATGTATGTGTATATGTATGTGTGTGTATATATATATATAAATTTATATATATATATAAAGAGAGAGAGAGTGGAAACAGGGTGAGTTGAAGATGAAGGGAAGATATCTAAAAGAAATAAAATCAAATTAAGGGATGAGAGAGGAATATATTGAGAGAGGGTGATAGGGAGAGATAGAATGGGGTGGATTATCTCGCATAAAGGTGGCAAGAGGAAGCAGTTCTGTTGGAAGAGGGGAGAGGGCAGGTGAGGGGGGAATGAGTGAATCTTGCTCTTATCAAATTTGGCCTGAGGAGGGAATACCATACATACTCAATTGGGTATCTTGCCCCACAGGAAAGAAGAGGGAAGAAGATTAAAAAAAAAGGTGGGGGGGGATGATGAAAGGGAGAGCAGATGGGGGTGAAGGTAATCAAAAACAAACACTTTGGAAAGGGGACAGGGTCAAGGGAGAAAATTCAATAAAGGGGGATGGGTTGGGAAGGAGCAAAATATAGTTAGTCTTTCACAACATGAGTATTGTGGAAGGGTTATACATAATGATACACATGTGTCCTATGTTGAATTACTTGACTTCTTAGGGAGGGTGGGTGGGAAGGGAAGATGGGAGAGAATTTGGAACTCAAAATTTTAAAAACAGATGTTTGAAAAAAATTTGCATGTAACTAGAAAATAAGGTACACAGGCAATTGGGCGTAGAAATTTATCTTGCCCTACAAGAAAGGAAGGGAAAAGGGTATGGGAGGGGAGTGGAGTGACAGAAGGGAGGGTTGACTGGGGAACAGGGCAACCAGAATATACGGCATCTTGGAGTGGGAGGGAGGGTAGAAATGGGGAGAAAATTTGTAATTCAAACTCTTGTGAAAATCAGTGCTGAGGGGTGGAGCCAAGATGGCAGCTGGTAAGCAGGGACTAGATTGAGCTCCGTACCCAGGTCCCTCCAAAATCCTATAAAAAATGGCTCTGAACCAATTTTAGAATGGCAGAACCCACAGAACAGCAGAGGGAAGCAGGGCTCCAGCTCAGGACAGCCTGGATGGTCTCTGGGTGAGGTCTATTTCACACGGAGCTGGGAGCTGGGAGCTGGGAACGGAGTAGAGCAGAGCCCAGCCTGAGCGGTGTGGACCATCCAGACCAGAAGCTGGGCGGAGGGGGCCCTAGCGCCCTGAATATGTGAGCTGCGGCAGACCCCTCCACCCACAAACACCAAAGACTGCGGAGAAGGTTAGTGGGAAAAGCTGCGGGAGTGGAAGGAGTTCGTGGTTTGGCTTCTAGCCCCGGGGGAAGTGGAGGTGGGGCAGCTACAGCTGTTGTTACTTCCGGCTCCAGGCCCACCTGGTGGGAGGAATTAAGTGGCAGATCAGAGCAGGAGTGCAACAGCCTGCTAAAGATCTGAGCCCAGTCTAGACTGGGGGTTCTTGGGGAAGGAGTAGTTCGGGTCTGACAGAGCTGGCACCTCCCCCCCAAACTTGGAACATAGAACTCGTTAGTCTACAAGCAGTCATACCCCACTGAAAAACTCAAGGGTCAAGTTAGTTGGTTGGGAATATGGCCAGGCAGCGAAAACGCACCCAGATTCAGTCTCAGACTTTGGATTCTTTCTTTGGTGACAAAGAAGACCAAAACATACAGCCTAAAGAAGACAACAAAGTCATAGAGCCTACAACAAAAGCCTCCAAGAAAAACATGAACTGGCCCCAGGCCATAGAAGAACTCAAAAAGGATTTGGAAAAGCAAGTTAGAGAAGTAGAGGAAAAATTGGGAAGAGAAATGAGAAGGATGCGAGAAAACCATGAAAAACAAGTCAATGACTTGCTAAAGGAGACCCAAAAAAATACTGAAAAATACACTGAAGAAAACAACACCTTAAAAAATAGACTAACTCAAATGGCAAAAGAGCTCCAAAAAGCCAATGAGGAGAAGAATGCCTTGAAAGGCAGAATTAGCCAAATGGAAAAGGAGGTCCAAAGACCACTGAAGAAATATGACTTTAAAAATTAGATTGGAGCAAGTGGAAGCTAGTGACTTTATGAGAAATCAGGATATTATAAACAGAACCAAGGAATGAAAAAATGGAAGACAATGTAAAATATCTCATTGGAAAAACCACTGACCTGGAAAATAGATCCAGGAGAGATAATTTAAAAATTATTGGACCACCTGAAAGCCATGATCAAAAAAAGAGCCTAGATACCATCTTTCAAGAAATTATCAAGGAGAACTGCCCTGATATTCTAGAGCCACAGGGCAAAATAGAAGTTGAAAGAATCCACCGATTGCCTCCTCAAAGAGATCCCAAAAAGAAATCTCCTAGGAATATTGTTGCCAAATTCCAGAGCTCCCAGATCAAGGAGAAAATACTGCAAACAGCCAGAAACAAACAATTTGAGTATCGTGGAAACCCAATCAGAATAACCCAAGATCTGGCAGCTTCTACATTAAGAGATCGAAGGGCTTGGAATGCGATATTCCGGATGTCAATGGAGCTAGGATTAAAACCTAGAATCACCTACCCAGCAAAACTGAGTATCATGTTCCAAGGCAAAATATGGATTTTCAATAAAATAGAGGACTTTCAAGCTTTCTCAGTGAAAAGACCAGAACTGAATAGAAAATTTGACTTTCAAACACAAGAATCAAGAGAAGCGTGAAAAGGTAATCAAGAAACGGAAATTGCAAGGGACTTACTAAAGTTGAACTGTTTTGTTTACATTCCTACATGGAAAGATGATGTGTATGATTCATGAGACCTCAGTATTGGGGTAGTTGAAGTTAATATGCATATATATATGTTTATGTATATATATATATATATATATATATACATAAGTGAATGTGTATGTATGTATATATCTATGTGTATATGTGTGTATGTGTATGTATGTGTATATATATATGTGTTTATATATATATAAATATATATATATGTAAAAGAGAGAGAGCAGACACAGGGTGAGTTGAAGATGAAGGGAAGATATCTAAAAGAAATAAAATGAAATTAAGGGAGGAGAGAGCAACATACTGAGAGAGGGAGATAGGGAGAGATAGAATGGGGTGGATTATCTCACACAAAGGTGGCAAGAGGAAGCAGTTCTGTGGGAGGAGGGGAGAGGGCAGGTGAGGGGGGAATGAGTGAATCTTGCTCTCATCAGATCTGGCCTGAGGGGGAATACCATACATACTCAGTTGGGTATCTTATCCCACAGGAAAGAAGAGGAGGAAGATAAAAGAAAATAAAAGGGGGGGGGGGGATGATGGAGGGGAGGGCAGATGGGGGTGGAGGTAATCAAAAGAAACACTCTGGAACGGGGACAGGGTCAAGTGAGAAAATTCAATAAAGCGGGATGGGTTGGGAAGGAGCAAAATGTAGTTAGCCTTTCACAACATGAGTATTATGGAAGGGTTATACATAATGATACATGTGTGGCCTAGGTTGAATTGCTCGACTTCTTAGGGAGGGTGGGTGGAAAGGGAAGAGGGGAGAGAATTCAGAACTCAAAGTTTTAAAATCAGATGTTCAAAAACAAAAAAAGTTTTTGCATGCAACTAAAAAATAAGATACACAGGCAATGGGGCGTAGAAATTTATCTTGCCCTACAAGAAAGGAAGGGAAAAAGGGATGGGAAGGGAGTGGGCTGACAGAAGGGAGGGCTGACTGGGGAACAGGGCAACCAGAATATAAGCCATCTTGGAGTGGGGGGGAGGGTAGAAATGGGGAGAAAATTTGTAATTCAAACTGCTGTGAAAATCAATGCTGAAAACCAAATATGTTAAATAAATAAATTTAAATTTAAAAAAATATAACATAATTATAAGTATAGGTTTTAATTATATGTAAATATAATTATATATAAATAATATATAATAATATAATAAATAAATTATATAAATTACAGCTGAAAAAAAAAGAATCAACAGCTATTCTGATGAGATATGATGACATTCTAGCAATTGTCTTGAAAAGTTAATTTAGAAAATTTGCCATTGATTGATTCATTTTTATAAAATATAATTTGATATTATAATATATGTTGTAATACTCAAAAGGCATAACAAAAATAAAGGAAACACTATGTTTTTAAATGGAAATAAAAAAATAAAGAAAATCAGTGCTGAAAACTAAATATGTTAAATGAATAAATTTAAAATAAAAAAAAACTCAAAAGTATACCGTTGGTGATTGAAGATTCAGTTGTTAAACATTTACCTAAGGTACCTTATAGCTCCACGTCTTTTATATTCAATGACTTCCAATAAATGTATAGATCATTCCATAAAGATATAATCTGTAGTTATTTTGCCTATCATTAGTTATCTTTCAGGTATCAGATATCAGAAATCCCTCAAAACTTTCAAAATTGTGTCATTACTTTTGTTTAAAAAATTATTTTTAATTTATAGGATAAAACAAACATTTTCATAACATGGTATAATAAAAATAATTGCACATGAAACTGTAAATCTTTTATGTACAACTTGCAATTCCTTTTAAATATATAAAAAAGTTAGCCTGTAAATAAATTTCTTTATATTTCTTCCCTCTCCTTCCACCCTAGAGATGGCAATGATTAGACTCTCTCTCTCTCTCTCTCTCTCTCTCTCTCTCTCTCTCTCTCTCTCTGTCTGTCTCTGTCTCTCTCTCTCTGTCTCTCTCTCTCTCTCTCTCTCTCAAACACACACACACACACACACACACACAAACACACACACACACATTTGTGTGTGTGTAAAATCTTTCTTTATGTATTTCTGTTTATAAGTTCTGTCTACATCGGCATGGCCTGCACTGGACTGCACTGGACTCCTCTCTCACCCTGGTGCAATATACCTTTCCTACCAAACTTCCAAGTTGTCTTGGGCTAGAAAATGGTTTTACTCCACCTTTTTGTGGGTTCTGCTGCTCTAGAATTTGCTTATGATCATCATTTAAATGTATTTGGAGAAGTTTCGAGGTGAGCTCAGGCAAGTCCCTGACTTTATTCTGCCATCTTGGCTCCACCTTGAACCTCATCATTTCTTAGAGCACAGTAGTGTTCCGTTACAATCATATACCACAACTTGTTTAGCCATTCCCCAATTGATGGACATACCTCCAATTTGCAGTTCTTTGTCACCACAAAGAGAACTGCTATAAACATTTTAAAGCATATAGGTTCTTTTCCTTTTTCCCTACTTTTGAAAATAGGGTATCCTCTGCTAGAACAGATCTAGCAAGGGAGGCGCTTTACAAGGGGCAAAGCACCAATAATTATATCTAACACGAGAGAATTCCCAACAACCTGTGACCCTTCTCACCATTGGCTGGGAGGTGGGCTTACAATCTCAGCATGAAAGCTAGACAAACAGCCAGGAAATTGAGGCACAGAAACTCCAATTCTCATTCCCTTAGTTAATGATTACAACTGAGGTGACATCTATACATCTAAAGAAGGAGAATAGGATAAGGGGAGAGGGAGACCTTTTACAGTAAAGGAAAGCAGGTCACAGTGACCCTATTCTTACTGAGCAAATCTTTAAACCAGAACCAGAAGAAAGAACAAAAAATTTCAGGGTAAACTTTCCCAGAGGCTGAGCCATCACATTCTCATGGCCTCAGAATTTTTTTAGCTCCCTATTTCCTTATTTTTTGATTTTTAAACATTTCTTAGTATATAGATATATATTTATACAAATCTTCCCTGTGAAGTCTTCACATTTTATTTACCTCACACAATTGTCCTTGTGGTTTATTTTTAAATGTTCATGGGATGGTTTGGCTTAATTCATATTTATTCCAAACTTCGTGTTTGTTTATTTTTATTTTATTTTTTCTGAACTAAATAAATACCAAACAAATGGACATTTGCACATATGAAATAGAACACATATATAGAATGGCACATAAAACTATCAATCTATATTATATAAAGATTGCTTTTCTTTTTTTCAAGTTTATTTAACATTTAACACTTCAAGTTTACTTATTTATTTGAGCTGGTTTTAAGTATATACTGTAAAGCTCCTCCCCTCACCCAGGTACTCATATTAATCTCATGGAACTCCAGAGGAAACTAAAAATGCCTTCATTCATGGGTCCTTAACCAGTATCTAAATAAATTAAAGCTACATAGTATTTTTAAAAAGAGCACAGGGAAAGAATAAAGATGGCCGTTAAGACTCTGACAATTAAAAAAAAAACAAGTATGAGGGTAGAAGATACAAAAAGACTTTTAAAAATATATATTAATAATTTATAGGTAAGTCTTTTCTTCTTCCCCTCCTGTAATTGTAATCAGGCTGGGGATTTTTGCTGTTCTTCTCTTAAGTGCCTTTAATGATTCTGGCCTTTGTTTGAATGCGGCTGGTGAAGTGGGATCTTGTCTTGGAATGTTTCTCAGCACTAAGACAATTGGGAGTCATTGACTGGAAACCTTGTATATGGTGGCACTAGGGATTAACTTTCACACATCCTAAATGAGACTTTTCACTGTTCTTTGTTTAAGTGCTTTTAGCACTGGGGTAATCAAGTGCCCCCAAGGCCCTGAGACTGTAAATAAGATCCAAGGTTGGTGTTCGACTTTTGGGGCTCACTCATGGAAGGAGTGTTGAGACTCTGGGCAACCTGTTGTAACTGCTGCCACCCAGCCTTTGATAACCCAGACAAATATTGATGCTTCTCTGGTAACTACGAACTATGATTTGAATCAGACAAGGTCTGTCTGCTGATATTTGTAATTTCTGTTTGTATTTACTTCTAAGTTCAGGGGGCTGACCTTTTCCCCCTGAACTAAGTGAATGATTTATGTATGTTTAATTAAACTGAGATTGTTAACCTCTTAACATTGCTTTCCTTACAAAAGCAGATCAAAGAACCTGTGTTAGCAACCCTTCTGTATGCTGGTGTAGCTGCTAGCAAGATTGTTGCTACACCTCCCTTGTCTGGATTTATGTAACTCCTTTGCATAGAGTAAGGCAACTTAGATAGAGACAAGTGATTCCCTGTAACAATGCATTATACAATATTTGGAACGACTCAAAAATATACTATCAGAGTCTTGGGGATATTTGTCTCCAACATACTTACTTGTCATTTTCAACAGCTAGTTTTTAAATACTGAGGCAAGTGCAAAAAAACAGAACATTAAAATAAAATAATCATTTCAGTCTTTTAACACATTACTCTCCTGTATGAACACTGTGGTCCATCCATGTTGGCCTACTTATTGTTCTTCACACTTAGGATTCCTTATCCTTTCTCTATGATTGGTTAGCTTCAATGCGTCAAATGCTCTCATTCTAAACCTTCGACTTCAAATCTCTGGCTTTTAGATTAAATCAAAATGTCAGCTCCTATAGGAGGCTCTTTTCCTGGTCCCTCCCCTACCCCACCCCCAGTGTCTTTCCCTTTAAGGTTATCTTTCATTTATTCTACAACTCCTGTATGTACCTATTTATGTATGTGGAAAAACAAGGTAAAAATAGCAGATGAAAATATCAGAGATTGGAACTCAGATCCCCTGATTCCAAATCCCCTCTTTTATTCACCCTATCATGCTGTTTCTCCTTTGAAGACAGCAGAGAGACTTCCTATTTCATATTTAATTTACTTATATTAATGCTATTACTCCAGGTTATCAAAATCCTAATTCTCTCATGCAAGAGCTCTCTGTCCTCAGTTTATATAAATGTGAAAAATACTTGAGCTTAGGTAAATCGAACAGATTCCTTCCTACCCAATGCTCCTTTCTAACTAATACCCCATTTATCATCCAAATATTCTCCCAAAATGTGCTAACATCATAATTGGAACCTAGTATGAGCTTTAGAATATATAATGGATTAACAACACATTTAAAAGTCATCTCTGAGAAACTGTTTACTTTGTCACATCCAGGCTGTGTTAATTGAAGTTCATTTCAATTTTAGTGAGTGACATTTTCTGATCATGTCCCTGAATTCTTTAGCATGCATCCTATTTAGAACCTATATCCTTTCTTTCCACAGATTATGAACAACCTGTTATACAATTATGTAAACAAAAGGAATCACAGACTTATTTTAATATTATTTTTCCAACTACATGTAGAACAATTTTAAACATTTTTTTTAAATTTTGAATTCAAAATTTTCTCCTCCCCAAACCCCTCCCTGAGATGGTAACCAATTTAATACAAATTATACATGGGAATCACAGGTTTAAAAGAAAAAAGTGACAGGTAAGAATCTTTATGAAGTGTGAGCTTACAAAGGGAAGAGAATCAAAAGGAATAATGGATCCAGAAAGCTCAAAGGTCTATGTCCTAAGGCAAGGAATGGTTATTACATGAGTCCCAGTTTATGACTCAAGAGCATACTTGAATGGTGTCATTGCCAGCATGCCCGACCCAAGCACATTTCTAATGGCACACCAACTTGAATAATAGACTCTGAGACTATTTCCCACAAACCAATTTCATATTCTGGAAAGCATGTTTTTAAAAAACATGCTTTTGAAGCTTGTCACCCCCCCAGGTACCTTGGGGCATAAACCATATAATAAAATATTTCTCACCCTGCCAAAGTCCACATAAAACCTCTCTATTTTCCAGTTCTCACAACATCTGTCCTAAGCGTGCCCAAGAAGGATTTTAAATGGGTCAGCAAGGGTGCAGCTGTGCCTAATTTGGTGGTATAGTATCAATACTGAACAGGCTCCTTTATCCTTTGCCTAAAACATCAAATATCTTATTATACAGACTGCTTTTTAAAAATTTTCTTTCAGAGAACATTGGAAACACAGTAGTCAACACAAAAAAAAACTACCCAGGCAGCAAGATACCCCAGTATTGTTCTTTTTGCTACACAGAGGTTGCAACTGTCTCTAGGAAAAAATCTCTTTCCAAAATAAAACACATACTTAATATAATGGTAGAATGAGCCAGCATCAGTCAACCCATAGTCTGCACAGGCTGCATTGGAGACAAAACCTGGCCTTTTCCTGCCTTTATATATATGGCTTGTGTGTTGTTTGTGGAGGTCATTTGAATGGCCACATAGGTTTGTCTAAAAGTGGTTCACATCTCCGCAATCATGACCACCAATATTCAAGGAATATGTTGATTCTAGCCTGAAGGGGAATAGAAGATTAGGACCTTGTAACTGGCCTGAGTCTATCCTCTTCAAGAAGATATTATACTATTTTTATATCTGACTGTTCCCCTAAATATCGATAGTCACAGGGAAATAATTTTTAATTCAAGATGCATTCATAGCTTTTCCTTTAAGGGGAAAGGAGTGCCTGAGCTACAGACAAAGGCTTGACTTCCCACTGATTCTAGTTACAGAAAGACCATGACAAACATTAAATAATGAATAAACCCATTTAAACAGATGTATAGCAAAGAGAAATCAAAGAATACAGATTAGAATAGCCAGAAAATACACAGAGAAAATGATCCCCCTACTTGGAGTAAGATATGTTACCTTAATCAAAAGAAAGAGAATCCTCAATTTTTTCACCCAAAAGGGATCTCCAGAGCATCTCCAGAGCAGTCAGCTAGAAATCAGGGCCCATTGAGAGGTCATAAACTGAATAATTTTATCAATGGGAATTGCATTGAAAAAGGCACATTACCATCTGCTTTGCTGCTGTACCCTAAAAATCATAGGACCTCTCCAACTAACTTGCAGCTGAATCCTTCTACATGTGCTGTCTTCCCCATTAAAATGTGAGCTCCTTGAGAGCAAGGACTGTCTGATTTTTAATGTCCCCAGTTCTTAGCACAGTGCTTTGCATATAATGACATTTAATAAACACTTCATTCATTCATTTAGAGGCTTTTGAATTCTGCAAGAGGATGGAGAATTCTAGTAATACGCAGGCAAAAAAAAGTGACACTGAGCCTTTGGCAGAGTTGATTACAGGGAGAACCGAAAACAGGAGAAATAGGCAAATAATAGAGAAAAAAGGTAAAAATAATTCCAAGTTCCCAGAATATTAATATGTAAGAACAAGTATATCTAAAAACAATTTCCTGTATTATATGTGTATATACACACACATGCATATACACATATATATAATTTTTATTTTGCATTCTGAGTATTGTTACCTTTAAAGCATATATCTTTTTTTAACTCTAGAAAAAACATTAATATATTATTTTGCCTACATCTCTCTACTTATCCATTTCCCTGTGCCTAATTTAAAAAGAAAAAAAAAACAAAGTTTAGGCAAGGTTAGCCAACACACTGAAAGCTGTTGACACTATACGCAGTATTTGACACTCATAGTCCTGTAACCCTCAAAGAAAAAAACTGTTCATTATGTCTTTGTATCATTCAATTTTAGATTTGTTTCTGAACTTTGTATTTGCATAGTTGGAGTCATATTTACTGTTTTCCTGGATCTTCTTTCTTTCTGTTGCATCAGTTCATATAAGTAATCCCATGCTTCTCTATATTCATCATATTCATTGTTTCTTAGAGGGCAGTAGAATTCTATTATATTCACACGCCACAGCTTCTTTAGCCATTCTCCACATGATAGGCACCTGCTTTGTTTCCAGGTTTTTCCCACTATTAAGTTGTGCAATTTTGAACTTGAAATTGAGCTCAAACTTCAAGCAAATAAGTCATTTTGACTATTATAAATACCCAGATTAGGTACAAAGGAATATGAAGTAAGATATCATCTGCCTACAGAGAAGGAACTAATAAATAGAAATGTGAATAGAATGATTATATATATACATATATACACATACATATAGATATACATATATACATATACACATACATATACGTATACATATTGTGCTGTGTGTATACATATATGTGTATATATGTGTATGTGTGTACACACACATACATATTTGTATCTAATGGTAACCATCTCTTGGTCAGGGGAAGGAAGGAAGGAAAAAAAGAGAAAAAAATTTACATGATAACTATTATATATTTCAAAGAAATAGCAAGTCGTACATAATACATTTGCACTATCACATACTATCATCTTTTTATTATAATATGTTTTGGAAATGCTTGTTTTATTCCATAAATTAAAGATAAAATTAATAAAAATTTTCAAAAAACTATTTCGAATACAGCTTCAGACACTCCCAAATTGTATGATCTTGGACAAGTCTCTTAAGCCTCTATCTGCCTTAGTTCCCACAACTATTAAATGGGGATCTTAACAGCACCTAATTCCCAGGGTAGCTAGTTACTAGGATCAAAAGAGAAAATGTTTATAAAGGGCTCAGCACAATGCCTGGCACATAGTGCAGGCATAATAAATGCTTGTTCCCCTCTTGTTGGTGGATAAAAAAGAGTGGGTTTAGGAAATGACCTCTCCAAGACTCATGAGCCCCTCCAGGCAGAGAATCTAAAAACCACAAGTGATAACCAACTTTGAAGAGAAGTAGTTATAAATTCCAAATGCAGGATGCTTCATCACCTTGCTGCCTGCTGCTAGAGGTAGACTGTCTTGCCAACCTATGCCAACTGCTTCTGGATGAGATGGAAAATATAAAGATAAGAACCAGATGTCATAATGCTTTATAAAATTCACCAAGTGA
Organism: Trichosurus vulpecula; assembly: GCF_011100635.1. Classification (NCBI taxonomy): domain Eukaryota; kingdom Metazoa; phylum Chordata; class Mammalia; order Diprotodontia; family Phalangeridae; genus Trichosurus; species Trichosurus vulpecula. The sequence continues at coordinate 54,127,689 of NC_050578.1, forward strand.
GCTCTGATGGGTGAGCAGGACAGCTTATCTAAGAACATTTCCGAGTTACTGCTTCCACAACTCACATCTACATCCCTCAGGGAGAAAACCAGTTTCACTCTGCTTAATGTTTTACATTACCTGATCAGTTATCTGTAAATTATCCCTGCCGGGGAGGCTGTGCATGTTTCTGCTTTCCTGGTAGGAGAAATCATGTCCTTTTTAGTCCAGGGTGATGGAAATGAGGGGCCTTTCACCCAGGCATTCAGCATCCACTGAAGATGTGTGATCAGTTCACAATTGGCAGCACCCTAGATTATTGTTAACCTAACCCCTATGCTGCAACCTAGTTTAGTATTACGTATTATTCCTATTCCTAATAGATCTATTAGTTTTTTTGTGATGTTAGCAACCTATGGAACTGAACAGAAAGACCAGTTGGCATGCGTTTCTCATGTACTCCCAATCGAAACAATGATTTTTGTGGTGACTAGATAATCTCCCCTTCTCTTTTAAAGCTTTTCTGCCTGTTGTGTGCTACCCAGCATGGAAAAATAGAAAACCATGTGGGCATTGCATACTTTAAAGGGGAAGGAGATAATGTTCTCAAATGAAAAAAGAAATGTCCATTGTCCCCAGATGGATCCTCAAATAAGATAATATTTGTAAAGCACTTAGCTTAGTGTCTAGAATAATAAATACTTGTTCCTTTTACTGGTCCTTCCTATCCCATTGTATTTGCATCCATTCTCTATGCTTGCAGACTTTATTCTCACTTCCTTCATAAGAACTTCTGAATTTTTTTCCTTTTTTTTTAAAACAATTGGTCAGTCTACTGGCCTTCATTAAGCATCTGCTCTGGGCTGGGTGAGCTGTGAGGTGGCACAGTGGATAGAGTAACAAGACTGAAGTCAGGACGACTCCTCTTCCTGAGTTTAAATCCAGTGTCAGACACTAGCTATGTGACCCTGAGCAACTGGCAAACCAGTATCTTTAAGAAGAAAACCCAAAGGGGGTCATGAAGTGTTGGATGACTGAAACAAGTGATCAAAAACATATCTAGGCACTGTGCTAAGTGCTAGAGATATTTCAAAAAAAGGCAAAAGATAGTCCCTGTTCTCAAGGACAGTTTAATATGCACAACATGAAAACAACTGTGTACAAACAAGGTATATAAGGATGAAGTGGAAATAAGCAAATAGATGGAAAGTTCTAGTATTAGTGGAGATAAGGAAATATTTCTTGGAGAGGGTAGAATTTTAGATGAGATGAAGGAAATCAAGATGACAATCTTCTGTAGTCATAGGAATATATATTTCTTTTCTTCAATACAATGACATTTCTTAAGTACCTTCTGTGTGTCATTGATTGGCTGACAATAGGTCCCAGCCTTCATGATTTTGATTGCCCCACTTTGAATATTTCCTGGCTAATCAATGCCCTATTTAAACTGTGGCACAAAGAACTGAATACTCTAGATGAGATCTTGTATGAGTAGAATACAATGGGACATTCCATTTTCTGGAAGCTATGCCACCATTAATGTAGCCCAAGATCACATTACACTATTTGACATGATACAGCTGACTCATATTGACCATGCAATCTACTAACCCTCCCCCCATTTTTTTTCAGAAAAATGTATGCTTAGCCATGATTCCCCAATCTTCTATTGCTAAGTTAATTTATTTTACTGAAATATAAACTTTATATTCATTATTTTAGAATTCTACCTTATTAGAATCTTCCTAATTCTCTAGACTGTCAAGATCTCTTTGGATCCCTAACTCTGCTGTCTCATTTCCAGAGGCTACCCCTCCCAGCCTTCTGTCATTTTCAAATTAGATAAATTTAATATCAATGCTTTTATCTAAGCCATTGATAAAAATGTTAATCAGCAAAAAGCCAAGTAGAAATACCTGCAGCATTCCAGTGGAGACTTCCTTCCACACAGTAATCTCTCCATTAATGCCTTGAAACCAACTATAGCTCCAGTTCTAACTCCATTTAATTGTAATATCAGGTAACTCATGTTTTTCCACCTTCACAAGAATAATATGAGACATTACGTCAATGGCTTCACTAAAATTTAAGTATTCTGTATTCACAACAGGCAGCTAGATGGGCAGTTGAGTGGAACAATGAATAGAATGCCAAAGCTGAAGTCAGGAATTCTTTGTGATTTCAAAACTAGTGTCAGACTCTTACCAGCTGTGTGACCCTAGGCAAATCACTTAACCCTGTTTGCATCAGTTTCTCATATGTAAAATGAACAGGAGAAAGAAATGGCAAGTTACTCCTATATTTTTGCCAAGAAAACACCAAATGGGGTCACAAAGAGTTGGACATAACTGAACAACAAAGGAGTCATTTAATTATATTAAAAATAATTTACTCTGTCCTCTTTGGTTACTTCTTCTACAACTCTCCATTGAATGTCTTGCTGTCCAGAGACCATGCCCTTCAAGAACTTCCAAGGTGTTGGGAGGTGGAACTCACTCTCTTGGTTGGTAGCTGTTTCTCCCAGAACACTATTTCAGGAAAGCCCTGGCCATACTTCACTTCACCCATTCTTCTCTGGTTACCTGCTCCCCAACCTCTTCACCAGCTCCCTAGCCAGTACAAGCACATATACCTTCTCTCCAACCCCGTCTCTTTATGAAATAATTAAGCATGATCACATTAAGCTTTAAAATGTTGGCCTACTAAACTGGAAGACATTGGGTTTCATTGGTTTTATTACCACGTGACTTTCAGCATGAAAGTCACATTTATGTTGGTGAGTGAGAGGGTGACAGAACGACTTTGTACATATTCACTCAGCTATATTTCTCCACTTCATCCCTTCACATAAGCACAGTAGATATCTGGGCTCTCATCATTTTCTGGAAATCATAGCCAGAAAAGTAAGATCTCCCAGATAATCTGGTCAACAGCTAGATATCATGGGAAATTATGCATGGTCAAATCTACAGGGTTTTCCTAAAGTCTGGACTCCTAGGAAATGTGGAGTTATTGCATCGAGTTCACATGAATCTTGCAAAGAGCAAGAGCATTAATCTTTCCATCACAAATGATGGAAATCATATTGAAGATGTTATTTGTTAATACTCCAATTAAATAAAATATTGTTGAAAATTCCATTTATTTCATATCTTGAAAATATGCATTTTTGTCTGTGTCCAGACTTTAGGAACACCCTGTACTGGGAAAAGGAGAAAGTGAGAGATATAATCTAATAAATCATCTCACATAAAAGAGGCAAGAAAGAGCTTTTACAGCAGAGGGGGAGAAAGTGGAGGTGAAAGGGAACGAATGAACCTTACTCTCATCAAATTTGGCTTAAGGAGGGAATAACATACACTCTCAATTGAGTATAGAAATCTATCTTAACCTAGAGGAAAGTAGGGGGGAAGGGGATAAAGGAGGGGGGTGATAGAAGGGAGGACAGATTGGGGGAGGGGGTAATCTGAAGCAAATACTTTTGACTCAGTAAAACCTGAGTTCAAATCTAGCTTCAGACATTTATTTGTTGTGTGACCCTGATCAAGTCACCTAATATCTGCTTTAATTTGCTAATCTGTCAAATGGGGGTAATAAAAATGGCACCTACGTCCTAGGACTGCTGTGAGTTGAAATAAGATAATATTTGTGAAGCACTGTGAAAACATTATCACAATGTCCCAAGAGAATATAAAAATGGAAATTATTCACCAATAAAGACAGCCAACGACATGAAGAATGACTAAGTGAATCTGGTGACTAATAAAACAGAGTTTGGTAAAACAAGTCATCCTCAAGACAGTAAGCTAAGGAGACTTTGCAGAACTGCAGAATCAAGGCCCCCAGAAACAAGCAACACTTTCGGGACTATTTGAATACAGACTTTCCACTTTATGCCCATGTTAACATGAAGTCAATTCAAAAAGCATTGCTTGGTGCTTACTGTGTTCCAGGAGCTGTGCACCTGTTCTAGGTACGTAAAGAAAGGCAAAAATGGTTCCTGTCCTCAAAAAGTACATATTCTAATGGAGGGAGATGACTAGGAACATAAAACATAAATGCAAAGTAGAAGGAAAGTAATCTCAGAGGAGAGGCCGCTAGCAGCTAAAAGAACTAAAAGGCTTCCTCCAGCAGGTGGGATTTGTTTGTTGTTGTTATTGTTCATCCTTCCTTCTCAAAGTGGACCAATGACATCAGGAGGGCGATGTCTTAATTTTCAAGTGATTTGATTTGAGCAAAGCAGAGCTGTGCAAAGTCATCAGCTTTATTCTCTCCTTCAGAGTCATGGAAGACATAGGTCAGGATGACTGGCGTTGGCCCCAAATGTGGTGGGGATGCAGTGGGTGACTTTGGCCTTTTTAAGCTAAGATCTTTCCCAGGTCTCAGTTTGTCTGAGGCTATACCCAAGTATTAAAGGAAGACAGTGAAGCTAATAGGTGGAAATGAGGATGGTGAACATGCCAGCTATGGAAGCCAACCTAAGGAGAGACACAGAGCATGGTAGTTATGGCAAGTCATGTGGAAAGAACAGATGGATCATAGAGTACATGGAGGGAAGTTAAGTGTAAGACTAGTAAGATAGGAAGGGAACAGATTTTGAAGAGCATTAAATGCCAAACTGAGGACTTTGCATTTGACCCTGGAGGCCATAGGGAGATGTTGAAGTTTTTAAGTAGGGGACGACATGGGCAGACCTGTGTTTTAAACATTAGGAAGTTTATGATTTGCCCTCAGGGTAATAATAACTTCCAGCATTAAGATTTCCAATGCTTGGCTAAACCTTTAATTTTTTGCTTATTTATGTCACTAGGCACTATGATCACAGAGGGTGAGTAGTACAGACACACAGTAACATGCATGTACACGTATCAGAGATCTAAGGATAGAAAAAGACCTTACATGACATCTAATACAGTACCTCATTTTACAGAGCAAGAAAATAATCCCTTCTTTCTTAGTCCTCTCCCAGAGAAAATACGTGTGACCCTGGGGTCACACAAGAAGCAACCATTGGACGTAAGGTTAGAACCCAGGTCCTCCGAATCAAGTCAGTGCCTCTTCCCCTGCCCCACACTGCCTCCTGATAGTTCTTGTAACAGTGCCAGAAATCCCTTGGGATAATACTCTTCCCACTTCTAGACTGATTATCAATTTCCCCTCACACACTTAAGTCAACTGAAACATTAAATATATTATTCTCTCTCTTTTCCCCACTGAAACCACTTAAAAAGATATTAGATTTTGTTTGATCTTTAGCCATTCATCTTTCCAATATACAATATAAACTATGCCAAAAAGAGTCAGAGATAAGATAACATAACCTTCCATGTCTTATTGTGAAGAAAAAAAAAATCATGCTTTCTTGTCCTGGGAAGAAGCTATATATGCATTCCTGTGCATTGGCTGTTAGTTACACATTCATTTTGTATTGTAGTTGTAGACTGAATGGTGCTCTGCTGATGTGGAACACTCTGGGCTATGTTCTGTTAATTTGGGGATAGCATGGCTGTCAGAAATACTTCCCTGGAAGCTGGTAGGTTGATCTAAGGACACTGTCTAAATACAGCTAGCAGAAATAATTTCTGCAGAGATTTGAACTAATCAAGAGACTTGTGACATCTGATAAATAGAGAAATGATAAATAGGGAGAACTTTTATTAAGCACTTACTAGGCACTGAGCTAAGCTCTGGTGATAGAAAAACAAGAAAACATGTTAGTCACCACTTTTGAGGAGCTTGCATTCTCAAAGGAAGACAAAATATAAAGGGAAATTATGAAGAGCAGTAACAAGCATCCAAACAAGATGGCAGACTTCATATGCAAGGCAGGGCCAGTTCATAGACAGTTGGATATAGGACTCATCTTAAGCTAGTCAAGTTAGTACTGATTGCTTAATTACGGTATGTGTTGAGGGGGAGGTCTTGGATTCTTGGTTTCAGTAATATAATTCTTGGATTCTATTAACTAACCCCCCGGTGATAACTCCATCCTGAGGCCTATTCAGTGATTGCAAGGCTCTTCCTGAAATTACCATATTGTGAGAGAACCTGACTCTCCCCTTCTGACTCACCCTCTGGCAGAGCTTCAGCTCCATACTAGTTGTATAGTATCCATTACAATGGATGTTACTGCTCTTCATAATTTCCCTTTATATTTTGTCTTCCTTTGAGAATGCAAGCTCCTCAAAAGTGGTGACTAACATGTTTTCTTGTTTTTCTATCACCAGAGCTTAGCTCAGTGCCTAGTAAGTGCTTAATAAAAGTTCTCCCTATTTATCATTTCTCTATTTATCTATCTATTTATCAATCTGTCTATATATATATATATATGCATGTGTATATTATATATATAATATACACACACACACATATGTGTGTGTGTACATATACACACATACCTACCTACCTGTATAGGATCGAGGATTTAGAGGGAGAAGAGCATATAGAAGTTATCTAGTCTATCTAATGGGCAAACTGAGGTCCATGGAGTTCATTGACCTGAGCAAGATTGCAGTGATAGAGATAGAATATGTGTGTATACATATACACACACATATGCATATATGTATGTATATGATATATATGTACATATACATATGTAGAAAGAGAACTATAGAGATGATAGAGATCATCCAAAAAGAGATAGACATAGAGGTAGAGATACATCCTTTCCCTTTTAGCTAGTAAGTAAATTCATAAAAATTCAATTCTGTTTCTAGGTAAATTAAGATATTAAAAGGAAAAAAAAAACAAAATTAAATATGTTATATATCGGTGACCAAATGTAGATGCACACTATTGAGACTACAGAATGAAGCCCAGAGGGAATACTGGAAACCATGAGAAATATCTGAACTAGGAAAGAGATTTTGGTCCCCATCCTGTTTCCTTATCTGAGAGTTGGCAGAGCATTTCCTCAAAATGAGCAGCCTGATGGCAGATGATCTCTCCCACTCTACTATAGACTGAGCTGGCTGATTTTTGCCAAGTCTCCCTCCCCTGCCATGCAAATCCAGCTGCCGCTTGGCACAATTATACTAGGTTTTCTTGGAAGGACACCAGGATGAGTGACAGATTACAGTGGCAGAAAGCCTTGATGTCACTCACTGCCTGCACAGTGAGTGTTTTTATGTTACTAAGAAGAAGAGACGTACTGACATTATTTGAAAGAATTGCAAAAGACCTTAGGACTTTCATTTGATAAACTATGTTTCCTTTCACCTTCACATATAGAGCACATAGCTTGTGGCGCTCCTTTGGCAAAAGTATTTATGAAGTCTGAGCACAAGAGTAAGAATCTCTGCTCTGATACTTACCATCTGCATGGCCTAGGGCAAGTCACCCAACCTTTTAAAGCTCAGTTACTTCATCCATAATATTAGGTGTTAGATTAGATAACCTTAAAAGTCCAGGCCAGACTTGAATTTGGGATTGGAGGCAGTGTAGTAGAGGAGAGAGATCACTAGACCTGTATTCAGAAGAACTGAGTTCAAAACAAGCCTCTGATGTTTATGACCTGTGTGAGCCCACCTCGAGCTCTGTTTGATCACTTGTAAAATGAGGAGGTGCTTAAATTTTTTCTTAAAATTCTGGATTCGTAATTCTATGATGTGATGAATAAATTTGTAAGGAAATCCTATTTCTAAAAGCCATAGTGTTAGATTCTAAAGAGTTGTTGTTGTTGTTGTTTTGTCCTTTGTTCTTAAAGAGGACCATGACATCAGGAAGGTGATGCCATGACTTGCAAATGAATTGGATTTAAGTGAGGGTGGGCTGTATGACCACCAGACTTACCTTCTCTTCCAGAGCCATGTGGGTCCAGCGACAAGATATAGATCCAGAAAACTGGAGATGGCCCCTGATTCTAAAGAGGCATCAGTAATGGAGAGAAACAGATGGAGAAGAGAGGGAAATGTTCCAATGGAGCAAAAATACCAAGTTTAAGAATAATTGATGGTGAATTGTAAGAGGCTAATGCAGGTTGTGTGCTGGGTAAACTTGAGACCTGAGGCTGACACAGCTGAAATCCTTCTCAAAGCCAAAGGCAGTTGTATATATCAAAGTTCTCTCTGAGCATGCTGGCCCATCTTTGTAATGCACTATCCCAGTGGGCTTTGTAGTGGGCATGAAACAGTAACTTTGAGCCCTTTTAATTGATTTCTGTTGGCCTCTGACCATTTTCCCTCCTGTAACCAGAATGGCCTTTGTTTTCTTTGAATGACTCAGCTTACCTCATTGAGCCTCTGGATGCTGTGGCTTGCTCTTCCAGGGCAGGAAGCCCAGAGAGCATGCCAGGAAGCAGACAACTTCCTGTGTGATGAGTCATGGGGCTGGCTGAGGGGAGGTATTAATGTCTACCCTAGGGGGAGGGGCCAACTCAAGAACCAATCGACCCTGGTCATTCAGGCGGCACTTGATGATGTCAAAAACCCTATAAGAGGGGAGAGGACAGCTTGAAGAGCTCTCTTTTTCCTTTTCCGGTTGGTATGGGAGCAGCGGCAGGGAAGCGTGACTCTGGGCCAGCCCTTGCTCTCGGGCTGAGCCCAGATGTTGGTAACTATGAATCGTATTGGGTCTGTCTGTTATTTGTAATTTGTTTGTATTTTGGTTTTGAGGTACTGGTTTTTCCCTGAACTAAATGAGTGTTTTGAACCTCAGGGTGCTGGTTTTTTCCCCTGAAGTAAGTCAATGAATCTGTATTTGGTCTGTTGATGCCTGTCTGTATGCTCCCCTGAACTAACTGAATGCTAACTGAATGCTGGCGTTTTCCCCTGAACTAAATGAATGTTGTCTGTATGCTAACTGAATGCTGGATTAAAGTAAGCTGGTCAACCCCTTCACCATGCTTTCCTTGTTTAAGCAGATAAAAAGAACCTGTGCTTTCCTGGCAGCCTTCTGGGTCCCGGCAGCCTCCTGGGTCCCGGCAGCCCCCTGGGTGCCGGCCGTGGGGGAGGGATCTTATGCCCCCATCGAAGCTGCTAGCTGGGTTGTTAAAACACCTCCATAGATGGTGGCAAATTTACCCAGGAAGAGCCCTGCTGGCTTTCCAAGGATGAGGTTTCTATTGAATATGGCCACTATGTAAGCTGAAGCCTTGGTGTTAGTCACTGTTCCTCCTCTCAGATGAACACAAGAGAACTTACACATTGCCAGTACCCCTTTTTCCTTCAGGCCTTTTGACACTGCCATCAGTAAGCTGTCACATTCCTAAGATTGATGGTTATTCCACTTTTTTTCTGAGATAAATTTCTCTCCCATCCTCAGCCACTGCTACTGTTCAGTTCCCAACTGAAAATGGTGATGCTTTATTGCTCATTATGTGATATCTCTCACATTCAGCATGTTTCAATATAATTTTCAATCTCTTCTAGACTCTAAACCTGCAACATTAACATGACTTTTGTTGCACTCCTATTAATCAATCAGTGATTGCATAAAATGTAAAAATGATGTAGTCTCAAACCACTGAATTACAAATATTCACACAACCCTCCTACATGCAGAGGCATCCGGAAATAATGTAGACAGAGTGCCTTACATTCTGGAAGATGCGTAATCAAGTACTACCTCTGACCTGTTCTGGCTGTGTGACCCTAAGTAAGTCACTTAATCTCTCACTGCCCTAGGCATCCTGTATATAAGGGTCCTTGACTTTTTAAAGTCTTGGACTCCTTTGGAATAATGGTGAAGCCTGTGGACCTTTTCTCAGAATAATATTTTAAAGGCCAAAAAGTACATGGGATAGCAAAAGCAAATGATTATATTCAAATTAAAATTATCATTTATTTTTAAGGTCATAGGGCTTGGGTTAACAAGTGCTAATCTGAGTACAGGTTACAGAGAATGTGCTGACCTGGTAGATGACATTCTTCATCTGTCATTTCTCTAAACCAGTGAAATCACAAGTCCAGTGACTAGTACTATGCCGGCCTTTGTGCATTCTACAGGCCCATCGCACCTAACAGATTATTATCCATTTTTATGCTATTGCACTGGCTGCTTTCTCATGCCTGTAATGCATTCTCTTACCTCTTCCTCTTAGAATACTAGTCTCTTTCATCTCTCCTTTTGAGTCATTTTCTACATGAGACCTTTCATGCTCCCACCCAAAAGCCTCATGTAGAAAGTGGATCTTGAGGTGAGAGGTGAAGGAGACTAGGTACTCTAAGAGACCTCTCCCCTCCATACCAGAAGGTTATTTATATTTATGCATTATTAAAATGTCACTTTATATAGTATATATGTGTATATGTACACATGCATATACTTTATATCTGCATGGATATATGTAGTTTATGTTTATATGTTGTATGTACATACACATATGTTGCTTATAATTATATAAGTATATATGTAAGTTCTTTGAGGGAACAGACTGTTTCTTTTTTTTATTTGCACATCCAGCACCTAGGACAATACCTGGCACATGGAAGATGCTCAGTGGGTGCTTATTTACTGAGTAATCGATTAGCATTTTTTTTTTGTTATTGTCAAGTACTTTGCACTTGGTCTACATGCCTTTATTTGTGCGGCCTCTTCTTGTCGATTTACCTAACCATCCAAATACTGAGGTCAATGGTAGTGGAACTGAGGGTAGGAAGAGATTAGAATAGTATTAAAGAGTGAGAAGGGAGCTTAAAAACAATCTGGTTCACCCCCTCCCTTTGTTTTATAGGTAAGGAAATTGAGACTCAGAGGAGTTAATTGACTTGTTCAGTTTCATGCAGAGAGCAAGTAACAGGATTTGGATTTAAACCCCAGAACTTCTGACTCCAAATCCAATGTTCTTTCATTCTGTCAAGTCCCTCTCCTAATTTAAATCAATACCTTTATTTCTTTAAAAAGGATTCCTGTTTATTTTGTGGGGTCAGTGCCTAGAGTCAGGGGTGGGGAAAACTGAGGCCTCATGTGGCCTTGAGGTCACAGGTTTCCCCACCCCTGGTCTAGATGAAAAAGGGGTGAGGGAGAAATACAAACTTCATCGAAATAACTTGCAGAGTCCAGGAGGTATAAAAGAATAACAGTGGATGGAGGCTGGGGAAGGAGAGATTTAGGTAGGCTTTTCCTTACACTAGAGAAGTATGAGTTTTTTTCATTCTCCTCTCTGATAGCTATCTCTCTTATCAGAGAACTCATCTTAAGTAAACTATCCATTCAATTAGCTCCTAATGGCTCATAGAAATGAAGAAATGTTACAGGCTTCTTCAGTGGAGACCTGACCTGTTTTGAGAGTCAGGATGCTGTCACAAATGGGACTTGGATGGTTGTAGATTGGATAAAACTAAAGAAAGTCAATAGGCAGAAATGAGGCAGACTTACAAGGAGAGATGATGTCGTTAGGGCAGCTTTCAGCAGCAGGAAATGAAAAAAAAGCCCAGGAAGGTAGAAAAAGTAGAAAGTCAGTTTTAGAGAAGTACTAAAATTGTCACTAATGGATCCCTTAGCAGGAGAGCAGAGCATGACATTGGGAGAGTCTGAAAACAGGCTAAAGTCTAGGTAAGCAAAGGATAACAAAGGATAAAGATAAACCCTGCACGTTAAGGAGACTTGGATCCAAGCATACGACTTTATAACACACCTAAGAATTAAACAAAGGGGGATAAAGTATGAATGATCAAATTATTAGAATTAATGTAAAAGTTAGTGGCTCAATCACAGAGAACAAGAGCTTATTTACTTCCCTTCCCCCTCCCCCCAATATGTGGAATTGCATCAGGGACACTGTATTGGCATGTGCCAGTCCTGTTATATTATTATCTTCATTGTACAGATGGGGAAACTGAGGTGCAGAGGGGTTAATTGACCTGTTCAGGGTCACACAGCCAGTGAGTTACTGAAGCCAAATCAGAATTCAGGTTTTCCTGACTATAAGTCCAGAGATCTGTATATTATGCCATAGAGATGTCCCCCAAGCCCCATTTCCACTAATTCTCTCCTCTTGGCCCAAGTGAAACAAATCAAATCTTTTTTGTGCTATTCCAAGAGATTTATTATACCCTCTGCAAATCTTATTACCTCTGTGGAAAATATTCCCAGTGTGTTCAACAATTGTTACATAGATTTGATTCAAGTCTTTTTCTCTGGATGCCTGGCAACTTACTAATATCCTTCCTGAATTTTATCACTCAGAACTAAATAGCATTCTCTAGTTGTGTTCTTTCAAAGGTAGAGGGGTAAAAGAAACAGGATGTCCTTCATGGTGAATATTAGAACTATATGACTATAGCCTAAGTAAAAGACTCCATAGTTTCATCATAGTTCAGTGTTAACTCTGAGTTCTCAAAGGATAAGATAGTTAGGCACAAGCCCTGGCAGGTTCTACTATGCTGGAAAGGCAATCACTACACCAACATTATCCAAAGTGGAGACCGTGGTTTCCTGGGATCCAAAACATGATCCCAAAGGGAATGAAACAGTTGAATACTGGGATAGGAAGGGGGCAGTGGACTATGTTTTATTCTCTCTGTGATAGCCAATTGTGAGATTTGTCTCCAGAACAACTACACTTAACCTTTACTCATTATCATCTAACATTTCGTCAGTTCCACTCCCTTCCTCCACCATCCCAACCTCCTTCTTTTTCCACCAAGACTTGACCCCCTCAGGGCCATTATAACCCATTACTAACTGGGGTACCAATAGCAGCAGCTATGAGATAACACCCCCTGCCTTCCATGGCACATTAAGGATTTAACAGGAGACCCACAGACTATCACTCCCACTTTCATTTTGAATAGAACAGGTTGATGTCACACACAGGCAGCAACTGTCAAAGGAGGACCTGCTTTGAGCAGATCCTCCAAGATGTTTCTCCCCTCGGATTAGTCTCATGATGTTCTCAGGACATGAAGGGAAGGTGTACCATAGCAAGTTCCACTTCTATGGATCCACCTTCGCATCTGCAGGACTTAACATGCTTATCTTGCTGTGGAATATGAATGGTGATTGGCATAATTATGCCATCTTGAAAGGACACAGAGTGGCAGGCATGGAATTGCCTTATAACATAGATGGGAGCATGTTCTTCTCAGCTTCCATAGATAAGACTGTCACTTTGGGGATAATGAGATCTAAGAGAAAATTAAGAGGTTGAAGGGGCACACTTACTTTGTGAATCCTAGTTATGCTGCCAGGAGCAGGCCCCAGCTAGTCTGCACTGATAGTGAAGAGCTTAAGCTTTGGGATATCTGGAAGAAAGTGGCTATCCAGACATTTCTGAATATCTGCCAAGTACTGACTCCGGGGAGGTAAGTGGCACAAGGATTGAAGTCAGGAAGATTCATCTTCCTGATTCAAATCTGGCCTCAGACACTTAATAGCTATGTGACCCTGGGTAGGTCACTTAACTCTGTTTGCCTCAGTTTCTCATCTATCAAATGAGCTGGAGAAGGAAATGGCAAACCACTCCAGTGCCAAGAAAACCCCAAATGGGGACACAAAGAGTTAAAATGACTGAAACAACTAAAGAACAAAACGACAAATTGACTGTGACCTTCAATGACACTAATGATCAGATTATCTTTGGGGACATCGACAATAACATCAAAGTCTCAGCTGACACACACCATGAGGGATCACCCCAACTCTGTGATGGGCTTGAGTCCAAGTTCTGAAGGGTCTTACTTGGTATCCAACATAATGGAAAACACAGTTCAGATTTGGGTTGTCCAGCTTTCTGCCCCCCAAAGAGAGTAATTGAAGATATTTCAGGGAAATGTACACAACTTTGAGAAGAATCTCCTGAGGTGTTCCTGCTCACCTTGTGGAAGCAAAATTTCAGCCAAGTTTATGTAACAGAAGCAGGCGGTTCCTTTACAAGCTTCCTGGCCATGCTGATTCAGTCAATGAAGTTGTCTTCTACGCAGATGAACCTCTCATTTCATCTACATGCAGCAACAAAAGACTTTATAAAAGAGAGATCCCTTTAGGATTTGAAATGGCAGATTTAAGAGTTATTTGGGGGGAGGCAGAGCCAAGATGGTGGCTGGAAAACAGGGACTTGCCTAAAGGTCTCCCCCAGGACCCTCCAAACACCTATAAAAATGGCTCTGAACAAATTCTAGAGCTGCAGAACCCACAAAACAGCAGAGGGAAGCAGGACTCCAGCCCAGGACAGCTTGGATGGTCACTGGGTAAGGTCGATTGCACACAGCTGGGAGTGGAGCAGAGCAGAGACCAGCTTGGGCTGAGCCCAGAACAATCAGACCTGGAGCCAGGTGGAACAGGCTCTAGCACCCTGAATCAGTGAGCTGTGGCAGTTAACAGACTTCTCAACCCACAGACACCAAAGACAACAGAGAAGGTTAGTGGGAAAAACTTCAGGGATGGAATGAAAGGAGTTCACAGTCAGCCACCACCCTGGGGGTGGTAGAAGTGGCGCAGCTCTGAAACTGCTTACAAAACTACAGCTGCAGTTGCTTCTGGTCCCAGGCCCACCTGGTGGGAGGAATTAAGTGGTGGATCAGAGCAGGAGTGCCCAGCCTGATTAGATCTGAGTCCAGTCCAGGTTGGCTGTCCTTGGGGAAGAGTAGCACTGGTGTGGCAGAGCTTGCTGTGTAGAAATAGCTCTGAAAATAACATCCCAACCCCTCAAGCTTGGGACAAAGTATTCTCCACTCTACAAGCAGTCATACCCTGACGAAAACCTCAAGGGTCAAGTAAGTTGTCTGGGAACATGGCCAGGCAATGAAAACACACTCAGATTCAAACTCAGACTTTGAAATCTTTCTTTGGTGACAAAAAAGACCAAAACATAGAGCCAGAAGAAGTCAACAAAGTCAAAGAGCCTCCAAGAAAAACATGAACTGGTCTCAAGCCATGGAACAGCTCAAAAAGGATTTGGAAAAGCAAGTGAGAGAAGTAGAGGAAAAATTGGGAAGAGAAATGAGAGTGATGCAAGAAAACCATGAAAAACAAGTCAATGACTTGCTAATGGACACCCAAAAAAATACTGAATAAAATAACACCTTAAAAAAAAGACTAACTCAAATGGCAAAAGATCTCCAAAAAGCCAATGAAGAGAAGAATGCCTTGAGAGGCAGAATTAACCAAATGGAAAAGATGATCCAAAAGACCAATGAAGAAAACACCACCTTAAAAATTAGATTGGAGCAAGTGGAAGCCAGTGACTTTATGAGAAATCAAGATATTATAAAAACAGAACGAAAGAAGTGAAAAATGGAAGACAGTGTAAAATATCTCATTAGAAAAAAACCATTGATCTGGAAAATAGATCCAGGAGAGATAATTTAAAAATTATTGGACTACCTGAAAGCCATAATCAAAAAAAGAGCCTAGATATCATGTTTCAAAAGATTATCAAGGAGAACTGCCCTGATATTCTTGAGCCAGAGGGTAAAAGAGAAATTGAAAGAATCCACAGATTGCCTTCTGAAAAAGATCCCAAAAAGAAAACTAGGAATATTGTCGCCAAATTCCAGAGCTCCCACATCAAGGAAAAATTCTGCAAGCAACCAGAAAGAAACAATTTGAGTATTGTGGAAACACAATCCAGATAACACAAGATCTAGCAGCTTCTACATTAAGGGATCAAAGGGCTTGAAATAGGATATTCCAGATGTCAATGGAGCTAGGATTAAAACCAAGAATCACCTACCCAGCAAAACTGAGTATCATGCTCCAAGGCAAAATACAGATTTTCAATAAAATAGAGGACTTTCAAGCTTTCTCAGTAAAATGACCAGAGCTGAACAGAAAATTTGACTTTCAAACACAAGAATCAAGAGAAGCATGAAAAGGTAAACAAGAAAGAGACATCGTAAGGGACTTACTAAAGTTGAACTGCTTTGTTTACATTCCAACATGGAAATATGATGTGTATAATTCATGAAGCCTCAGTAATAGGGTAGCTGAAGGGAATATATATATATATATATATATATATATATATATATATATATGAAGAGAGAGAGAGAGAGAGGGCACAGGGTGAGTTGAATATGAAGGGATGATATCTGAAAAATAAAATCAAATTAAGGGATGAGAGAGAAATATATTGAGAGAAGGAGAAAGGGAGAGATAGAATGGGGTAAATTGTCTCACATAAAAGTGGCAAGAAAAAGCAACTCTTGCCTTCTTAGGGAGGGTGGATGTGGAAGGAAGAGGGGAGAGAATTTGGAACTCAAAGTTTTCAAAGCAGATGTTCAAAAAAAAAGTTTTTGCGTACAACTAGGAAATAAGATATACGGGCAATGGAGCGTAGAAATCTATCTTTCCCTACAAGAAAATAAGAGAAAACGGGATGTGGTAGGGAGTGGGGTGACAGAAGGGAGGACTGACTAGAGAATGGCGCAATCAGAATATATGCCATGTTGGAGTGGGGGCAGGGAGGGTAGAAAAGTGGAGAAAATTTGTAATTCAAACTCTTGTGAAAATCAATGCTGAAAACTAAAAATATTAAATAAATAAATAATAAGAGCTTGAAAAAAAAGTTATTTGGCTTTGAGATCTTGGTTGGCATAACCAGGATTTAATTGAATAACATTGGGCCCTGTGTTCTCCCTTTAGATAACGACCACTACTAGCCAAGTATGGAAGATGAGTTTGGTTGCTAAGGTAGGCATGGTGATATTTATTCCTTCCTGATTACGGTGGTATAGGCAACCTACCCTTACCTCCTGAAACCATACACCAAATTTCTGAGGTTTATTTCTCAAAGAAACACGACTTCCTCCAAGGGACTGACATTGTGTTAGTGTATATTTCCCAGTGCTGGCAGAAGGTTGAGGTAGGACATTTAAATGAAAGCTGTTAGCTTTTTGTTTTATTTTTTGATTCAATAAGTGTTTTGTGTGTTTTCTGTCAACATTTTTTGACTTATTTTCTATGAAAACCTGAAAAGCCCTTTGACAAATAAAAAGTAAGTCATAAAACAGTTGACAAACTGCCTTGTTAGAGGAAATTTACTCATCAGGAATGTGCTATGCAAATTAAATCACAAGATTATAGTTTGATGGGGTTTTTTTTGAAAATCATTTTACTACAGCAAATTCAGACTGTCTTTTTAGTCTGTTGAGACCTAATATCTGAAGTGTCCCTTCTGATTTTGTGTAATATAGAAATTTGGTTGGCCTGTTACCTATATTTTCATTGAAGCTGTTTTTTAAAACATACCTTCCAGGGACAAGAATAGGATCCTAGGGCACTCCATTTTTCCCTTGAGATTGTAATTTCTTGACACAGTACTATAGGTCCAGTTTTTCTTCCAATTCTGAATCCTCCTAATTAACTAACTAAATATGTATATATATATACATAGTATATATATATATATATATATATATATATATACTATATATAGTATATATATATGTATATATAGATAGTATATATATATATATACTATCATCTAACCTATATATTTTCAAATTGTTCACACGGTTATGAGTGTTGTTGTCATATGCCTTATTAAAATCAAAATATGTTGACAGAATCTCTTTAACTAAAAAAATCTAATAGTAACTTTGACAAAAAAAGGAAATGAACTTAATTTTGAATGATTTGCTTTCGGTGACTGCCTGCTAGCTTATAGTGTTCTGTTTGCCTTTACAAGTCCTGTTTTTAAATAACGATTTATTTATTTTTAGTTTTCAACATTCACTTCCATAAGTTTAAAAATTTCTCCCCCTCCTTCCCCTTCCCCCTCCCCAAGACAGCACGCAATCTGATATAGGCTCCACATATACATTCCTATTAAACATATTTTCTTATTAGTCATGTTGTATAGAAGAATTAGAATGAATGGGAGGAACCACGAGAAAGAAAGAAAAAAAACAAAGGTAAACAAAACAAAAGAAGAAAATAGTCTGCTTCAGTCTGCATTCAGGCTCCATATTTCTCTCTCTGGATGTGGATGCCATTTTCCATCATGCGTCTTTTGGAAACTAGAGCTGAGAAGAGCTAAATCTATCAAAGTCAATCATCACACACTGTGGCTGTTACCATGTACAATATTCTCCTGGTAATGCTCACTTTACCCAGCATCAGTTCATATGTAAGTCTTTCCAGGTTTTTCGCAAGTCCACCTGTTCATCATTTCTTATAGCACAGTAGTATTCCATAGTATTCATATACTAAAACTTGTTCAGCCATTCCCCAATTAATGGAGATCCCCTCAATTTCCAGTTCTTGGCCAGCACAAAAAGAGATGCTGTAAATATTTTTTGTACATGTGGGTCCTTTTCCCATTTTTTTAATTAGAATTTTTATTTTTAGTTTATAACACTCAGTTCTACATGTTCTTGAGTTTCAAATTTTCTTCCCTTTCCACCCTTTCCCCCTCCCCACCAAGATGGCATGTAGTCTGATATAGATTCTATATACATCTTTGCATTAAACTTATTTACACAATAGTCAAATTGTAAAGAATTATGACTAATGGAATGAATCATGAGACAGAATACACAAAACCTAAAAAGAAGAGGAAAAAAAAGAGGGTAAATAGTTTGCCTCAATCTGCATTCAGGCTCCACAGTTCTTTCTCTGGATGTAGATAGCTTTTTCCATCATGATTCCTTTGGAGCTGTCTTTGAGCCTTGTATTGCAAGAGAAGAGCCACGTTTATCAAAGTTAGTCATCACAGAATCACTATGTCTGTGGTTGTGTACAATGTTCTCTTGGTTCTGCTCCTCACTCAGCATCAGATCATGTAGGTCTTTCCAGGTTATTATGAAGTCTGTATCTTCCCCATTTCTTATAAAAAAAATAGTATTCCATTACATTCATATACCACAACTTGTTCAGCCATTCCTGAATTGATAGGCATCCCCTGATTTCTATTTCTTTGCTACCACAAAAAGAGCTGCTGTAAATATTTTTGTACATACAGGTCCCTTTCCCACTTGTGTAATCTCTTTGGGATATAGCCCCAGGAGTGGTATTGCTGGGTCAAAGGGTATGCATATTTTTATAGCCCTTTGGGCACAGTTCCAAATTGCTCTCCAGAATGGCCTGATCTGTTCACAACTCCAACAACAATGTATTAATGTTCCAATTTTCCCACATCCTCTACAGGATTTATCATTTTCCTGTTTTTTCATGTTAGCCAATCTGACAGGAGAGATATGGTACCTAAGAGTTGTTTTGATTTGCATTTCTCTAATCAATAGTGATTTAGAGCATTTTTTCATATGCCTATAGATATCTTTAATTTCTTCCTGTGAAAACTGCCTGTTCATATCCTTTGACCATTTCTCAATTGGGTAATGGCTTTTATTCCTACAAATTTGCCTCAGTTCCCTGCATATTTTCGATATGAGGCCTTTATCAGAGACATTGGTTGTAAAGATTTTCTCCCAATTTTCTGCTTCCCTCCTAATCTTTGTTGCATTGGTTTTGTTTATACAAAATTTTTCATTTTAACATAATCAAAATTATCCATTTTGCATTTTGTAATGCTCTCTATCTCTTGTTGTGTCATGAATTCTTCCCTTTCCCATAAATCTGATAGGTAAACTATTCCACACTCTTCCAAATTGCTTATAGTACCAGCCTTTATTTCTAAATCATGAATGCATTTTGAGTTTATTTTGGTGTCCGGTGTAAGATGTTGGTCTATGTCCAGTTTCTGCCCTACCATTTTCCAATTTTCGCAGCAATTTTTGTGGAATAGTGACTTCTTAGCACAGAAGCTGGATTCTTTTGGTTTATCAAAGAGTAGATTGCTATAGTCATTGACTACTGTGTCTTGTGTACCTAACCTATTCCACTGATCCACCACTCTGTTTTTTAGTCAGTACCAGGTAGTTTAATATCTGGTAAGGCTAGGCCACCTTCCCTAGCATTTCTTTTCATGAATTCCCTAGATATTCTGGACCTCTCATTCTTCCAGATGAATTTTGTTATAATTTTATCCAGCTCTGTAGTAGTTCAATTGGCATGGCATTGAATAAATAAATTAATTTATGTAAAATTGTCATTTTTACTATATTAGTTCTGCCTAACCATGAGGAACAGCTATTATTCCATTTATTTAGGTCTGACTTTATTTGTGTGAGAGAAGTGTTTCATAATTGGGTTCATATAGGCCCTGAGTTTGTCTTGGCAGGTAGACTCACAAATACTTCATGGAGTCTACAGTAACTTTAAATGGAATTTCTCTTCCTATCTCTTGCTGTTTGACTTTGTTAGGAATGTACAGGAATGCTGAGGATTTATATGGGTTTATTTTATATCCCACAATTTTATTAAAGTTCATTATTATTTCAAGTAGTTTTTTACTTGCTTCTCTAGGATTCTCTAAGTAAATCATCATATCATCTGCAAAAAGTGATAATTTAGTTTCTTCTTTGCTATACTAATTCCTTCAATTTCTTTTTCTTCTCTTAATGTTAAAACTAACATTTATAATACCAAACTGAATAATAGGGGTGGTAATGCACAGACTTGTTTCACCCAGGATCTATTGGGAATGCATCTAGCTTATTCCCATTACATATAATGCTTGCTGATGGTTTTAGATAAATGCTATTTATAATTTTAAGGAAGATTCTGTTTATTCCTCTGCTTTCGAGTGTTTTTAACAGGAATGAGTGTTGTATTTTGCCAAAAGGTTTTTCTGCATCTATTGAGATAATCATATGGTTTCTGCTACTTTTGTTATTGATATGATCAATTATGCTGATAGTTTTCCTAATATTGAACCAGCCTTGAATTCCTAGAATAAATTCTACCCAGTCATAATGTATTATTCTCCTGATAAGTTGCTGCAATCTTTTTGCTAATATTTTATTTAAAATTTTTGCATCAATATTCATTAGTGAAACTAGTCTATAATTTTCTTTCTTTGTTTTGACTCTTCCTGGTATAGGTATTAATACCATATTTGTGTCATAAAAAGAATTTGGTAGGACACCTTCTTCACCTATTTCTCCCAAATAGTCTATAAAGCATGGTAATTAACTGTTCTTTAAACGTTTGATAGAATTCACATGTAAAACCATCTGGCCCTAGAGATTTTTTTCCTAGGGAGTTCATTGATGGCTTGCTCAATTTCTTTTTCTGAGATGGGTTTTTTTAGGTAATTTATTTCCTGTTCGGTTAACCAGAGCGATTTGAATTTTTGTAAATATTCATCCATTTCCCTCAGATTGTCAAATTGATGGGTATACAATTGGGCAAAATAATTCCTAATTATTGTTTTAATTTCCTCTTCATTGGAAGTGAATTTACCCTTTTCATTTTTGATAGTGGTAATTTGGTTTTCTTCTTTTTTTTTAATCAAATTGACCAAAGGCTTATCAATTTTACTGTTTTTTTTTTCATAAAACCAGGTCTTAGTTTTATTTATTAGTTCAATAGTTTTCTTGATTTCAATTTTATCAATCTCTCCTTTGATTTTCAGTATTTCTAATTTGGTATCTAATTGGGGATTTTCAATTTGTTCTTTTACTAGCTTTTTCAGTTGCATGCCCAATTCATTGATCTCCTTTTTTATCTATTTTATTCATATAAGCATTTAGAGATATAAAACTTTCCCTAAGAACTGCTTTTGCTGCATCCCATAAGTGTTTGTATGTTGTCTCATTGTTGTCATTCTCTTGAATGAAGTTATTCATTGTTTCTGTGATTTGTTCTTTGGCCGCTCATTCTTTAGGATTAGATTATTTAGTTTCCAATTAATTTTTAGATTATCTTTCCATGGTCCTTTATTAAAAATAATTTTTATTGCATCATGATCTGAGAAGGATGTTGACTATTTCTGCCTTTCTCCACTTGTGGAGTGTTTTTGCTCTAGTACATGGTAAATTTTTGAGTGTGTGCTATGTACCACTGAGGAAAAAGTATATTCTTTTTTATCCCCATTCAGTTTTCTCCAGAGGTCAATCATATATGTCTTTTCTAAAATTCTATTAACCTCCTTAACTTCTTTCTTGTTTATTTTGAAGTTAGATTTATCAAGTTCAGAGAGGGGCTGGTTGAGGTCCCCCACTACTATGGATTTGCTGTCTATTTCTTCCTGTAACTCCCTTAACTTCTCCTCTAAGAATTTGCATGCTATACCACTCAGTGCATATATGTTAAATAATGATATTTCTTCATTGTGTATGGTGCCTTTTAGCAGGATATAATGTCCTTTGTTATCTCTTTTAATTAGATCTGTATTTGATTTTGTTTTGTCTGAGATTAGGATTGCAACCCCCGGTTTTTGTTTTTGTTTTTTTTTTTACTTTAGCTGAAGCACAATAGATTATACTCCATCCTTTTACTTTTACCCTGTGTGTATCCCCCTGTTTCAAATGTGTTTCTTGTAAACAACATATTGTAGGATTATGGTTTTTAATGCATTCTGCTATCTGCCTCTGTTTTATGGGAGAGTTCATCCC
Source organism: Trichosurus vulpecula (assembly GCF_011100635.1). Taxonomy (NCBI): domain Eukaryota; kingdom Metazoa; phylum Chordata; class Mammalia; order Diprotodontia; family Phalangeridae; genus Trichosurus; species Trichosurus vulpecula. The sequence goes on from NC_050578.1 coordinate 54,150,014, forward strand.
ATTCACATTCACAGTTTTGATTACAAGCTGTGTCTTTTTCTCCATCCTATTCCACTCCCCACCCTGGTTATGCTTTTATTTCTCCCTTCTCCCTTTCACTCCTCAAAAGAGTTTTGCTTTTGACCACAGACTTCCTCAATTTACCCTCCCTCTTGATTCCCCTCTTATCTTACCCTTTTCCCCTTACTACTTCTCCCTTCTGACCACCCCCTTTTCTTTCCCCTTTCCCCTCCTACTGCCTGTAGGACAAGTTTCATTTCTATACTTTTCAGAGTATGCTATTCTCTTCTTGAACCAAATCCAATGAGACTAAAGCTCATATACTACTCTTCTCCCTCCCTTCTTTCACTCTACTATATGTTCTTGTGCCTCTTCATGTGATGTAATTTACCCTTTTCTGCTACCTCCTTACCTTTTCTCCCAGAACCCTCCCTTTACATTTCTTAATTATGTTTTTTATCATTATATCAGTTATTTTATACTGACACCCACAGTGTATGTGTATCCCTTTCAGTTGTCATAATAACTGTACTATACTCAAGATGGATATATATATATATACATATATATATACACACACATACATACATACATTATATATACATATACATATATATATAACATATATAAAACAATATAATCTTATATAAGGATGTAAATAATTTTCCCTTATTGATTAACAAGGTTTGCAGGGTTTTTCCCCATTTACCTTTTTATGTCTCTCTTGAGTTTTGTATTTAAAGTCAGATTTTCCATTGAGTTCTGGCCTTTCCATCAGGAAGGTCTGGAATTCCTTTATTTCATTGAATGTCCATCTCTTTGCATGAAAAATTATGCTCAGTTTTGCTGGGTACTTGATCCTTGCTTATAGTCCAAGCTCCTTTGCCCTTTGGAATATTACATTCCAATTTCTCCCATCATTTAATGTAGAAACTGAAAGATCCTGTGTGATCTTGACTGTAGTTCCGTGATATTTGAATGGTTTCTTTTTGACTGCTTGCAGTATTTTCTCCTTAAGTTAATAATTCTGAAATTTAGCTATAATATTTCTTGTAGTTTTCAATTTGAGATCTCTTTCAGGGGATGATTGGCAGATTCTTTCGATGACTATTTTCCCCTCTGGTTCTAGGACCTCAGGGCAATTATCTTTAAAAATTTTTTGGAAGATACTTTCCAGGCTCTTTTTTTCACCATGGCTTTCTGGTAGACCAATGATTCTTTAATTGTCTGTCCTGGATCTATTTTCCATGTCAGTTGTTTTTCCAATCAGATATTTCATGTTTTCTTCTATTCTTTTTCATTCTTTACATTTTGTTTAACTACTTCTTGATGCCTCATAGAGTCATTAGCTTCCACTTGCTCAATTCCAATTTTTAATGTTTTGCTGTCTTCATTTTGCTTTTGAGTCTCCTTTTCCAATTGGTTGATTTTACCTTTCAGGGTATCATTTTCTCTATTTAGATTCTGAATCTCATTAGCCATTTCACCAATTTTACTTTTTAAAGATTTGATCTCATCGGTGATTTTTTTCCATTTTTTTCTTTTACCTCCCTAATTTGGTTTTTAAAATCCTCCTTTAGCTCTTCCAAGAATGCTTTTTGGGCTTGAGACCAGTTCACATTCCCTTTTGAGGTATCATGTGTGGGTATACTGTCAATGCTGTTCTCTTCTTAATTGGTATTTTGATCTTCCCTGGCTGCATAAAAATAATCAATGGTCCTAGGTTTTTCTCCATGTGCTTCCTCATGTGGCTAGTTTTTTTCCTGCCTTTAAAGTAGATTTCTGCTTTGGGGGCCCAGGGAGCTCTTTCCCAGGTTTCTTGTTCTGGGAATTGTGGGCCTAGTTACTGGCTTTGTGTGATATGGCCTCTGGTTTCCTGAGGTGTGGGGGAGGGGCCGTCTGGGTGCAAGAAGTCTCCTCTCCCCCCAGTGCTGCTCTCCAGCATGGGTGGTCTCAGCTGGTGTCTGTGCTGGTGTCTGCCACTCCCCCGGCTGTGCAAAGGCATGTATGGGTTCCTGGTGTTGACCCTTGCTGGCTCCACCTTTCTAAAACTCAGGAATTACCACTCTTTGGCTACTGAAGCCCCACTTCTGGCTACTCTATTCCAGGGATTTTCCCAAGGTATTCTCTGGGTCAGGGAGGGAGGGATGAAAACCATTTACCTGGACATTATGACTCCCAGAAGTTCAAAAAGGTGAGTTTCAAAGCTTTGGGCTACAAGCCTCAGGTGTAGATGTCTTGTGGCCAAAAGTGCTGTGCTTCTGTCTACCGTCACTTCAACAGATTCCCATCCTGTGCTGGGAGGTCTGTGGATTTCTGCCAGTTTCCCCTTTTCCCATTTTTATGATCTCCTTGGGATACAGCCCTAGAAGTATTATGCTGGGTCAAAGGGTATATACATTTTTATGACCCTTTGGGCATAGTTCCAAATTTCTCTCTGGAATAGTTAGATCAGTTCACAACTCCACCAACAATGAATTATCGTTCCAATTTTCCCACATTTCCAACATTTATCATTTTTCTGTTTTGTCATGTTAGCCAAGCTGATAGGTTTGATGTAGTACCTCAGAATGTTATCTTTTGCATTTCTCTAATTAATAGTCATTTAGAGCATTTTTTCTTATGACTATAGATAGCTTTAATTTCTTCCTCTGAAAACTGCCTGTTTATATCCTTTGACCGTTTACCACCTTTTACAAGTCTTAACAAATTATCTTACCATTAACATTCTCAGACACTTACTGGCTGTGTGACCCTGCCTTGTTTGCCTCAGTCTCCTCATCTGTCAAATGAGCTGGAGAAGAAAATGGCAAATTACTCCAGCATCTTTGCCAACAGAACCCCAATGGGGTCACAAAGAGTCAGACATAACTGAAAATGACTCAGCAACAGAAGAGACACACAGATAATTGCCTATGAATTCCCACCAGTCCTAACGCTAAATATAGCGAAGAAAATCATCTCAAAGAACCTAGATTTTGGAGAGAGACAGAGGCAGAGGAAGAGACAGAGAGAAGGAAATCACTAATAAAACCCATGAGAGAGAGTATGGCATAATGGAAGAATTACTCATTTCAGAGTGAGGAAAACCTAGATTCATTTTCTGCCTCTTACTCATACTAGATAGGCACCCCTGAGCAGGTTACTGAGGCTCTTAGTGCTCCCAGGCAAATATCTAAGACTCTAAGTGGCAGGTTATAGCTTACTGAAAATAAATGAGATATGTAAAAGATGGAGTCTGGAGAATCATATATTACTGTGGCAAAAATAGTTCTCCCCACTTGTGGAGGGGCTCATGTGCAATGTCATTTCTGAGTGTATGACAATAATAATAACAATGATGAAGATAATGGTGATTATGATGATGATAATTATATATCCCTTCAATGGTTTCTCTTACTAATTTAAACTTACACTATACCTTTCTTCTATGGGGATCTGGGGACTTCCTTCCCCACCCACATTTATTCATGTTATAAAGAAATAGTGTTTTCTGCTTCTTTCAAAGGAAAAACCTCTAACTCTCTCAACTCTCATTTAGAGAATTAAAGTTTTCTCTGAATCAATAATAGGAAAATAATTTTTCACTTCCAAGCTTCCCTGCCCTTATCATTAGCCACACAACTGAGGATTTTATCCATCCTGCTTTTTCTTTTCATAATTAAAGTAAATTAATTGATAAGCAATGAAAGCACAGTAGATCGTATGAAACAGTTCATTCAGATTACTAGTTGCCTAGGGCAACTCTCTTGGAACTCCTCATATCTCAGAAAGGGAGGAAAGATAGTCATTTATTAAATACCTGCTCATTTCTCCAGAATTGAAGAGGAAAAGAAGGTGTAGAAGCTCACTATAATATATTTTACCAAGCCATTCACTCAACTCACATCCATTTCTCTGATGCACCCACTCCTGGATAAGATTCCCTGTGGGTGTGAGAGAAGGGAGGTAAGGAATGGCAGGCCATGCGAGATCCTACTCCACTAACACTACAACCCAGGTCTTTCCTTCATGACTCAGAAATATTTTAGAAATCTTTTTTATGAATTATCTTATATTTTTCTTGTGGTAAAAAATGGAGATCAATGAGATAGGTGACAAAACAATTAAATGGATTTTAAACTGGCTGAATGATGACCCAAAGAGTGGTAATTAATGGGTAAGCATCTACTTGGAAGATGATCTCCAGTGACTTCCCAATAATTTCTGTTAGGCCTTAGTCTATTTGATGATTTTATCAATAACTATGTAAGGCATAAATGGTATGATTATTAAATTTTCAGATGGCATTAATATGGGAGGGATAACTAACATGGCAGTATCTTGACAAGCTAGAACACTGGGTTAAATCTAATAAAATAAAATTTTATAGTAATAAATGTAAAACCTTAAACTTGGGCTCAAAAAAATCAGTTTTACAAGTAGCAGATAGGACAGACATGGTGAGGTAGAATATTGTCTGAAAAATATGAGAGGTTATGAGAGATTATCACTATTATATGTTCACTACAGAAATTAATACAATCTTAGGCTCAATTAAGAGAGAAATACTGTCCAGAAATAAAAATGTAAATAGTTCTGTAGCCTTCTACCCCAGTCAAACCCCTATGAATGAAGAAGCAGATGGTATAATGGAAAGTTCCAAGCCTGTAGTGTGAGAGAGACCTGGTTTCAAATCTTACATGTGGTATCTACTAAGTGACTTTAGATAAGTTACTCAACTTATTTGGGCCTCAGTTTTCTCCATTTGTAAAATGAGCAGTTTGAAAGATATGACCTCTAGGTCACTTATAGGTATAGATTTATAAACCTTTGAATATAGTGTTCATTTATGAGCATCACATCTTAGTAAGGACACTGACAAGGAGTAGAATTTCTGCAAGAGGTACCTTCAGTTAATGTCAGGCAAAAATTGGCAGAAGGAACTGAAAGGCTTAATGCAAAGAGAAGTCAAAGGGGGCACATAACTCTCTTCACATATCTGAATACCTACCATGAAGATGAGGAGTTAAACTTGATTTACTTAGCCCAGAGGGTAGAACTAAGAGTAACTTACAAAAATGCAAATATAGGCTTGGTTTTATATGACTGTGAAGGAATACCACTGTGCTGTAAGAAATGATGAGCTCAATGATTTTAGAAAAGCATAGAAAGACCTACATGAAATAATGAGCTAAGTGAGCAGAACCAAGAGAACATTGTATTCAGTAAAAGCAGTATTGTTTTAAGATTGACTTTGAGAAAATTGTAATTTTGTCTACTACAAATACCCAAATTAACTATGAAGGATATATAAAGAAAGATAATATCTGCATCCAGAGGAAGAACTGATAAGTAGAAGTATGCATAAAATAATTTTACATATACGTATGTATATGTGATTATGATTATTAATATAGCCACTTGTCAGATAAATTGTGAAGACAATTCTTGTTCATTTTAGACGGGGCAGCCTCTGGGCTTCCTTCCAACTATAAGATTCTATAGTGAAGTGAAGAAAGGGGCCCCACATGTAGCATGAAGGTGTTGTTGTGTTGCTCGAAGGGAGGCAGAGTAGACAAGTCTAGACTCTTCTCCTCCCACCCTTCTCCAAGAAACACTTTAATCCTCACCAGGAGGGGAAGTTGGAGATTGGAGGCCAACACTTGGCCACTCTATTCTTTTCAGAGAAAAAGGGCATAAGACTAGAATTCTACATATATATATATATGTTTCCTTAAATATTATTATTCTAGGGGATTTTCAAGTTCATGCTATCTTCTGATCAATGTTTCATCAGTGTGAGAAGCAGGGCCCCAAGCTTTATATCGAAGCCTTGAACCAAATAGCAGTTCCACAATGAACACACACAGCAAGTAGCAAAGAAACACATTTATCCATCTCAATATCAAAATAGAAATCAGAGAATATATACATGGGAAAATACATATATCAAACAATACAGATTAAAGGAACTTTCTCAGTGAGAACAAGATAACTCAGCTCAACCATTATAACCTGAATCTCACCCAAGGGAAGTTATCTGAAATCTCTAGTGCAGCAGTCTGGGGATAGGAATGTGATGAAAACCGCTAGCTCTTTTATATTGACTTTTTCCCAGAGACTTTTTCTTCAACAAACTGCAGGGGAGTTGGAATGATTTATCTTCTCTCTTAAAGATGAAAGCCAGAAGTACCAGAAGAGACTACAGAACACAAAGAGCCTGAAGATGCTTGAAGAGAATTGAAGAGCCTGGATGTTTCCTCTCTATGGCTCTCACCAATTCCACACCACTTCTCACACAGGTGCAAGACATTGATCTTCACCAATAAGCAGAGAGTCCCCATAAAAACAGGTTTTGGAACTCAGGTTATACAGAGAATGGATCCTTTTAAGCATTAAATCTAGGATTAATGATCCTAGGGAAACAGTGCATCTCCTAGAAAGATATAATGGGTCATTACATGATTATCTCCATAGTTCTCAGCCAAGAATCATTAATCATCATTACGTGTCTTTCCCCACTAGGGATGCTAAGAGGATTCTTTGAACTTCTTAATATTTACTAATCTTCCTTATTTTACTACTTTCTGGTAATCCTTTTCCTTTTTCATTCCCCCTGTAAGTGCTCACAAAACAACTCATTCATCATCCATGAGCTGAGCACTTTGTTTAAATTAATTTTTCTTGAAATCTTTTGTTTTTACATCACCTAGAGTTCCCCCCCTCTATTTGATGTCCTACTATTCATGTGCTATCTCTTCTGATCTCCTTGAGGGTCAGTATGGTATAATGATTATAGAGCCAGCTTCATAGTGAGGAAGTCCAGGGTTCAAGACTGTCTTCTGACATCACTAATGTAGAAATATGTTTTGCATAACTTCACATGAATAATGGGTATGATATTGCTCAATGGGTGGGGGAGGGGCTGGAGGAAAGGAGAGAATTTGAAACTCAAAATTTTAAAAATGAATGTAAAAAATAAAAGTTGTGCAGGTAGTTGAGGAGGATATGATTGGAGAAATGGGAATGAAGACATTATTCAATTTATATTTCTTTGTGTTCCCCATAACAAGTATAACTGGTACTGATGAAAAACAGAATAAAATAATAAAACTGATCAAACGCTGAATCATAGGGCAAAGTTCCTCCTCCTAAACTGGCTGAAAATCAAGATAGATAAAAGTGTAATGATAATAGCTAGCATTTCCAGAGGAGATGTGGGAAAATAGGAACACATCAGAGCTAGGAGCCCTAGTTCTCACTGTTCTGGAAAGCAATTTTGAATCATACCCCAAAGCCATTAAACTGTGTGCACCTTTTGACCCAGTAATGCTGCTAAGTCTATACCCCAAAGAGATCAAAGAAAAAGGAAAATGACACATACACACAAAATTATTTATAGGAGCTCATCTTGTGGCAGCAAAGGATTGAATATTGAAGGAATGCCTATCATTGGGGAATAACTGAACAAGTTACGATAGGTGAATGTGATGAAATACTATTAGGCAAAGAAAAAATATGAAGGGAATTGATTTAGAAAATCCTGGGGAAATTCATTTATAGTAATCCTTAAGCTTTAATGTAATATTCACTCTTGTTTACTCAGTTATGAAGCTTACTTGCTCCACCACAAGAATTCTGACAAAGATCATCTCTATCCTTTTTTACTCAAATTCCATATCCAAACCCATCATGGTAGGGATGACTTGATGCTTTGGAAAGTAGCCCAACTTATTTTTGTATCTCCAAATCACTATCTCTTGTCCAACATGAGCAGGTGACCATCTTATGAACACTTAGAGGAGATGCTCATGGTTCACTTAATCTGTTACCACCCTGCTAGTACATCATTTTTGTCCCTCAAGAACAAGGTCTATCAACCAATGAGATTATATATTTTACCGTGTCTCTTTTGTATATTTTGGTATCAAATTCTATAAAAACAAAGTCATGCAGACTAGGGCCTTGCAGATCATGAGGAAGATCTGAGGTCCACTTCATTAGAGGGGATCATGGACCAGAGAGCTCTTATAAACACCCTGTTCACATTCAAAATTATAATTAGTATTGGTGAATGTCCCTCCATCTTATTGTACTCAATATTTTCTTTCTCAGCCTCTTTTTGCCCTATCCCCACCCCCCACTTCACCCACCCCTCCAAAAGTCCCTCCCCTATTCCTTCCCCCATCCTTCAATCTCAATCCAAACTCCCCGGCAAAAATCCCCCTATCTCCTCCGTCCATGCTTCCAAATCCCAATCCACTCACCCCTCTAAAAGTTCCTCCCTCAGTCCCCTAGTCCCCTAGTTTTCTCACCTCTCTATATGTTCAGAAGATTTCCAGCCCACCACCTACACATGCTTCTTCTGTATTAATTCTTCCTTTCATTCCCCATTTTTATAGTATAATTGTTCACTTTTATGTTTTCCTACCCAATTTTATTTTTTATAATCACCTTATCATACGTAACTCAACCGCAACTTTTCTTTCAAACTACCTTAGTAATGATTACAGTTTTAAAAATACTGATAACATTTTCATATATATAATAAGTAAACAGTTTGACCTTAATGAGTGCCTCATATTATTCTTTAATGGCTTCCTAATATTTCTTCTGAAACTTTTATATTGAATTTTCAGTTGAGTTCTGATCTTTTTGTTACAAATACCTGAAAGTCTCTCAGTTTGTCAAATGTCCATTTGTTTTTATTCAGGATTCTATTCAATTTTGCTGGATAAGTTATTGTCAGATGCAACCCAGGTTCTTTTGTCTTTTGAAATATAATGTTCCAAGACTTGTGGTCTTTTATGTAGAAGATGCTAGGTCTTGTGCAATCCTGACTGTATCTCCATGTAACACCAATGTTACTAAAAGCTGCTGTGGAGGTGTAAGGCCAATAAAACCAGCACATAGGAGGGCTGCTAGCACAGGTTTTTTGATCTGCTTTTCTGAAGGAAAGCAACTTAAAGGGGTTTACAATCTCACTTTAATTAAACATATATGTATCATCCACTTAGTTCCAGGGAAAATGTCAGCACTCTGAACTTCAGAGAAAACACAAACAGAAATTACAAACAGAAATTTTATAAACAGAACAAACAACACAAATCAGCAGACACAGCTTCTTGTCCATAGCAATACATACATAGTCACCAGAGAGAAAAGCACAAACTTCTGGGTTTTCAAAGGGGGGGGAAGGGGGGGTTAATGGCTACCCAGAGTCTCATCTGGCCAAATCACATGAACACTCTTCCACTGAATGGTCCTCCAAAGCAAAATGCTAAACACAGAGTATATATACACATATTCAGGGTCAGCCCACAGAGGGTATCACAACCATGTGGCTCAAACTCATGTGACTTAGGCTTTCTTGATACTTAAGTAGGTCATCAAAAACTTTTGATTCAATCAAATACTCTTGAATGAAACAAAGCCAAGACTCAATCAAAGGCACTTTAAATACCCCACAGTATTTAAATGGTTTTTTTTTTCTTGTTGCTTGAAATATTTTTTCCTTGACCTGGGAACTTTGAAACTTGGCTATGACATTTCCTGTATGCTTTCCTCCTGGGATCTCTTTCAGGTGGTAAATGGTAGATTTTTTTCTCTATTTCTACTTTACCCTGTTGTTCTATAACTTCAGGGCCCTCAAGGGTCTTATTTTCTAATAGGGGAAGACAACACATAAAAGGACGTTTTAAAAGAGTGAGGAAGAAGGAAGGTACTCAAGAGGTCTGGAGTGTAGTCTCGTAAGAAAGGAAGAGATGGCTGGCCTCAGGTTCCCTCCTTAAGTAAAGAGATTCTGAAAGAAGCCATCCAATCAGAGAGTGGGGAAGAGTGGCAAAGGGTAGGAGGATACTCGTGAGGAGTGAATTCTGGGGCTGAAGTAACCTTCTGGGATGATGAGGTTAATAGGGCATTATGGGAAAGTCTGGAGTGCAGCCTGGTAAGAAATAATGGCATATTCCAGCACTGAAATATGAGGGGAAATGGACAGAATAATGCCTCCCACAGAAGCAACAATAGTGTGTAAAGTCTGCAAACAATAACATTTTTGCCAACTTTGGAGAGAAAATTTCCTAATGAGTTGTTCCTTCAAGACTGTAACACAGCTTTCTACTTTTTTTTCCAAATACCATTTCATTCATTAAGCACTACATTTCGTGAGAAGAAAGCATTCCCTCTATAATATCATATAATGACTTTTAAGTACGATTTCTACATGTCTTCCTTGAGCAGAATATGCCTGGATACTCCAAAAATGTTTTGCTGTTAATATTCATGAAGTAGCATCATTTGAGATTTCCATTAGAAAAAGCTGTTTCAGCTTTTCAACAGTCTGTCACCACTTGCTTGGGCTGTTTGCAAAGTTGGCTCAAAAGGTGCCTTTTGATTACAATTCCCTTGTAATAAAAAGAGGAAAATGTAGTATCAAAAGTGGCAAACTAACTCAAAGTTCACTTACTACAAGCTACCAAATAATCTTTTAGTCAAAAGTGAAAAGTTTAAATGACAATTTGAAACAACTACACTTCAGAGGTACAAGAAATCCTATGAGAAATGAGTCTGCCATCTGTCTCTCCTTATGCCCCATCACAGCCCATCTTACTTTGCTGCACCCTATGTATCCTGCCATGATTATACAATATAATTCTAGAATGGTTGGAGATATATTGTTTTCAGTGTACAATGTATGTAGAAGAAGAATAGGATTCTGGGTTTGAGAATCCTGGCAAGTAGAATATGCAAGACTGAGTTGGCAAAGAAAACTATATAACTCAATTATTTCCAAGTTTAGTTTTTGTTTTTAAACTCTAGCACCTGGACAACTAGATGACTCAGTGTCTAGAGCCCTAGACCTGGAATTGGGGAAAAATTGAGTTCAAATTTTAAATATTTACTAGCTGTAGGACCCTGAGCAAGTTACATAATCACCGTCTACCTCAGTTTTCGAAACTGTAAAATGAAGATAATAATATCAACTTCACATAGTTTCTGTGAGGATGAAATGAGATGATACAGGAGGTGCTTAATAAATGTTTGCTTTCTTCTTTCCATTGATTTTAGTGGCCTTTGGGGGTTTATGATAATAAACATGTGGTTTGTTATTTAAAAACATTGTGTATTTTTAAATATTTTGTCTCATTATGCATTTCTCAATTATATGTAAATAAATAACATTTATTTTAAAATTTTTTTGAATTCCAAATTCTCTTCCTCTCTCACATGCCTCCTGCCTTTCTGAAAAGGCAAAGAATATTATATAAATTATACAAGAGAGGTCATGAAAACCATACTAACCATGTTGCAAAAGAAAACACAGACAAAAAAACCCAAGAAAAATAAAGTTAAAAAAAGGATGCTTGAATTTGCATTTAGAGTTCATCAGTTTTCTCTCTGGTGGTGGACAGCATTTTTCACCATGGGACCTTTGGAATTGTCTTGATCCTTGTCTTGATAAAAGTAACAAAGTCTTTCACGGTTGATCATCCTTACAATATTGCTCTTCTCCTGGTTCTTCTCATTTCAATTTATATGAATTCACATGTTTTTGCAGGTTTTGCTAAAAATCATCATGCTCACCATTTCTTATAGCACACTAGTACTGCATCAGAATCACACATCACAATTTGTTCAGCAATTCCCTCTCAATTTCCAATTCTTTGCCACCCCAAAAAGAGTTACTATAAATGCTTTTGTATAAATGGTTCCTTTTGCCTTTTATTTTATCTCTTTGACATAATGACCTAGTAGTGGTATTGCTGCATTAATGGATATGTAAAGTTTTATAGCCCTTTGGGCACAGTTTCCAATTGTTCTCCAGAATGGTTGCACTAATTCACAACTTTACCAACAAGGAATTGATATCCCAATTTTTTTCACATCCCCTCCAGCATTTTTCATTTTCTTCTGTCATGTTAGCCAATCTGATAGGTATGAGGTGGTACCTCAGAGTTGTTTTAATTTGCATTTCTCTAATAAATAATAATTTTGAGCATTTTTCATGTGACTATTAATAGCTTTGATTTCTTTTGAAAACTTCTTGTTCATATCCCTTGACCATTTATCAAATGGGGAATGACTCATTTAGGTCTTTATAAAATAAATTTGCTGTTAATTTTTCCCAATTTCTTGTTTTTCTTCTAAATGTTGACTGCATTACTTTTGTTTGTGCAAAAGCTTTTTTTAGTTTCATACAATAAAAATTATCCATTTTACTTCCCATGTCCTTTTATATTTCTTGTTTGGTCATAAACTCTCCCTTTATCAATAGATTTTACAGGTGCATTTTTCCATGCTCCCTTAATTTACTTGTGATATCCTCTTTTATGTCTAAATCATTTACACATTTTGACCTTATCTTGGTATGTGGTATGAGATGTTGGTTTATTCCTAGTTTCTTCCAAATTGCTTTTTAATTTTTTTTGTCAAATGGTGATTTCTTGCCCCAAAAGCTTGGATTTTTGGTTTATTTTTATTTTTATCAAACACTAGATTGCTGTGATCATTTACTACTATGTATTGAGTAGCTTATCTATTGCACTGATTCACCACACTATTTCTTAGCCAATAACAATTTATTTTGGTGACTACTACTTTGTAATAGAATTTAAAATCTGGTACTTCTGGTCTACCTTCCTTCACACATTTTTTATTGATTCCATTTTTTCCATTTCATCAATTCTGTTTTTTAAGGAGTTTTTTCATCAGTCAGTTTTTGTACCTCTTTTTTCCATTTGACCAATTCCATTTTTAAGGTTGCATTTTCTTCAATAATTCTGTGCCTCTTAATTGTTTTTTATTCCTTAGCTTTCATTTCTTTAATTAATTTTTCCTCTACCATTTTTATTTAATTTTTAAAATCATTTTTTTTAGTTCTTCCAGGAATTTGTATTGGGCATGTGTCCAATTCAATACTTTTTCCCCCTTTGAGGCTTTTGCTTATAGCTGTTTTGACTTCATTTTCTTCTGAGTTTGTGTCTTGAGCTTCCCTGTCACCATAGTAGTTTTTATGGTCAGATTCTTTGTTTGTTCTTTTTTTCATTTTTTCACCCTATTTCTTAATTTTGAACTTTATGTTAAAGTTAGGCTCTGTTCCTGGTAAGGGGGCAAAGAAGTCAATTGTCTCAAGCTTCAAGCTTTTTGGTGCCACTGTTTTCAGAGCTAGTTCAGGGGCAGGGGAATTTTGGAAATTTTTAATGCTTCCAACATGGTATATTTCAGAAGAGATATGATCACTGCTCCTGGTGTGCGCTTTGTTCCTTACTTTGGAAGGGTCCCTGATCCCCTGCAATTGAAATTGTCATTTGGGGACTCCAGTCCCTTTGGAATGGAAAGAATGTTGTTCCTCAAGGTCCTTAATCCCTTGGGACTGGAACTAACATTGCTCCTCAGGGCTCCCATTGCCCCTTAACTGTAAATGCTCCTCTCTGTCCTGAACTATGATCTAGAAATTGGTATAGTCATTGGAGTTGCTAAAGAAGAGTCTAGTGCTAGCCCAAGGGTCCTCTGTAATCTTTTTCTGACCTCTTGTCAGGTTCCCTTACCATATCTGCCTTGAGAGCTCCCAAAGATGCTGCTGACTCTGTCACCACAATCTAGTATTTTATCCAAGTGGGCTCTAGTTTAGCCTTCAACCCCATTGGATTTTTTTCTGACCTCTTACATTGTCTTGGGCTGGAAGAATGCCTCATCCTGACATTTTATTGGCTCTGCCACTCCAGAATTTGATTTGGGGTGTCATTTAAAGTTGTTTGTAAGAGAATGTTGGGAGAGATTGGCTAAGTGCTTCCTGTACTCCACCACCTTGATTCCATTCCCAGAAGTCCAATAAATTCCCTAAATCGATCTTAAGCAGTAAATAATTGCTCAACTATATTACAAATATATTTTCCCTCTACATAAATAAGCATAGGCATTTTTGAAGCATTATAGATTTGCTTCTGTGTTGATCTGAAATTGTTTTATGTGTTACCACTATGAACACTGACTTAATAAATCTTAAAAACTATTATTAAATCATCCTGAAGGTTCAAATATTTTTGTTTTTATTGTTGAAAGGAGTTTGTAGAGCAACAACAAAATTAGGATCTACTTCACTAGGTCATTCTTGAAAATTCACTGCAACATGTTTGCTATCAGTAGATAGACAGATAAATACGTAGATAGATACAGAGATAAAAAGATAAAGAGATACAGAGATAGAGAAATGGATATGCACATACATATATATTGCGTACATATGTACATGTGCATGTATTACACACATCTGTATCATTTACTTTTGCATACTATGTATATATACATAATATATGTATAATACAATTCATAATATGTATATAATAGTACATATACACAAATTATATACACACATATACATGTGTATGTATGTGTATATGTGTGTGTCTAATTTCATTTTGCTATAACTCCCTGCAGCTTTACTCTCTCTATGCTTCTCACACTCCCTATACCTACTCAAGTACTGGCTAGTCATAGGACTGGAAGAAACTTGAGAGGTCATCTCCTTTAGATGAGATTCATCATATGAATGATGTCCTCTAGAGTTTGTAAAAATAGGATACTCATTTCCATAATGATATCTAACTATGTCTAGGGGCCATGTAAGGCAGGAAATTACCCAATGTCGTGCTATGTAAAATCATGTCAAGTAGCTAATTATAAACAAAAGTTACTGAATTTAAGACAGCATATCAGAGTAGGTAGAAAACTAGCCTGAAAGTCAGGATGACCTTAGTTTAAGTCCAGACACACACGGTCTGCGGAACTCTGGGCAAGTCATTTAATCTTTTAGTGTCTGACACAACCAGCTAAGGTTCTAAACTGTAGAAATGGTGCAGAACTGCATTAATAGTTTCCTCACCAGGAATTTGCCTATCACAGCTCCCCTCTCTATCACTATCCACTTAACACATAAGTAAGTTAAAAATTTTGTTAAATTATAAAGGATATTTAAATTTTTATTTTTTTTATTTTTATTTGGGAGCTAATCTAATAATTCTATATTCTCACTTGAGATTATACATGTATATATGTTACATCCATAAACACATACATATATGTATATGCATATGTGATTGTACAATGCATAGATAGACAAATATTCAAAATGTGTACATATGTATGCTATATATAATTGTGTGTATATTATATCACAAATACATACAAAAATATGTATAGTCAAGACAGGGTGATACTTATTAGGCATACACATGTATCATTAAAGAATGGTTGATATCCAAAATGTGTAATAAGTATGTATATAAAACACATATATTCTGAATATATATATATATACATACACACATATACATATACAGATTTACACATGCATCGCACACCTGTGTGTATGTGTGCACATGCATACATAGTGGGAGCATAGGATGGAAGACAGGGAGGAGAGAGAAATATCATTTATTATACACCAAACTATTTAATAGAAAAGTGGATTGAGAACATTCCCTCAATAAAATGCATGCACTCACAATTTTGTAGCTTTTTAAAGAAGCAGGAGCCTTTTGCTGAAGTAGATGCAATGACACCTTAGTTGGTTTATGGAAAACATGTTCTCAATTACTCCAAATTGAGCACTTGTACTTTCTTCTACCCAGAAACAAATCATTTTGCACACAAGCAGGTGCTAATGAATTGCCTCACACATGTTTGAGTAAATGGATAATTGCAAAATCGTATTAGAAGTCACTCAATAAATAGAACTTACCATGATAGAGTTGAGTTGAATTGAGCAATTCTTTTTATTGTCTTCTGCTTGCTTTTCACTAGTCATATTTGTGATTTGGAAGCAAATGTTTCCCAAAGCAAACATCCATCTTCTCTTCCACAGCCTTAAATCCCTGTCTTCCCTGTCATTTCGTGTCTATGTGTGCCACCTGATATACCTTGATGGATCAGTTCCAATAGCTTTGCAAAGCCATCTTGAAAGGCTATCAGGCCACTGTACAGGCAACAAAGGCCCAAACTTGGGCAGGAAACCAGAAGTTTTTTTTTCCTCACCTTGATAATTTCCTATATTCTCTTTATTTTCTAGACTATATATGTGACTATGTCACCCCTCCCACCTTTGTCCTTTTCATCGGTTATTTTACAACCTAGACTGAGAAATAAGATGTGTTAAATGAGAACAAGAGAGTCAAATAAGAAAGCAAAATATGAGCTCATATGTATGAGCTTGTAGAGAAATAATTTTGTATTGAGACTGATCTTCATGTCTGTCTCTGACTTGCCATGCCCTAGCCAGCTATGGACTAAATCACAGTTCCTTTGCAAATGCACCTGTTTTGAGAGTAAAAAAAAGGGATATTGGTCTCTCAGCCCCCAGGAAATAACTGATGAAATTTCTAATATTTTGCCCTTTTCTGACCATTACTTTTTATCCCTACTGCCCTGGATTGAGTCCTCATTCTCCTCCCCCCACTTTCCACCAACTATGTAGATATTTGTATAGCTTTACCAGCGCAGTCCCCAAGATCACTTCCTACTAGGATGCTTAGGTCAGCATAAGCCATACCTTCTGCCCCCATCCTACCACTTAAGGCTGGAAGGACTATAGCACCAAATCTCATTGCATTATGTTGTGGTTAAATCATTTCAGTCATGTCTAACTCTTCATGACTCCATTTGTGGTTTTCTTGGCAAAGATATTGGAGGGGTTTACCATTTCCTTCTCCAGCTCATTTTACAGATGAGGAAACTGAGGCAAACAGGGTGAAGTGACTTGCCCAAGGTTACCCAGCTAGTATGTGTCTTAGGCCAGATTTGAACTCAGGAAGATGAGTATCTTTTACTTCAGGACTACATAACATAGCATCACACTATAGCACCATGAACTGGAACCAGAGAAGGACTGACCTGTAAAGCTTTGGCCCTGATGTGCTAATACAATTCCGTGAGCTAATGGAGGCTCCATAGAATGGTTCATGCTGAGAAGACATGAGACAAGAAATGAGTTGGAGAAATGGGCCTAAATCAAATCATCCAGAGAAGGGCAGACAACAGTGGGGGTGTCTGTGATTAGTTTTTGAATATTCTGCCCTGAAATTCAACAGTTCAGAAAATGTTTCCAATTCATTTTATATAGCTGCCTTGTGCATGTTATATGTTAAGACTTTAGACTAAAGATATCAATAAAACAGATATCTAATTAATGCCACATATAATATATAATGGACCACAATTACCATGTCATCTAGAATTCAGTACTACCATAACTCCTCATTGTACTTTCCATTCTTCCCATAAGGTATGCTAATTTTATATTAAACTTCCTAACTCACTATCTTTGCTTCATTGGAAGCAGGTTTTTGTTCTGTTTTGTTTGCTTTGGTTTGGTTTTTGGTAGTTAGCTGCTTAAGTGATAACTGTTCTTTTAACACCAGAATGAGATGGTGAGTTAGTTTCCTCTTCCCCAGGGTTTCTTTCTCTACTGATTGGCCTGAGTAGTGGCTCAGAAGTTTATGCTTCTCATTTGAATTTGTGGATAGACGGATATGCCAATGATCAGCAACTCAAGTTGCAATCTCTAAGAGACAGCCAGTTCCTGATCACCTCAGTCCTTAATTGTGATATAAAAAGAGGCAGATGCACAGCATAAGTGAGTTTTCTCAAATGATATGTACAACACACAGCAACAGGCTTACATCTAAGGTTGGAAACATCCAACCACCAAATTTAGGGCTTTTCAATAAGTGCACTTTACTGGAAATATGGGCAATACAGATAGCTAGGTGATGTACTGCATAGAATGCTGGGCTTAGAGTCAGGAACACTTACTTCATGAGTTCAAATCTGGCCTCAGACATCTACTAACTGTATGACCCTGGGCAAGTCCCTTAACTCTATTTACCTCAGTTTCTTCATCAATAATTTGAGCTGGAGGAGGAAATGGCAAATGACTCCAGTAGGTTTGCCAAGAAAACTTCAAAATTGGGTCAGAAAAAGTTGGACCTGTCTAAAACATTTGAACAACACATGCCACTTCATGGAAGGTTTGCTCAGGGCACCAGCACTCAGCACCCTTGATAAAATCTCCAAGAAACTTGAAAGAACAGCTGGTGCCTAAGAGCCCATTGCTCAACATTAAACATTTGTTATGGTGCTACTAGGCACTGTGCAAAGAACTGTGGATACAAAAAGAGACAAAAGATGGTCCCTGCCCTCAAGGAACCCCCAATATTTATGCTTGTGCTCAGAGAGAGACTTGAAACCAAGTAGCTCTCCAATCACACAGTCTTGTGGAAGGTACTTTATAATCTTGAAGTTCTATATAGATGGCTGTTACTATTGCTACTTGAAAAGCTAAAAAGTCTGAATGCAAAGTATTTAGATAAAGAAGGAAACTGATTGCTGAAGCAGAAACTCAAAGCATGAAGTCTGAACTAGGTCAGGAAACAGACGATGGAAAGTGGCGAGGATCTCCCTGTCTGGCTCAACCCATCTCCCTAAAGCTTTAGTGCTTTTATGGGTGCTCCTGGTGACTCCCCTGAGCCAAGCTCCTGGAATGATTAAGGCCATGATTTGAAACATCACATAGATGGGGATGATTTCAGGTAGATTTGAGGCTCTATAGCTCTATGCAAAGGCAGCCTTGTATCATCACAGATTAATTAAAATAATAAACATTAGATTTGTTTTCTATCAATCAATTTTTTTTAATGACAGCCTCCCTATCTTATCCAGGCTAGAAGTACCGGGACCACTCTACTGTTGATTACCATAAGAAATTTAACCCGAATCATTTTCAATCCTCTTTAGGTAGTCTGGTTGCTCTTCCACCACTGGGGACTTACCATATTGGTGCCAGACGTAATATGGCTTTAACCCTAACACAGCCCAGAGCTCTGGAGCTAAAGAGATCCACCATCCTCCTTCCCTTGTATCAGAAATTAATAAGTATCACCATACCTATCAATCAGTTGAAAAAAAGATTGACATAAAAATTAAACATTAACTACATAAATTTGAGAGGATGGCAAGCCAGTCTCAAAGCCTAGAAGATGTCCTACCTGTGGTCCACATTGGCTGTGATCCTAAGAAAGTCATCTAACTTCTAAACAGTCTAGGTAGTCCTCTATGATTGTAAGTTATAGAGAAGGTGCTGATTTGCATTGACAGATGGGAGCTTCCTTGCCTGGGAGTTACCTACACTAGTAAATCACAGACCCAGTTGCTCTCCTACCTACATTAACATGTAAGAAAAGAAAGAAAAAAATTGAATCAAAATATAAAAGAAACAATTTGCACCAAACTCAACCTAATTAGCTTGATTTAATCACCATTTACTTTAATCCAACTCTAATGCCTTCCCAGATAGCTTAGAACTCATTGGGAAGCTTCAGCACATCAAAAATAAATGGACCTGGGTTTTAGGTAGCCCATAACCCCATGGAAATGGGCAACTTTACTTCTGACCACTGCCATTTTGTCTTAGGAAAGCTGTCACAGTTCTCAGCCTTCATTTATCACTTCAGAGAGACAATGGAGTGCAAATTGACTCTTGCTTCTAAGGCCATATTATTTCTTTCCGTTCCAAGCCTCTGACTTCTCTATTTCTTTAGTTCTCTGTTCCTTCCTACTCTCTTTGCTTTTTAAAATTAACCACTATGACTTTTTCCTGCTACTTTTGTGTCCAAAATTAAATATGGCAAAGCTCTGCTATCAGACAGGTAGGTTTTTCTATCCAATGACCTTAACTAGAAATCAAGAATTCAAGAATACTTCTGAAGTGACAAAGCATTAGGTTTGAAGGACATCTCTCTCTCTCTCTCTCTCTCTCTCTCTCTCTCTCTCTCTCTCTCTCTCTCTCTCTCTCTCTCTCTCTCCATTAGCAGGTTATTACTGGAACAAGTCTGTCATAAGCATGAGCATGTCAAGGCAAAACAAAATTCTATAGGTAAAGAGTCTAAAGCTAAAAAAAATTGATAACTATAACTGAATTCATAACTTCTACCTCTCTGACCAGTTCTTTGAAGGTTCATTATCCATGTCCTACTCTCTAGAAATCAAACAATGAGCATTTATTGAGCACTTACTATGTACCACATATTAGGAAGACAAAAGCATAAACTTGTACATTACCTGCTTTCAAGAACCATATCAGAAGACATAATTTATACATATGCCTTTACATACAAGATAAATACAAGTATACATAAAATAATTTTATATATTATTATAAAATAATGTAGTTAGGAAGAGAGGGAAGTAATACTTTGGGATATTCAGAAGGGCTTTAAATAGAAGGTGATGCTGGGACTGTATCCTTAAGAAAGTGAAAGATTCAATGAGACAGAGGGGGTGGAGAAGAGGAGGCTTGGCATGGAGGAAAACCAGTGCAAAATCATAGAGGTGGAAGATGCAATGTCATGCTTGGAATAGATAAGGCTGGCTAGAGTATATGGGAGCCTTAAATGCATATTAGATGTAAGTATACTCCAGGGCTCTGTCTGAGAGCATTTTTTTTCCTACACTCACTCCTGGTGATCTGGTCTGCTCCCATTGGTTCAATAATCACCTCTGTGTAGATGATTCCCTCTCTCAAAAAGTGTGTGTGTGTGTGTGTGTGTGTGTGTGTGTGTGTGTGTATGTGTGTGTATCCAACCCTCATCCATCTCTCTACAGATCTCCAGTTCCTAGTCTCTAAAAAGCCTGCTTGAATTCTTTACCAAGTTGTCTTCTAGGGATAAAGACGATGTAGGATTTCACTAATATAGGGAATTCCCTGGTAATAAAATTCTCATTTCCTATGGAAGTTAGCACTTTTTTCTCCAGCTCAGAGTCTTATAGAGACTACAGCACCAAGAGGTTACTAATTTGCCCAGAATTATAGAGCAAGTATGGAGTATAGATGGGATATCTTCCTGGATTTGAGGTGGATCTCTCTCACACAGTCAGGAAAATGTGTCAGAGAAGGGACCAGAACAGGCTGCCTTGCCTCCAAGACTTGCTCTCTATCAACTGTGCCATGTAACATGTCCATAGGCACTTCAAACTCAACATGTCCAAAATAGAACATGTTGTCTTTCCCCCAGATGCATCAAATCTGTCCAACTTCTCTATTTCTGTTGATGGCAACAATGGTCTTCTAATCACCCCAACCTCAGGGTCATACTCATCTCTTCTCTCTCACTCCCCCACACCATCCAATCAGTTGCTAAATCTTTTGAATTCTACTTTGGCATTTTGCACAATTGTCTTCTTCCATCTAGCTATGAGACCTTGAAGCTGGCCAAAACCAAAAGAGTACTATTTATCCAACTTTATCAGTTGTATAGTTTGAAAACAATTCACATATTTTTCTTTCAATTAGACACCATCTGTCAAAACACAGATGCTAAACTTTGTGTACAGAATGGTTTTCCAGCCAAATCTAGGAAGAATTGGAAAAAAAAAAAGGTTTACAACCAATAGAATCCTGGTCAACAATTCTACTGTTTGCCAAGGTCAAGATTATTTTGGTCAATGAGTAATGCTTAAGTGTAAGTCAAATTACAGAATGTTGAGAGTATCTAATCTCTTCCGATTCTTCCATCACACTGATGCAGAAATCTGAGGCCTGGCATATTGAAGATATTCACTCAAGGTCCCAGGGCTAGATAGAATCAGGATGAGAAGCTACAGTTTTCCAGTTGGTATCTTTTCACATAGGTCCAACTTATATTCATTCAGTGCTTCACTACTTTTTTGAGATGTGGAAAGAATGAGATAAATTTATAGAGCATGTTATGAAAATGTTGCATTCCTAAGTTTTCTTCTGACCTTATTTTTTTTTATTGTCATTTTAGCAAAGTATGATTACTTAGTACATAGATTTACTCTAAACTTCTTTTCAACACTCAACTCTGAACTTATCAGTGTGATCGATTGTCATATAGTATTTGGCTATTTTTTACATTACCCATGGAAAAATGGATTTATAACACCAGAAAATCCACTTGTCTGACACTGGCTGGCATTACATATCACTTTATAAACAGAAATAAATTCTGTGTGGGAATGGTACACTCTCTATTTTCCTGGTTTGCAATAAAATGAACTCTCTTAATGTAAGCTGTACACAGAAAACTCATTCACAGCTGAGAGGTTGCCTTCAGACACAGGATAGTTGGAGACACCAGGGGCACAGGAATTATCATCATAATTGCATGATTCATAACTTCATGATAAATACCATGGTAATGACCTTTACAATCTACACAGCAGTGTTTATCATTCCAACAATGCTGATGTCCTTTGCATCTAATGAGAGGAGACCACATATCTATTCTACAAATGGGGGTGGGTGTAGCTGCAAAGCCAGACCTTTAAAATGATGATTCAACCAAAGGAGAGTTAAGGACCATTATGTCTCTTTGGCTACTAAGGTACTTAAGAGCATTGAAAACATGGATTTGGAATTTGAAGCTTCCTTTCTATGGTAGATAATTCATAATGCCAATTATGAGACATCCATTGGTAGAACCTCCCCAAGGATGTGAAGAAATTAAAAATTAAAAATAACAGCATATTCTATTACCTTGAGCAACATATTTTTGATTAAATGGGCTGGAAAATGCCATCCTAGAATATTCCTATGCTTACTCTGATGAATCAGAGATCACAAATTATTTATGTTGATTTAATCAATGAGGGTTTTATCTTTTCACTTTTGCCATGCCCAAATAAAGTTACTACCGAGCAATTTTATGTGGTCCTATTCTTTAACCTATAGTAAAAGTAAAAAAAAAAAAAAAGCTCATGAAAGCTCATGTTCCTTTTCCATTCCTTTAATTAAACTAATCTTTAACTCACTTACATCTAGCCAATTTTGTTTCTATCTTAGAAGTTTTAATTATTGAACATATAATGTGACTAGCATCCAAACCTTCATTTTCATGGCTTTCTTCATTTTATTCCCTTCTTTTAAAAAAAAAAAAGTCTGCTCTTTAAGTTTTTTTTTCCTTTACTGTGACCTTAAACATTAACAAACAACAAACATTTCAATCAACAAAGAACAAGAAAGAAAATTGTATAAGGAACTAAAGTGCCATTGATTATGTTTTTTAATGTCCACATATCAAATTTAACAAAGCAGTAACAAAATTACTTTGTCTCATTCTGTAATACTTTTTGTTTTCTTCTCTTCATTAAATACAATACAATTTTCTGATTTTTTTAACCAAGTAGAATATTCTAGCATTTTCTTTAAGATATTATGTCATCCTTTCCATGAGACCCCTTCCCCTAACCATACATGCCTAAACTACCCCAAATATATATGATCTTCTGTCTGTTTTTTAAAATTATTTCTCCTTTGTATTTATTTAGCTTTTGTCTATTGACTTTTGAAGCAATGAAAACCACTTCATAAAAATGACTGAATAGAAAATACTTATATCAGAGATTTGAATTAAATTCTGAGTTTAAAAAGAGAAAAATGAAGCAATGAAATTCTACAATGTAGACAATTATCCAATGTGGCAATGATTCTAGAAAAAAAAGAGAGTGCTGGATTTCAAGTCTGGAAGTTATGAGTTCAAATTCTGCCTCAGACACTTATTAGCTGTGTGGCCCCAGACAAGTCACTTAACCTCTCTTGGCTTTAGTTTCCTCATCTGTAAAACAGGGACCATAACAGCAACTACCTCAGTTACCAAATTGCTATAATACCAAATATATATGTAGATTATATATTATATTATTAATTTAATATCTAATAATTTATATATTAATATGAACAAAAATTAATACTTAAAATTAATGTATTAAGTTATATTTTTATAATTAATACATAATAATATATTAATGATATATTATAGTGTGTATTTATAACATATGCATAGCCCTATGTAGTCAAATTGAGGAGACAACTTCAAGAGACTAACCCTATAGAGCAGGGGGGTTTACTATTTTTTATATATCATGGCAGACTGGACCCCTTTTGAGAACAATGTTTCTTAATGAAGAAAATAAATATATAAGTTGATAATGTAAGCTAAAAATATGGAAATACAATTATGGAAATATTTCTAAATAAGTTCATTGACCACCAAGTTAAGGACCTCTTCTATGACATAAATGGAAATTCAAATCAGCATGGTAAAAATGAAATAAAAAGTAGCTATGACAATTTCAACCATTTCTCTTCTGAGCTTGGAAATAGCCTAGAAGGGACAGAACTGACAGACGAGCATTATTTGCGAAGAGAAGGGCTCTTAAACTTGAACCTGTACATGGATGTTAATTTGCATGACTGATTTAAACAGTGCTACAATCAAAGGAAGCAATGAGAATAATGAAATGGTGATGACAATGAAAAGATGTGAATCCTTCATATGAGACTGACAAAAGTATTTGATAATAATTAAGGAATTATTAGGAGAAACATACGAATTACCTCAAGTCCTCAGTTTCCTTCAAAGCTCAGGTTAAACTGTAACTCTGGCATGATGACTTGATTTCTGCCCCACTCCTCCACTGCCCCACAGTGTGTTAAATATTATTAAATACACATACGTATAATATATACATATATGTACATATATATTATATATGTATATAATATTATATATATATATATATATATATATATATATATATATATACTTTATATGTTCTATATACTCTGTTTGCATATATGTCTTCCCAAAAGCTTTAAACTCTTTGAGGACAAAAAATGTTTTAATTTATTCGTTTGCTTGTTTGTTTTTGCTCTTTGTTTCTGGTACAGAGTAAATACTTAATAAGTGCCTTGTAGGTGATTAATTGATTAAGAAGGAGGAGAGATTTAAAGTGAAATGTTTATTCCTGTTCTGTCACACTCACTCATTTCCTGCTCCACCCATTCAGCAAGATGCTCCCACCACAGGCCCATGTGACTCAGGTTTCCATGTGACTCAGGGGCTCAAAGTAGATCACATAGGCCCATTAATGGATGGGAAAGATCTTCCCAATTGCATTAACATTACACCAGAATATCCCTAGATTTCACCCTCGTTGGTGAGATAACATAGTTATTCATGGGCATGTCCTAGCTCCCAACCTAGGTAACAAAATTTTTAAGGGCAAGAATTATGGCTAATTTTTCTTCATATACCTCTATGGTACCTTGCAAAAAGAAGACACTTTGTATATTTGTTAGGACAGATTGAATTCTGAAATCCACTTGCTTATCTGACACTTATTATAATGACCAAGGAAATGTGACAATCTTCCTCGCTTCAATTTTCTAGATTGAAATCAGTGATAATGAAATGGGAATCATCCTTTCTTCTAAGGAGCTTTGAGTAAAAATATTTCCCAAAAATATGGAGAAGTAGTAATTCTGACAGACTTAGCAAAGACTTACTGAGAATCCCCTAAGTACAAAGCACCGTGGGAGGACACAAAGATAAATGAGTTCTAGTGTCTGTCTCACAGACTTTACAACCTAGTAGAGGAAATGAGACACTGATAAATAACTTCAACACAAGGTACAAAATGATATTGAAATATACAAATTACATATGGATAAGGAAGGGGAGAAAATTTCCCCTTCAGAACGAGGAAAATATTTACCAAAATCTGATAAAATGGAAAATATTTAAATGATGTGAGAAAAACTCTGGCTATGGGATCAGATGACCTAAGTTTAAATCCTACTTCAGATGATTATGTAGCAAGTTTCTTGACCTCCAAGGGACTCAGGTACTTCATCAGAAAAATGAAGGGCTAAATCTAAATAAACTCTGACATCCCTTTCAATTCCAGACCTAAAGTTCTATCAAAATGTCATTGCTTCTACATGTCAAATAATATCACTTTCATAAAGTGCCTTGCAAACCTAAAAGTGCTACAGGCAATTCATTTCATCGTCATCACATGTTATTATTTCTAGGACTACAATAGCAACAAACAATGATTAATCACCTAATACAAATGGAGCATTGATTGTACCAGATGCTGTGGAAAATACAAAGTTTAGACAAGATGAAACCCCGCCCTTTCAGATTTTACAAATTACACGTGGCAAGCTTCCTGAGATCTGGCAAATATGTTTCCAATAGTCAAGAAAATAATATCTGGTGAGACCAAATACAAAGTTATGGGCAAATGCTGAAATATCTTGACCTAAATCCTCTACCATCAAAAATCTAAGAACATATTTTGATGTTCTGACCATTGCTTTCAGAAAAGGAAACAGGAAGAAGAAGGAAACTAGGAACTGGGATGACCAGGAATACCATTTCTGGTGGGGGCAAGTGTAGGTAGCATCTAAGTGGTGGAGCAGATAAATCATAGGACCTGGAATCGGGAAGACTGGAGTTCAACTCTGCCCTCATATTCTTATTAGATTGTGACCCTGGGCATGTAACTTTGCTTCTGTCTGCTTCAGTTTCCTCAACTGTAAAAGAGGAATAAGAATAGCACCTACCTTCTAGGAATGTTAGGAGGGTCAAATCAGATAACATTATAAAGGCTTTGAAAATCTTAAAATGTATATATTAGCAATTTTTAGATACTTTTCTTTTTTGGGAACGGTGGTGGTATATAGTATTTTTTTTTCCCAATTGCACGTAAAGATAGTTTTCAATGTTCATTTTTATAAAATTTTGTTTCAAATTTTTTTCTCCCTCCCTCTATCCCATCCCCCTTTCCAAGATGGCAAGCAATCTGGTATAGATTATATATGTAGAAAATCATGTAAACATATTTCTACCTTAGTCATGTATTAAAGAAGAAACAGAACAAAAGGGAAAAAGCCACAAAAAAATTGAAAATAGTATGCTTTGATCTGCATTCAGACTTTATAGTTCTTTCTCTGCATGTGAATGTTAGCTATTAATTATGGGCCATTTACCATTACTATGTCATTGTCTTGCAAGGAGGAGGGAGGGAAGTAATCTATTTCTCCTCTCTCTCCTCTTCCCATATATTTTTGGTTGATTAATTCAACAGAGGTGTTTAGCTCTTCTACTCATAACAATTGTGGTGCCAGTAATGATACAGAGATACAGGCTGTCCCTTTCAGATTGTGATTGGCTGTATCTACATATGAAAAGAGTAAGAATGAAGCACAAAGTCACTTCTGTAATTGTCTCCTCATTCATTCATTTATATGTAGGAAAGAATGGGACTGATTTAGGGTTTAAAAATTAGAGTATCCCAAATTCTAGGGCTCTTTGGTAGCTATGAGGGAAGTACCATTTATATTCTCAACTTTAAACATTATAATTGGGAGATACATAAAACACTGACCATGCACTTAAGTGAGTTCTAAAGCAAAAACATTAAGTCCAGTGGATAAGAAGAGCCTGAACATAATGGCTTTAACCAATAGGCCTGGCCATCTGTACTTTGTTTTAAATAGTTTGGGACGTTGACACCTGAGAATCCCTTGCTGAGGAGATGAGACCTCACTAACTAAGGAACATGATAGTATTGTTTTTAGTCCTGGGTCAAAGATTCTTAAGCCTTTTGTGTGTGTGTGTGTGTGTCATGGATGCTTTTGGCCCATTGGCAAAACCTCTTCAGGATAATGGCGTTGGTTTTGCTGTTATCATTGCTTATTTTAAATTCATATATGGAAAAAACTACTAAATTTCACTTAGAAGTTAGCAAAAATCATGAATACACTTGAAATATGATCTCCACATTAAAAATCCCTGACCCACAATTAAGATTTTCTGCCTTTTCTAAATGAGATGGGACGAATATATAGGCTTTAAGCTGAGAAACCATGGTGCCATTCACTCTTCTCTGAGGAAGAAAGCATTAAGGATTTCAAGTAAGCAAGAAGCTTGAAGCGGAAAAGACAAGAGTTGACTAGCATCAAATGGAGACAGCACATCTAGTCCAGCAACAGAAATGCGACAGAAATGGTCAGATTAATACAACAAAACTATTACACACCACGGTCAGGAATTTCTCATCCAGAGTTCCTGGAGACTCTAAGAAGAATCTCACCTACCAGCTAGATCTGCTGACTATAAGGAGGGGGGTGGGGGGAGAGGGAAAAGGAAAACATTTATTTTATTAAGTGCCTCCTTTGTGCCAGATATTATGCTGTGTTTTACAAATACTATCTCATTTTATCTTCACAACAAACTATTTGACATATTACAGTTTAGGAAGTTGAGTCAGATAGTAGTTAAGTGATTTGCTTATTAAACATAGGAGACTGAATTTGATCTCGGGTCTTCCTGACTTTCCATGCCCAGGACTCTAATGACTGCACCACTTACTTAAGTAGAGAAACTGAAAAGAGAAAAAAAAAAAAAAAGATTTATGACCATGATAAGGAAGATTGTTACTACAAACAGCTTCTGATTCTCAGGGTACAAATTTGTTTTTTATGATTTTTCAAATCCATCAAGACTACACAGCCAATCAGCAGCATTCTGTGGCAGTTTGGAATACATAAGTAATCCTTTTGTGGGGAGAAAGGGGGTAGAGGAAAAGGAAATTAAACAGGGAAAGAGGTGGGGATGAGGATGGATACTTAGGAGAGAGATTTGCCATGCTACTGACAGTTTTTCTTATCAGAATGAGAAAACATTCCTTATTCAAAGGCAGGAAAAAAGAGGTGAAAATATAATTATACAATTGTTTAAAAGTCTGTTTAATCCAGAGAGCAGGGTGAAAGTAACCATTTAGAAAAAGCTACAAGTGTTGGAACAGAAGAGAGTTGGTTTTTTTTTTGTTTTGTTTTGTTTTACAACAGTGAATGGAACCATTGATTTATCCTTACATAGTTTTGGTATTATTTAATTCTCCTTCAAACAGAAAGCAGATCTTAAGTGATAATGTCATTAGAGGACTGTAATAGCAAGCACCCTAGCATACCCAGGATGGCCTGCTAGCACAGGTTTTTGATCTGCTTTCAAAGGAAAAATAGCTTTTAAAGGGGTCAACAATCTTACTTGAATCAAACATATATATATATATATATATATATATATATCACTCACTTAATTCAGGAGAAAGGTCAGCACTCTGAACATAGAGACAAGCAGAGAAAATACAAACAGAAAAAATAGTACAGATCAACAGACAGGGCTTCTAACTGTCTGAGAAATTAGCACAGACCAACAGACAAATCCAACTGTCTGATCAAAGAAATACATACATAGTTACCAAAGACAGAAGCACCAACATCTGGGTTTTTAAAGGCTGGAGGGTGAGGGCGGGGCACTTCTTAATGGCTACCCAGAGTGTCCTCTGGTCAAATCACATGAACTTTCTTCCAATGAGAGAGCCCCGAAAGCAAAGCCTGACCTCAGAATATATATACCCCTCTTAGAGCCAGAGGGCATCACAACCATGGCTTAATGCGTAATCAGAAATTAGCAAAAGGTATGAGCCTACCTACAAGCAAGCTTCCCCCTAAGGCGAGTTCCTCCCCCAATGGTTTCAGATAACGGGCAGGGAAGATCTTCAAATCCCATTAACATTACAAGGACACAATCATGGCAGCCCTAGAAATCAGCAGAAGCCTTCAGTGCCAGACGTCTGAATCGCCACTCTATAAATATGTACCCCATCCATATACATTCTCTGCATGTGCCTCTCCATTCATATTATCCACTCTTTTCACTAGTGTTACACGTAATTATGAGAAAATGTATCACATATTAATGGCAGAAATGTTGTGATTCTATTTTTTTTGCAATGCCTTTTCTATTAAAGATTAAGCCTCTTGTTTTAATCAACAATTTCCTCTGGCTGACTCATAAAAGCCATTTGTAAGGGCTTGTAAACTATTCAATTCATATTGTACCTTGAACCTTGGTAGCCGTCTAGTACAGAAACCCTTCAAGTTAGGGGTGGGGGCAGAGGGCAATGGAGGGAAAACCACACAAATTAGTTTCTTTCAGATATGAGTGATGTGGATACAGCAAATGGTACTCTAAGGGTTAAGGAGAATATTAAGGATTGCTTTTCCAGCACTTTGTGACACCCCCTCCTGAGGGGGTTCATTCTTTAACTTGAGAGCATCCTAAAGTCCTTTTCTCCTTATCTTGAAACACTATAAAACTCCTATATTGTACCATAAAATTCCTCCTGTCCCCCTTATCCTAAACCACAAAATTCCTCCTTATCTTGAACCACCATTAAATTACATCCTTATCCAGAACATCTGCAGACTGTATGGCTTTCTGCCAGAATTTTTCCTATATAAGCCTAGCTCTCCCAGATACCTGTTGCCTTACTTAGCCTAGACGCTACAGTATAGGTCTCTTGCTTTTGCATCAATAAAGCTCCTGCTGGCTAAGGCAATGTCTAGGTGAATTCTCTCAGGCCCAAACCTGCTCTCTCAAATTCCAACCTCATCATGAGGATGAATGAGGAATGTCTAGGATAGTATAATTTTTCTCCCTCTAGGAACTTCTTGATTATTTTAAATCAATTTTAATTTGTTTAAGTATATTTATAAGCACTTAGGTGGCACAGTGGATAGATTACTAGGCATCGAGTCAGAAAGACACATCTTCCTGAGTGCAAATCTGGCCTCAGACATTTAGTAGCTGTGTGACCCTGTACAAGTCACTCAACTCTCTTTGCCTCAGTTCCTCATCCATAAAATTAGCTGTAGAAGGAAATGGCAAACTACTCCAATATCTCTGAAAAACCAAAACAAATTAAAAAAAATGGAGTCACAGAGTCAGACATGACTGAACAATGACTGACAAGCGAAAACAAAAATATTTATGAGTATTTCTGTCTTTATTTTCCTTTTTAAATTATTTTTCCTTTTCTTTTGTCCATTAGCCCTGATAAGGTTGTGTGGGACGAGTGAAGACCTCTCATAAAAAGGGAAGAATTAGATAAATAGAAATAAATAGGATAGCAATTTACTTAGATATTCTCTTTTCTGTAAGGCCGTTTCTCTACTCAGATATCTTTCCTTCTGCATTCTGCAAGCTAAGCTAGTGACCGTAGGGTCCTGGGGTTAGGAATTGGACACTGGATATTCCTACCCTGTGTATTTACCTAAGGGCAAAAGCCCGAAAGAAAGAAGGCTGAGGACCCTGAACAAAGAAAGTTTTTTCCCACCAGAGAGGGGAGCTACCCCCGCCACCCCCATTCCTAAGAACTGGCCATGTTAATGTTTCTCTACCAGGAGAGGAGTTATTTCTTATCCTCTGTCTTAAGAGTTTCCTGTTCTTTGTTTAGGGCCTGTCAGTCTCCAAGCGGGAAAGTCTAAAGGTCTACAAAAGGGGGCAGGGAGCTTGACACATTTTACACTGTAATATGGAGGATCTTCTCTAATGATTTATCATTCACAAGCTTCAGACTTTTTCATGCTGCTGTCTTAGAACTAGTTCCGGAGATCTGCAAGTTTTTGATGCTTCCAAAGTGGTATGATCCTTGCAGAGATGTGGTCACTGCTCTCCTGGTCTGCATTCTGGTCTTTACCCAGTATGGGTTCCTGTTCCCCTGCAACTACGGGCACTAGTTTGCTTTGTCTTGGAACTGATATCAAGTCCCCTGATCTCTTGTGATCGATCCCCATGTTCCTCTCTACCCTGGAACTGAAACCTAGAACTCTTATAGACAATAGAGTTCCCAATCAGTGCCAACTATACCCAATGCTGGAAATGAGTCCCTTATAATATCTTTCTGACAAGTATGTCTGGCCTGAGAGCAATGGAAGCTGCTGCCACTACCATGTGTGTGCACTCTGGACAGGCATATACCAATGTCACTTATCTCTCCTTCTGACATCATATATTTTGTTAGACCAGAAAAATGTCTCACCCTGTCCTTTTGTTGTCTCTGCCACTACAAAATTTGATTTGGGACATTATTTTAAAACTGTTTAGAGGGAAATGCTGAAAGAGTTCATCTGGGTGGCTGTCTTAATCTGCCATCCTCAAGCCCCTATGTTTTTAAAGTTATCTCCAGACAAAGAATAATACACTTTATTCCACTTCTCTGGCATCTCATTATCAAATGATGTAGAACAAGTGAATTTATTTGAGTGTGACCAAACTAACAAGAAGAGATTTGCTTTTTACTTACAATTCTTTGCAAATTCATACATCAGAGATGATGCTATACAAGATCTCACAGAGTTTAGATTGTAAAGGAGATTCATCCAATAATTTTTGGTAGCTTTGGAGGGGAAACTATTCCCCAAGCCAAGTATTGTAGAAATGTCTGAATTACCCACATTTCAAGCAGGATGGCATGGATCCATCTTCTTACATATGCATTGGTATGGAATTTGGACTTCGAAAGGGATTCCATAGGATGAGATCGGTGATATTGATGCTGCACATGAAGGAGTAATATGCTCCCAATAATGAGAACCCAGAATTAAGTTAAGAAAAGCTTCAAATAGTTATAACATAAATAATTCCCAGGTTTCAAAAGTAAAAGTTTTAGACTAAGTAAAAGTCTGATCTTCTTATGAGCTTCTTTGGTTGGCATAATAACAATAATTATGGGAGAAACAGTATTGCGCAATGGGTGAACAATGTCTTTCGGGTCTGAGAGAATATTATGGAGTATAATGAGAGTTGTTGTTGCATAGTGGATAAAGCTAGTATCAAAACCAGGAAGTCCTGGGTTCAAGTCCTGGCTTCAACATATCCTGGTTGTATGAGACAAATCACTGTATCTCTCAGTGCTGTAGTCAACTCTATAAGATGAAATTGCAGTGAAGGTGCCCATCTGCATTGGTAGAAGGAATTTCCTCATCTGGGAGTTCCCTAAAACAGTGAAATCACAAATGTGCTTCTTATCACTTCTGAACAATGAGAGTTAAGGAAATGCATTTCCAATCAGAACAGAGTGATGAGGTAGTGTGGTTTCAGCCAGTCTAGCTTTTGGCATCGTTGCTGGTACCTAGACTTGCCTATCATAACTGATCCTTAATACACATGCATACACACACAATGCACACACACACACACACACACACACACACACACACACACCCCTCTGCCACAGTTCCCTAGGCTAAACTAGTCCCCCATCCTTACCCCAAAAAGTAATGAAACAATCCTTGAGACTTAATTGGCCCAAAGGACTAAGGTTCGAACCATTGCCACAACTTCCTGGTTACCTGAGTACAAAAGGCCAGCATGAGAGGAATCAGGAGTTCCTTAGGCTTGGTAATCCTGTTGTGCCACACTTTGACAAATGTAGGGGTGGATGGATGGGAGCTATGTCCATTTGAATCATTACTGGCTCACTTGAACCAGTGCTATCTCCTTACTGAATGACTTTTGCCTGTTATTAATTAAATTTCCTCTTGTTAAATGTTAGATTATTTATCAGCATGTCTTATTCATTCCAGTCCCAAACCTCAATGAACAAAAAGGCCTGAGTCAGGTAAGGACCCATATATAAAGTCAATGTTCAAAGGGATAACTCTTCCACGTACCATACCCCATAAGTAAATAACAAATAGTCTAAGCATAAACTCTAGTTGCCCGTATCGCTTGTCCTGCCCGTGCCCCAATGCCATTAATAACTCAGGAAAAGATCATGACCACCAATAAAACCTCTTCCTAAAGTAGATTTAAGAACAAGGGAAAGGCATGTGGACAAAAGCAATGTTCCAGAGTCTTCCCTCGCCCACTGTACATTCCCCATTTCTTTTTGGTTATAAGTATGAAACAATAGCAAAATGAAAGTATTGTGTCTAGGATGCTTGAGTTAGAAGGAGCCAGACAATGACAACCTGCATCACTACACTTATTTCCTCCATCTCTGTTAGCAGCATGGGTACTATCCCTTCTATTCTACCACTCCATAGGAATGATTCCTTGTCCTCTATCAAACCCAGATTCCTGCTTGATGGCTGTACTCTATATTGTAGGTGCAAGGCTGATGTAGTAATTACAAGAGGAATATGCCACAAAAATTTCAGAACTCCGTAATAGATGCTTTTGCCCTGAATAGGTATATCTTAAATGCTGGACAGTTTATAGATCTTATAAATCCCATCTACAGAATGACTCAGGCATCCCATGATCTTTGTATGGGAGTTATTGTTCTGGACCACATAGGGTCAGGGCAACAAAAGCCTTGATGTAATCCTTTCTAATTCTGAAATCACATCTAACGATTTAACCAGGAGAATATACAGCTCTATTTCAGTACTAATGATTATACTACCTTTATTCACCAGCATCAATACAGCTAAAATACCACCTACAAGAGAACAACAAAGATGGAAGTTGTTGAGATCAAATTCAGGTCAAAAAACTGCAAAACAAAATCCTTTTTTTTTCTTAGCAAAAAGAGAAGAGGAAAATAAAGAAACACAAATATAAAGAAGGACTATGTAATTATAATTGCTACAAGTACTATTAGAGACAAAAATATAATTCCTCCAAGTTCTGTCTTTAATGTTCCCAATTTGGCCATAGCAAGGAAAATTTTTTATTTGTCTCTGGAGTTATCTCTCCACTGGGAAGCAAATATAATTGCCCTGATCAAAAGCAAAGAACCAAAACTAAATTCCACAATAAGAATTGAATTTACTATTAAAAAATACTACAAAGTGGGAGTTTAAGGTCAAGTTCTAGGAATTAAATTGAGGGCAATACAAAAGAAATTACAACCATAATTTAGGAAAAATGGCAAAATATGCTTTTATTTTACCCCCATAAAAATCTTTATGTAGTTCTCCTTAATGTCATCCAAACCCACTAGATAATGCACAATCACCCAGTTGTTAAGACGGTGACATGCAGTGAATTCATTTTTGCTTCTTTTATGTGCCCACATACAGAAATGTGGTGTCCTTGGGAAGAGGAGACAGGAGGAAGTTAACAACCAGGGTAGAATTGGGTAAATCCTTTGAAGGTGAGAGCGAAATGTTAGAGTCAGCTGAATCACCATCTTCTTTCCATTTCCTGCCTTAAATTTCTCTCAGTCTTGCTGAACCAGGTAGATATTATCTTTTGGAACATTTGATTAGTGAATTTTCAATGGTGAGGGTTCTGAGGACATATGGGGCAAGAGAGGACCATGGCATGGAGCTCCGGACCTTGACCAACAAAAAAATCCTGAGACCTTAGGAAGCAAAGCTGCATCCTGGTATTTCAGTACTTCTGTAATGATGAAAATCATGAAATATTCCACAGGTCTCTTTCATCTTGAGGTAGATAATGGAGTAGGCAGGTGGTACAGTGGATAAAGCATTTGGCCTGGATTCAAGAAACTCATCTTCCTGAGTTCAAATCTGTTTTATCACCTGTGTGACCTTGGGCTAAAGTTAACCCTGTTTGCCTCAGTTTCCTCATCTGTAAGATGATCTGGGGAAGGAAATGGCAAGCCACTACGGTATTTTTGCTAAAAAAAAAAGCTCCAAATTGGGTCATGAAGAGTTGAACACAACTGAAAAATGACTAAACAACTAAATCATAATTAGTGAAGTATAAAATGATACACTGAACTCTTGGTCAGCTGCCCCCAATTCCATTTAATGGCAAGGAGATGAGAGATATAGAGAGAAATAGCCTAAAGAGATTATTTGTCTTTGGAAAGGTCTGGGTCAGAGAATTTTAAGGAATGTAAAGATTATACTGCATGTTTTAGTAATATTTTATTTAATCCAAGTAAATTACTTAATGATAATTGCATAAAGGGCTGGCTAGGTGGCAAAGTGAATCTAGTGCCAGGCCTAAAGTCAGGAAAACTCATATTCCTGAATTCAAATTCGGCCTCAGACACTTAATAGCTATTTGGCCCTGGGCAAGTCACTTAACTCTATTTGCCTGAGTTTCTCATCTATAAAATGAGCTAGAGAAGAAGATCGTGAACCACTCCAATATCTTTGTCAAGAAAACCCCAAACGGGGTCACAAAGAGTTGAACATGCGTGAAACAAATGAACAACAAAAGTTGTATAAAAACTTATGATTTCAGAATTTGTGAAGAGAAAGAAAGCATGGCCGAGGGACTGATCGGAATATATGCCTCTAAATGAGTAGCTCTTCACTTTTTTGTGTGTGGTATACCCCTTTGCCAGTCTGGGGAAAATTTGTGGAAGTATTCACAGAACAATGTTTTTAAATTGTATTGGGGATCCTTGAAGAGTATGGCCTTTGTTTCCTTTGATTAATTCAGTGTCTTTGAGTGAGTCTTACTAGGTGCTAAGCCCCAGGCCCAAACCCCTATCTATTAGGTGCTAAGCCTATGTGGGTGTAAATTGGTAACTAAGGTGGGGCTCGAAGTGGGGCCAGTGAAGGGAGGTGCTAACTTCAGAACCAATCATAGGAGCCTAAGTTCTGGTCGCTCAGAAGATGTTTGATGACATCTGAAACTGTATAAAAAAGAAGACAGAGCTATTTGCTGAAGGCTCCCACTCCTGGAGGTGAGGGACTCTGGGCAGCTGCTGTAAGGGCCTTCTGGCTGAACTCAGATGTTGATGGTTTTCTTGGTAATTAGGAATTGCATTGGGTCTGTTTGCAATTTGTTTATATTTGCTCTGATGCTCAGGGTGCTGGCTTTTTTCCCTGAACTAAGAGAATGATGTTTGTATGCTGGATTAAAGTAGGATGATTAACCCCTTGACATTGCTTTCCTTAGCAAAGCAGATCAAAAGAACCTGGGTTTGCAGCATTCTGTGAACTGATTGTTGTTGGTTTTACACCCCCACAGCAGCTGCTAGCTGGATTGTTGAAACAAAAATATATAAAATAAATCCATAGGATTATAAAGAAAAATAATTTTGAAATCCAGTTATCAAAATATTAAAAATGAACTTATGACATAGTAATATGTGTGCATTTCAATGCATTGATGGGACAACACATTTAAGATACAAGCAAGTTAGTGGAACTTCTGGGAGCCAAGATGGTGCAGTAAGCAGCAAATCACCATAACTCTTCCACATTCAACTCCAGTCATAAAATAGCCCTGGACTGTGCTCTACTCTCTGCATTGCTTGATGCAACCTAAGCATTAGTCTTGCAATATTTCAGCAATTTTGTTGGATGCCTTCAAGGAGGGCAAAAATAGGATCAAGGTCAGCTACTATACTGAGAGTAAATTACTTAACCTGAAAAAGCTACAAACCAAAACTAAAGTGAAGAGAGAGTTGGTAAATGACTTTTTGTTCACAAATAACTGGGTACTCATTGCAGCCTCTGAAGCTGAGATGTAACAAAGTATGGATTGATTCTCTGCTGCTTGTGCAAATTTTGGCCTAACAACACCAAGAAAACACAGGTGCTCCACCAGCCAGCAACACACCATGTATACATGGAACCATCACTTATAACAAATGGAGAAATTTTGAATGTTGTGGATAAGTTTACTTACCTTGACAGTATATGTTACAAAGATGTACACATAGATGATGAGGTTGATGCATACCTTGCCAGAGCTAGCTCAGTGTTTGGGAACCTCCAAAGGAAAAAGTGGGAGAGAAGAAGAGTGCCTACCAAACTGAAGGTCTACAGAGCTGTCGTGCTTACCTCATTGTTGTATGTCTATGAAACCTCAACAATCTACCTGTGCCATGCCAGGAAACTGAATCCCTTTCATCTGAATTGTCTTAGGAAGATGCTGAAGATCACCTGGAAAGGTAAAATACTAGAGACTGAGGTCCTCTTTTGAGCTGAACTGCTGAGCATTGAAACTCCACTTCAGAGAGTGCAATTCTGATGGGCTGGTCAGCTTGTTCAAGTGCCAAATATACACTTACCTAAAAGACTGTTTTATGGAGAACTCACACAAGGCAAGCACTGACAGGATCACACTACATTGAAAACACTGGAAAACTCATAGTCCACCACAACTAACTGAAAACACCAGCACAAAAAAAGACTGAAGTTTGGAACACTCTCTCCCCACACCCCTGGTAAGTAAAGCCAAACTAACATTCAAAGGTCAAAGTCAAGAAATACATTGAAAAAGAGCTAATAACAAAAACAAAAAAATAACTGTACCATAAAAAACTACTAGAGTGGTAGGGAATACCAGGACACAAAATCAAAAGAAGACAACAATGTAAAAACCCAAAAAAAGCCTCAAAGAAAAAAAATGTTAAATTGTTAACATGTTAATAATTAGGTACCACATTTCTCTTGTCAGATGGGCTAACATGGCAAAAGCTATACATATATATATATATATATATATATATATATATATATATATATATATATATATATGTCTATATATATACATATACATATATATGTCTATATATATAATATACATATATATATATAGTAAGCTTCTTTAATAAAAGCCTCATTTCTTAAATATATAGGGAACTGAGTCAAAATTATAAAAAATGAGTCATTCCCCAATTGAAAAATGGTTAAAGGATATGAAAAGGTAGTTTTCAGAAGAAATAAAAGTTCTTTATAATCATATAATAAATGTTCTAAATCACTATTGATTAGAGAAATGCAAATCAAAACAAATCTGAGGTACTACCTCACACCTATCAGAAATGACAAATGCTGAAGGAGATGAGGGAAACTACATGCACTACTAAACTGTTATTGGAATTGTGAATTGGTCTGGTGATTCTGGAGAATAACTTGGAACTATGCTCAAAGGGCTATAAAACTGTGCATATCCCTTGATTCAGCAATACCACTACTAGGTATGTGTCCTAAAGAGATCAAAGAAAAAAGAAAAGGATCTATATTTATAATATCTCTTTCTGTAGTGTCAAAGAATTGGAAATTGAGAGAATGTTCATCAATTGGGGAATGGCTGAACAAGTTGTGGCACATAATTTTGATAGAGTAATGTTGTGCCATAAGAAATTATGAAGAGGGGGTCCTTCAGGAAAAAAAAAACCATGTCCAGATCTATATGATCTGATGTAAAGTGAAGTGAGAAGAACCAGGAGAGGCCATTGTGCCCAATAACAGCAATGTTGTAATTATGATTAACTGTGAAGCACTTGGCTACTCTGATTAATACAGTGATTCAAGACAATTCCAAAGGACTCATGATGAAAAAAATGCTGTTCCTCTCCAAAGAGAAAACTGATGAAATCTGAGTGCAAAGAGAAGTTTAATTTTTTCACTTTTTTCTTCCTTTTTTAGCAATATGGCTAATATGAAAATATATTTTGCATGATTTCACAAGTATAATTGATATTTTGTTGCTTCTTCAGTGTATAGGGAAAGTATTGGAACAGAGAGAATTTGAAAATTTTCTTTAAAAAGGAAAAAAAAATCAATAAAAATAAATGCTAAATTATAAAAAAAAATTTTACCAGAAATTGGAATCTAGCTAATTGATTTATAGCTTGCAGGTTCCATTTCCTCCCTTTGAAAATGGGGACAATATCTGCCTTTATCCAGTCCTCTTGTATCTCTCCCACTTAACACAATCTTTCATAGATTATCAATGGTAATTCAGATGAAGGCCACTAGATTTCTGGTGACATGACATTATGTAAGACAGCTAACACTCCCACTATATTGTTAATTACCTTAGGTATCAATTCCCTAGCCCCTTTTGTTCTGTGTGTTCCATATGGATACATACACATATTTTTTTTTAATTGGCTAAGACAACACAAAGAAGATAAGAACTAAGTAGTTCTCTTCTTAAAACCAAACCTTTGTTATGAGAAATGGTTCACTGGGCAAAAGTGTGTGTGTGGGGGGGAATTATGTGGAAAAGAAAGAAAAGCATAACATTAATAAACACAAGAAAAATATTAAGAGAATTGAGCTCTACAATCCATCTCATCAGTTATCATCATACTGCCTACCTTATTCCAGTTATTCCTATTTCGCCTAATGCATTCATGTTCATAATAATCTGGAGAATATCAAAACCATCACTGCCTCCATTGCCTATTCTTTAAAACTCTTATTACAACTCTCACATGATATAAGCTTTATATAATACTCTTCCTTAATGTCTTCTTCCCTATCACAAAGTCTGACATGGTCATTTCCCCCAAGTGTCAAACATATCCATCATAAATAAATACTTCTGTGTTGGAAAGAATCAAGCCTTGAGTACAAGCTCTCCCTCTTTTGTCCCTTACCTTTTGAATGCTGGAATTATCATTAAAGCAATTTTGATTAGCTTCTCTGCTTTTGGACAAGCAAGAGTTTTACCAGATGCCCATATAATTGTAGTCTTCATCACTACTATATCATGCCAATATGGGAAGTGTGTGATGCATTCCCCATATTCCTCATCTATTTTTCCTTTCCATTCTATTGATTCATAGTATACTCAATTTCTATTTCTTCTTCCATCAATCCTCACCATTGGGCTTTCCACCACAACTTTCCCTTTTAGATCTTGATTTTTTTACATTGGTATCTCATTTTTATTTATGACTTTATCCTTCCCCCCTTTACTGATGATGATGACGTTGATGATGATGATGATGATGATGATGATTTCTGAGCCAATGGTGTTATTTGAATGCATGTCCTCTTAACTCTAGGTTCACTGCTCCATCCACTGCCCCAAATAACTGCCTCTCAAGTATAATCAGAGTTTTGAAGAAAACTAAGGATACTAAGAGGAAGAGGCAAGGAATGTTAAATGTAATCCCTGACTGAAAGCCCATTAGTACTACACTGTCTCCTCATGATCAAAATCTTATGTCTGTGTGAGGGGTAAGGTAGATTCAGTGAGAGTGAAAGAAAAGGGATCTCTGAGTTGTTGGACCTCTTTGAGTCTCTTTAGGCTTTGGGAACTTTTGTCTTCCAACTTTGAGAGGAAAGATAGGCAATGCCAATCCTAATTCAGGTTGCTAGAGGAAAGGATTATGGGGAAAAGCTGACATGAGAGGAACTGGCAGTCCCCATCATGTCCCTATCCCCAGATTGCTGCGATAAGATTTTGGGTAACTTCCCCTTGCGTGAGATTTAAAATTGACTTGGTTGAGATAAGTTACTTTGTTCCAAATAGTAGAGCTCCTTCACTGTCTATTGTCTGGTATCAATTCTCCTTTCTTTACTTCCTCTGACTTCTGTTTGCTATGATCTGGACAAATGGGTTTCTTTGTTATTCAATATGTATGTTCATCAGGGAACTGGCATTTGTTTGGAAAGGGTTCAAATATTGAATATAAAGTCCTGTGTCTGCCATTAATGAAACAGCAATCAGAAGTAAGCTTAAACTTGACAATCACATCTCCTCGGTTAACAATACTAAGGGAGCAAATAGATATAATCCCAGCCTATCACACCCACCCCTCTGAGGACAGCAGAGTGGCCAAGTCTGGCCTCACCCTCCTGCTTCCCTTCCTAGCAGGAATTAGTCTGCCTTGGAGAAGGATTGGGGAGAACAGGCTAGAGAACTTTATTCTGCCTCCCTTCAACCTACAAATGATACCCCCATGCCACATGTAAGGGACAATCTTGGACACAAAAAGTTTTATTGATGTATTTTATTTTTACATTACATTGACAGATTACCCCCTCCCCCCCCCCCACTTCATGGTAAGGTTCTTGTAACAAAATAAAACAGTTAAATAAACAAAGAATACAATGATGGAATCTGAAAAGTCATATAGCATTTTACATCTGTAGCAACCACACACACACACACACACACACACACACACACACACATGCGTGCACACACACATACACACCACTATTTAAACAAAAATAAGAAAAATCTATTTTCTCTCTCTCCTATTCCCCACCCCATTAGAGAAAAAAAGAGAAGAAAAAAAATTTTTCTTTTAAAAATATGTGTATCTCTCCTGTCTGATTGGCTAACATGACAGAACAGGGAAATCATAAATGGTAGAGAGGATGTGGGAAAATTGGAATATTATTTCATTGTTGGTGGAGTTGTGGACTGATTCAGCCATTCCGGAGAGCAATTTGGAACTATGCCCAAAGAGCCATAAAAATGTGCATACCCTCTGACTCAGAAATACCACTTCTAAGGCTATTTCCCAAGGAGGTCACACAAGTGGGAAAGAGACCTGTATGTACAAAAATATTTATAGCAGCTCTTTTTGTGGTGCAAAGAATTGGAAATCAAAGGGATGCCCATCAATTGGGGAATGGCTAAACAAATTTTGGTATATGAATGTGATGGAATACTACTGGGCTATAAGATATGAGGAGCAGATGGACCTCATCATAACCTGGAAAGACATATACGAACTGATGCTGAGTGACGGGAGCAAAACCAGGAGAATATTATATATGATTACAGACACCAAGTATGTATGAGGACTAACTTTGATAGACTTGATTCTTCTCTTCAATGCAAGATTCAAAGACAGCTCCAAAAGACTCATGATGGAAAAAACTATGCACATCCAGACAAAGAATTATGGAGTCTGAATGCAGATTGAGGCAAACTATTTGCTCTATATTTTTTTCCTTTTTTTTGGTTTCATTTCTTCTTTCTCATGATTCATTCCATTGGTTATGATTCTTCTTTACAACTTGACTATTATGTAAATAATTTAATGCAAAGATATATGTAGAACCTATGGCATATTACATGCCATCTTGGTGGGAGGGAGAGGAGTAGAAGGGAGAGAAAATTTGGAACTCAAAAACTTGTGGAACTGAGTGTTGTAAACTAAAAATAAAAATAAATTTAATAAAAGAAAAAAATATGTGTAGTCAGCAAAACAAATTCCTTCATGGCTATACGCACACTTATATGCATATATATATACATGTATATATGTATACATTTAGCCATGAATAAAACTGTTTAGCTGACTACCTATATTTATTAAAAGAAAATTATGTGTGTATACATGCATACATACATACATACATACAAACACACACACACACACACATCCCTTAAATCCATCACCTCTCTGTAATGGATAGCATGTTTCATCATTGGTCCACTAGGATCATCGTACTGGTAAAAGTTTTCACGGCTTTTAAAGTTGTTTGTCTTTACAATAGTGTTCTTATTACGCAAATTCTTCTTTTTGTTCTGTTCATTTCATTCTTCATCAGTTTTTAAAATGTCCTCAAGGTTATTCATTTTGATTGTATTGTTATCGTACTATAAATTGTTCTACTGGTTTCACTCACTTCATTAGTTCATACAAGTCTTCCCATATCTCTTTGAAATCAACTACTTCCTCATTTCTTATGTTATAGTACTGTTCCATCGCATTCATATACCATAACTTATTCATTCATTCCTCCATTAATGGATATCCATTTAGTGTCCAAGTACTTTTTTGCCAACAAAAAAGATTTTCTATAAGTACTTTATACACAAAGGATCTTTTCTCCTTTTTTGATCTCTTTTAGGTGTAGACCTTGCAATAGCAAAGCTAGATCAAAAGGCACACACTGTCCAGTAAACCCATGCAGCTGACAAAATCACATTGGCAGCTGTGTGAAAGTTAGATTAGAGATGATGGCCAGGATTTGGGAGGAAACAACTCACAAGCTACTTTAGTGATTAGAATTGATTCTACCTAAAAACAGATTCTGAATCTAAGCCAAAGAAAATGTCAAGTAATAACAACAATGCTAGTGTGAGGAAACGAGTGACAAGAAGTCATTAGACTTGGTCTCTGCTTCTGGCTCTGCCAAGGAGTAATTGTCTGCCCATGGGCTAGTCACAGCTTCTCCACATTTTACTTTCCTCACCTATAAAATGAAAAGGTGAGATGGAAACTATTTTTAAAATTCCCTCTAGCTCTGCAATTCTCTGATTCTGTGATTTTACTTCTGAGCTGCACCATCTGAAAGTCATATCTATCCCACCATGCTAATTGCAATATTGTAGCGCACAGATAAGAAATTAAAAACAAGAATAAAGTTACTATAAAGAAATACTGGAATTCCAAATGTAAAATACTATATTTCAGTAAAGTTGTCTCCATTATTTCAGGGTTGGTTTATTTAATTTGCTTTTATTTAACCTCCTCATTTTTCATCTTCCCTCTTGCTGTCAAAATTGAATGTTATTTCTCTGCTCATTTGCATGCATAACGTGGTACACTCCCCAGAAATAAAAGTAAAAAGGAACTCAAATACATTTTGCTACTTTCTGCCAGTCCCAGAAAAATATTAATGAAGAAAGATGTCATACTTGCTTACTAGTGGTGTTTGTAATTCTCCTGATTCATCACACTTTAATTGTCCATGCTTTGCCTGGTCTCCTTTCAAAGGAATAATTGACAGTTTGTCACATTGCAGCATGATATTCTTCTACTAGTCACAGTGTCCCAGTACTTACCATATTTTAAAATCAGCTTTGGTAAAAGACTGATTTGATAATAATATAAACAGAGAGGTATAAAAATGTTGAAGGTTTGTTGATGTTCAGTCATATTAAATTCTTCTTGACCCCATTTGGGGTTTTCTTGCCAAAGATAATGCAGTGGCTTGCCATTTCCTTCCCCAGATCATTTTACAGATGAGAAAACTGAGGAAAACATAGTTAAGCAACTTGCCCAGAGTCACACTGCAGCACCTACCTGCCCCTTCATAGTAATCACCTTTGACTCTTCCCTGTTGTTCATGCTATATAGCAAGTTGGATGACACATCCTGTTAATTTAATCTCTACAACATATCTTTAATCTCTTCCTTTCTTTTTACTATCTACCACTGGTTATTGGCAGGCATCTCCCAGTGTCTTCTTCAACCAAGAGGAAGACGTGAGTTAAAAATCAAGTGACAGGTTGGGAAAATGAGCAAAGAAAAGAAAAAAAAATCTGGCCATGGAAAGTTGCTATGGTGACAAGAAAGATCAAAACACACACTTAGAAGGAGATGACAAAATCAAAACTCCTTCATCCAAAACCTCAAAGAAAAATATGAATTGGACTCAGGCCATGGAAGAGCTCAAAAAGTATTTTAAAAATCAGAGAGGTAGAAGAAAAATTAAGAATATAAATGAGAGTAATGAAAGAAAATCATGAAAAATGAGTCAACAGCTTGGTAAAGAAGATACAAAAAAAACACTGAAGAAAATAACACCTTAAAAACAGACTAGAGAAATGCTAAAAGAGGTACAAAAAGCCAAAGAGGACAAAAATGCCTTGAAAAGCAGAATTTAAGGGGGCAGAGCCAAGATGGCTGC
Organism: Trichosurus vulpecula; assembly: GCF_011100635.1. NCBI lineage: Eukaryota > Metazoa > Chordata > Mammalia > Diprotodontia > Phalangeridae > Trichosurus > Trichosurus vulpecula. The sequence continues at coordinate 54,194,988 of NC_050578.1, forward strand.
TTGAAAACAGGGATTCGCTTAAGCTCTCCCCTAAGCCCCTCCAACCACCTGGAAAAATGACTCTAAGAAAATTCTAGAGATACAGAACCCTTGAAATAACAGAGGGAAACAAGTCTCCAGCCCAAGATGGTCTGGATGGTTGTTGGGAAGGGTCTATCACACCATGCTGGGAGTGGAGCGCAGCCCAGCTTAGGCCGTGCCTGAAAAGACCACACCAGAGTAGACCAGGCAGAGCAGGCCTCAGGGCACTGAATCACTGAGCTGTGGCAGTTACTCAACTTCTCAACCCACAAACACCAAAGAAAATGGAGGAGGTCAGTGGGAAATTATAAAAACAGAATGAAAAATAGAAGACAATGTGCAATATCTCATTGGAAAAACCACTAACCTGGAGAATAGATCCAGGAGAGATAATTTAAAAATTATTGGACTAACTGAAAGCCATGATCAAAAAAAGAGCTTAGACATCATCTTTCAAGAAATTATCCAGAAAATCTTCCTTGATGTTCTAGAACCAGAGAGTAAAATAGAAATGGAAAAAAAATCTATTGATTACCTCTTGAAAAAGATTCCAAAAAGAAAACTCCTAGGAATATTGTCACCAAATTCCAGAGTTCCCAGGTCAAGGACAAAATATTGCAAGCAGCCAGAAAGAAACAATTTGAGTATTGTGGAAACACAATCAGGATAGCACAAGATCTAGCAGCTTCTACATTAAGGGATCAAAGGGCTTGGAATATGATATTCTGGAGGTCAAAGGAACTAGAATTAAAACCAAGAATCACCTACCCAGCAAAACTGAGTGCAATACTCCAAGGCAAAATATGGATTTTCAATGAAATAAAGGACTTTCAAGCTTTCTCAATAAAGAGAGCAGAGCTGAATACAAAATTTGACTTTCAGATACAAGAACCAAGAGATACATGAAAAGGTAAATAAGAAAGAGAAATCATAAGGGACTTACCAAAGTTCAACCATTTTGTTTACATTACTACATGGAAAAATGATATTTGTAATTCGTGAGACCTTTCTCAGTATTAGGAGAGTTGAAGGGAATATATATATATAGACAGAGGACACAGGGTGAGTTGAATATGAAGGGATGATATTTTAAAAAAAATAAAATCAAGGGATGAGAGTGGAATATGTCAGGAGAAAGAGAAAAGGAGAGATCGAATGGGATAAATTATCTCACAGAAAAGTGGCAAGAAAAAGTAGTTCCGTTAGAAGGGGAGAGGGGGCAGGTGAGAGGGAATAAGTGAATCTTCCTCTCATCAGATTTGACTTAAGGAGGGAATAATATACACACTCAACTGGGCATCTTACCCTACAGGAAAGTAAGGGAAAGGGGATAAGAGAGGGGGGATGATAGAAGGGAGGACAGATAGGGGGAAGAGGTAGTGAAAAGCAAACACTTTTGAAAAAGGACAGTGTCAAGGGAGAAAGTTGAATAAAGGGGGACAAGATAGGATGGAAGGACATATAGTTAGTCTTTCACAACATGAGTATTATGGAAGTGTTTTGCATGATGATACATGTGTGGCCTATGTTGAATTGCTTGCCTTCTCAAGGAGGGTGGGTGGGGAGGGAAGAAGGGAGAGAACTTGGAAGTCAAAGTTCTAAAAACAAATGTTCAAAAAGAAGTTGTTTTTACTTGAAACTGGGAAATAAGATATACAGGCAATGGAGTATAGAAATCTATCTTGCCCTACAAGAAAATAAGGAGAAAGGGGAAAGGTCAGGGCTGGGAGGGGGAATGGGGTGACTGAAAGGAAGGCAGACTGTGAAAGGGGCAATCAGAATATATGCCATCATGGAGTGGGGGGAGGATAGAAATGGGGAGAAAATTTGTAACTCAAAATCTTGTGGAAATCAATGTTGAAAACTAAAAATATTAAATAATAAAAATTTAAAAAAAAACAGAATTTGCCAGATGGAAAAAGAGACACAAAAATTCACTGAGGAAAGAAAAATACTTAAAAAGTAAAATTGGCCAAATGGAAAAGGAGGTACAAAAGCTAACTGAAGAAAACAATTCCTTAAAAATTGGAATTGTGGGGCGCCTAAGTGACACAGTGAGTAGAGCACCAGCCCTGGAGTCAGGAGGACCTGAGTTCAAATCCGGCCTCAGACACTTGAAATATATATTAGCTGTGTGATCTTGGGCAAGTCACTTAACCCCAACTGCCCTGCCAAAAAACCAAAAAAAAACAATTGGAATTGAGCAAACGGAAGCTAGTGACTACATTGTAAATCAAGAAACAATAAAACAAAAGCCAAAGGATGAACAAATAGAAGACAATGTGAAATATCTCATTGGAAAAACAACTGACCTGGAAAATAGATCCAGGATAGATGATTTAAAAATTATTGGACAACCTGAAAGCCATGATCATAAAAAGAGCCTAGACATCATCTTTCAAGAAATAATCAAGGGAAACTTCTCTGATATGCTAGAAACAGAGGGCAAAATAAAAATTGAAATAATCCTCTGATAATCTCCTGAAAGACATCCCAAAATAAAAACTCCCAGAAATATTATAGCCAAATTCCAGAGCTCTCTCATCAAGAAGAAAATATTACAAGCAACCAGAAGGAGACAACTCAAGGATCATAATGCCCCAGTAAGGACAACATAAAACTTAGCAGCTTCTGCCTTAAAGTATCAGAGAGTATGGACAAAGGAGTTAGGATTAAAATCAAGAATCACCTACTGAGAAAAACTGAGTATAATCCTTCAGGAGAAAAATGGATATTCAATAAAATAAGGGACTTTCATGCATTCTTAATGAAAAGACCAGAGCTGAATGGAAAATTTTACTTTCAAATACAAGACTAAAGAGAAGCATAAACAGGAAAGGGAAATCATAAGTGAATTAATAAGGTTAAACTGTTTACATTCCTATATGGGGAGATGATATTTTTAATTCATAAGAACTTTCTCATTCTTAGGGCAGTTAGAAGAAGTATATATAGACAGAGGGCACAGATGTAATTTGGATATGAAGGAATGATATTAAAAAAACATAAAATTAAGGGGTGAGAGAGTAATGCATTGGGAGAAAGGGGAAAAGGAAAACTAGAATGTGGTGATTTATCTCATGTAAGAGAAGGAAGAAAAAGCTTCTACAGTGTAGAAGAAGAGAGGGAGTTGAGGGTGAATAAGGTGATCTTACTTTCATCAGAATTGACTCAAAGAGGGAATGACATACACACTCAATTGGGTATAGAAATCTATCTTACCCTACAGGAAAAGAGCATAGGAAGGTGATAGAAGGGAGGGCAGATTGGGGGAGGAAGTAGTCAAAAAGAAAACACTTTTAAGAAGATTAGGTTGAGAGGAAGAGAACAGAATAAAGGGGGGGGGGTGAGAGGATAGAGAGAAATATTAGTAACTGTGAAAAAAAAATTTAAACAAGTTCCTCTGATAAAAACCACATTTCTCAAACATGTAGAGGACTGAGTCAAGGTTATAAAATTAAGAGTCATTCACGAATTGATAAACTATCAAAAGGTGTGAACTGTTTTCAGATGAAGTAAATAATGCTATCTATAGCCATGCTTAAAAAAATGCTCTAACTCACTATTGATTGGTAAAATGCAAGTTAAAACAATTATGAGGTACTGCTTCCTACCTAGTAGATTAGCTAATAGGATAGAAAAGGTAAATGACAAATGGTGGAGGGGATGCGGGAAAAATGAGAGAGTTGAGCACTATTGGTGGAGTTGTAAATTGATTCAACCATTCTTTAAGCAATTTGGAAGTATGCCTAAAGGTGTAAAAAAAGGTCTATAAAAAGTCTTTTAAAAGACCTAAAAAGTGGAGGAAAGGATCTACATGTACAAAATTATTTTTAGCAACTTTTCTGCTGGCAAAAAAATGAAATTTAGGTAAAATCGGGGAATGGCTGAACAAGTTGTGGTATGTGTTTATAACGGAATTCTATTGTGCTACATAAGAAATGAGCAGGATGCTCTCAGAAAAACCTGGAAACACCTACAGAAGTTGATGTAAAGTGAAATGTACTATGCACAAATAGTAATATTGTAAGATGATCAACTGTGACTAACTTACTTGTTCTCAGCAATACAATGATCCAAGACAACTCTGAAGAACTTATTAAGAAAAATACTATGCATCCCCAGTGAAAGAACTGATGGTGTCTAAATACAGACTGAAGCATATTTTTCTTTTTACTTTCTTTATTTTTCTTGAGGTGTTTTTTTTTTGGTCTGTATTTTCTTTAACAACATAACTATTATGGAAATATTTTGTTTGACTACACATTTATAACCTCTGTCAAATTGCTTGCTTTCTCAATGAGAGATGGTGGGGAAGGAGAGAGAGAAGTTGGAATTCAAAGTGTTAAAAACAAATGTTAAAAAATGTAATAAGGAAAAATAAAATACTAAATAAAAAAGAAAAGAAAACTGCATGTTCCCATCCTTTGACCATTTATCAATTAAGGAATGATTCTTAACCTTATAAATTCTTATGAAGTTCATTATGTGTTGTAGAAATTAAACCTTTATCAGATAGAATTGCTTTTCCTAGTTTTCTGTTCTTTTCTATTTTAGCTGCATTAGTTTGTGCCAAAACTTTTTAAGGTAATCAATATTATCAATTTCAGCCTCTATGATCATGATCTCCTCTATCAATAGATTATATATATATATATATATGTATATATATATGTATACGCATGTATATGTTATATTATATAATGTATATAGTTGTTGTCTTTCATTCGCAAAGAGGACCAAAATGACGTCACTATGCTAGAGTCAAGTTTGAATGTGTCTGACTGTGGCTGATCAGACCAATGAGAGCTTGGAATGCCCTACCACAGGTCTGGCACAAACAGTCCATGTGAACATTTGGGGTGGATACTCCAAACCTGGGCATCCTGCACGTGCCTTGAGCTGTTTCAATTCTGATTTCTTCATAGAGAACAACACCTTCTCTGATGTGGGCACACATGCTAAGCAGACCTGTGCCAATGTCTCCCATGTTACACAATCAGTTCCGAAGTTCTTGAGAGTGTCCTAGTACCACTTCTTCTGACCACCATGTGAACACTTGCCCTGTATGAGTTCTCCATAAAATAGTCTTTTTGGCAAGCATAAATTTTACATTCAAATTTTCTTTTTGGCTTATGATGTCACCCTTCAGATTTAAGTCATGTGGCCATTTTGTGCTGATCTTGGTATAAAGTGAGAGATGTTGACCTATACCTAATTTCTTCCAGATTGCTTTACAGTTTTCTCAGCAGCTGACATCTACAGATTTTTCAAATACTAAGCTACTACATTCTTTGGCTCCTCTCCACTGTATGCCTAATGCATTCCACTGACCCACCTTTGTTTTATTAATCAGTACCAAATCACTTTAATAGTTATCACTTCCTATTATAGTTTGAGATCTTGCTCTGCTTTGCCACTACTTTTCATAATTTTGCTTGAGACTCAATCTTTTCATCTTCCAGATAAATGTCTTTATTGTTTTATCTATTTCTAAAAAGTATTCCTTTGTGGTTTGATTGGTGTGACATTGGATAAATTAATTAATTTAGGAATTGTCAACCTCATATTGACTCAGCCTACCCAAGAGCAATTAATATTTCTCCAATTATTTAGGTCTATCTTCATGTTGTAACACCAATGTTGCTAGCAGCTACTGTGGGGGTGTAAGGCCAATAACAACAGCACACAGAAGGCTGCCAGGTTCTTCAATCTGCTTTTCTTTTTTTTTTTTTTGACATAAACATAAATTTTAATGTGAGTTAGACTGGCAAGAGAACAGCAGATTTTACTTACATTTGTATACTTAGACCAAAACTCCTTATAAGCAAAGGTGCCACAAAAGAAACAAATCCCAGTTGTTATGATATTTGCAAAATGTTGCACAGACAACAAATCGATATAATGTGGGTTCTGTTCTAGCACTGCCTTTTTAATGTGGAATCAGTTATCAGAAGCTTTGGAACATTAGGTCCATTTTGTTCAAGAAAGAGAAACACACCATGGCCATAGGCCTGTCCTCTCCTTGGGGGTTGGAAGCAAGAGGGAAGGGCAGTGGGGGACAGGGAGTACATGGAAAAGGAGAACCCTGAACAAAGTAGAGACTACAAATTACCCATAATTAAAATGAATAGTTGTTGGAAAAAACAGAACCAGATTCCTGCAATAGCTAAATATGCATCAATAAGACCAAACAGACCAAGAACAGCTGCTGTATAGCCACAGAAACTTAAGGTGGGAGGGCCTATTTTAAGAAGAAAAAAAGTCTATTAGAAGCTTAGCTCCTCAAAATTCTCCTCCCCACTTAAAACTAAAAAAAAATGGAAATTTCTGCAGTATCTACAAATAACATGTTCACCAATTTGAAAATATTCATTTGGTACTAATGTAAATAACTGCTTTATGGAATTAAAACAAATTAGTCTGTGGGATAAAGTTTAAGAGATTGCAGCCAAAGCTACTTGGCTGCCTCAAGAAACAGAAGAAATCAATTCAGATGCAGAAATTAGTTATGTGAAATCATATAGTATTTCAAAGTATGAAACAAAAAGAACTATGGTAACCCAGAAGCCAAGGTGTTCGTTCACAGCACCAACTTTTTAACAGTGCCCTATTGATGAGAATTTCTGGATATATAATTTGATTGCACATTGATTTATCTTTGTCTCAAATATAAGTGGTAAACAAAGAAACCACACTGTTGAATTCAGGTAAAGACACAATTCTACAAGATCTGTGCTAAAGTTATATGATGTTTTTAAAGGGGTCAACCTGTACCATACAAAAATCAAATCAGCATATGTAAAATCTTTATGGGTGCTTTATGAATTTATGTTTTAACTAGGAGGGATCCACAAAAGAGAGAATAGGAACAAAAGAAACAAATTTATAGTCAATCTGATTCTGGCTTTTAAAATCAGATAATTTTAAGTGATTTAGTGCACCCAACCTTAATGTACACAAGGTGCTCTGGTTATCTTTCTGAAGCAAAGATGTACAAATAGAGAGTACAAATAATAATATTCCAGACTTGAAGCACCAGATAATAGAAACTCAAAATGAAGTGGTCAAATATTTTAAAAGTCTCGATTCTTCTGTGTGTAAATCTAGCAGAAAATAGCAAATTTAGCACCAGTGGTAGTAATGTTACCAACTAATCTTATATAGTTCAAGTCTCTGAAAGGTCAAGATGAATGTTTTCTAAAGGATGTAAATGGAGCAGGGAAGGGGGAAGGGGAAATAAAACATTTCTGACCATGGGGCTAACTGCTGAATTCATCGAGGTGAGGCAACAAACAAGTTACATGGGTGTCACTGTCCTATACTGAAGACAATGTATCAGATTATGTTTTCTTATATTCTTACTAAACAAAATTCCAGTAAACAATACGTAATTCTGTATCTCCGTAAACCCACAGCTATCTTCAAAACAATAAAAATTTAAAACTACAAAAGATGAGTTTTATTCAGCAAATATAAATGGCAAATTTAGGCTGTGTGTAGAATGTTTATCAGACTATTTACAATGCAACACAGAGTGTGAGTTCAGATGTGCCAGCGTCTCTTTCTTCTGATCTCTTTGAACCAGTGTTGCCGTTTGCATCCTCATGCCTTTTCTCAGCAAAGTTCTTTTCCCTCCTCTCTTTATCCCGGGACTTCTTTCTTGAAGATTGATCTGTAGATTCCTGGTTGCTGCTATGTGAAGGAATCATAGTTACTTGTGTTTCGAACTTCTGTGTCTGGAACCTCGGCAATGACCCCTGCCACGGCTACGTAAGTGGCTTTGGTGGCGCTTATGTCTGTCCCGAGATCGTGACCGGAACTTTCGCCTCTCACAAGAGCATGACCTTGACCGCCTTCGTCGCCTATCCCGAGATCGTGACCGGAACTTTCGCCTCTCACAAGAGCATGACCTTGACCGCCTTCGTCGCCTATCCCGAGATCATAACCTTCTTCGATCTCTAGTTCTTGATCCAGAACTTCGGCCCATCCTTTCTTCTCGTTCTCGCTCCTCTCTCTTCCTCAAACGATATTGATTTCTTTTCTCCCGTTTTTCTGCCACTGTTTTCCTCAACTGATCCAGTTTCTCACTAATCTGAATAAATCCCAAGTGTAATTTGCCCCCGAAGTGATCTGCAAGACGACGATCATTATCATGGAGACCAATGTACGCATAACACACCTCACAGACCCGAAGTTTCTGCTGCTGGAAACTGGATGCTGGCATGGAATTTCTATATTGTTCCTCAGCTTCGTTTTTCTTTGCTCGAACTTTCTCCACTTCCATAAGGATCTTCTGGGATTCATCCACATTTCCTTCAGCTCCCAGCTGTTCGGCTTTAGCAAGCAGTTTGCCAGTTTCCTCATTCAATTCATGTACTTTTTCTGCCTTTGCAGAAACCTCGGCACTGATCTCTTCCTGTATTTCAGCAAGGCATTTCTTGGCAAGTTCAGTTCTCCTGTCACATACTGCAGTAAAGGACTCCAGATGATCCATTGCATCCAGCTCAAAAAACAGGTCTTTCTCTTTACTGGCTATTTCATAATCTCCTCGAAGGGCCAAGTCATGAATTTTTGGACATTCTCCTAAGTCCATGCGCGTTCCAGCCAGAATGTCGTGAGGACAGCAGTCCAGGAGATGGCTCTTACAGACAAGATCATCGGTAAACTTCACCCTCTGTTTGAGTTAGTCTCCATCCCGGGCCGTGCCGTGCCGTGCCCATGAGCTGATCTGATCCAGCAGGGCCCGCATCTGCACCCGGGCAGACATGGTTGGCCACGGTGGGGAGAGAGGGAAAGAGCTGCTAGGGATCTGGCCGGAGGTTCCTCTCACCCAGGCCAGCTGTCAAATCATGCATCACTCTTCCAGTGAGTGAGAGCTCCAAACAAAGCTAACCTCTGAGTTTATATATGCTTCTTAGGGCCCGAAGGCTTCACACCTAATCACCAAAAGGGTGTGGACTTGGGGTTTCACACCTAGTTAGCAAAAGGGAGTGGGCCTGCAGCTTTGCACCGAGGAAGACTTAATCAAAGGAATTTGATTACTTTAGCATTCTAAAAGAGAAAACAGTAAAAAAAAAAAAAATGTCCCACCTTAATAAATTACCAACATAACATGTAAAAAGTGTTTTATAGTTATATAATTATAGTTATATAATTCTTATATGTGTCTTTGCAGATTGGCACTCAAGTACTTTCATTATAAATTGTGTAGTTATTAAAAGTAGATTTTTCTCCTTCTAACTATTCCTGCCAGGTTTGTTGGTAATATACAAAAATAGTGATGTTAGATGTATTTTTTCATCTTAAAAATTTTTGGAAGTTTTTAATTATTTTATTTAATTTTTTTGTTCACTCACAAACTGGCTATCATGTATCATTTCAATAATTTGTTGTTATAATCTCCTATATATAATTTACTTTAAAGTTTATGTCAGTGTTCATTAGGGATATTGATCCAGATTTGTCTTTCTCTGTTTCTAATCTTCCATCATTTAGGTGTTACAACCATATTTGTATAATGGGGGGAAATGGTAGGACCCTTCTTTTCACAATTTTTGAGATTATATCATATTGGAATTAAGTGTTATTTGAATGATATATAGAATTGTCTTGTAAATCTATCCATTCCTGGGTTTTACCCCACCTTGGGAGCTCATCAATGGTTTGTTCAATATCTTTTTTATGAAATAAGGTTACTTAAATTCTCTACTCTCTCCTGTGTTAATTTGTGAATTTCATATTTTTGTAAGTATACATTGCATTTCAGTTGTCCATTTAATTGGTACAAAATAGGTCTTCCTGCCTTCATTTTCTCTCATATGTGAAAGCTTTCTATATCAATGAACTATCAAATCCCATTCAAATTGCCCATCCCTTGGAACATAGTAAATTCTCTATCAACACTTGTTTACTAACTGATTGTCCTATTTCCCTAATAGCTGGGCAAGACCGTATTACCCAAGTATACAATGACATTATACATTCCCTAAAGGTAGTGATCATTCATTTCTTATGGTTATATTTTAGAGAACTTTGTACTATAGTAGCATCTTAGTATTTTTTTTCTTCCTGAATTGTTATCTTGAGCATTAACTGTTTAGAAATTGGGAGCAGCTTACAGTACTAATCTTTGGTTTATTTTCAATTAGTTACCCACAGCTTATTGTTCACTCTTGCTGACTCTGATTACGAACAGGTCAGGCATGTTAAACTGGAGAAATCAGACACAAATGTAGACATGAATCTGTGTCACTACAGGAAAATGCTGGCCTTTATTCATTTATTCAATCATTCACCCATCCATTCATTTATTCTTTTTTTCATTGTTTGGTGGAATTGGGAGGGTATCAGTGGTTGTTGGTGATCCTAACTGGGTTAGAATGTTGATCACATTCACCCTTAAGTGCCTCAGTCCCCATTCTTTATAAGTCTAGATATTAGGCATAACATTTGGGAAAAGGTTGATTTGCAAGAATTCTTGTTATTCTTGTTGCTGTTCTTGTTCTTGTTCAGTTGTATTTCAGTCATGCCTGACTCCTTGTGACACCATTTGGACTTTTCTTGGCAAAGATATTGGAGTGGTTTACTATTTTCCTCTTCCCTCCTTTGACAGATGAGAAAACTGAGGTAAATGGGGTTAAGTGACATGCTCAGGGTCACACTGCAGCAAATTCAAGAAAATTGGATTTCCTGACTCCCAGCACCCCATCCACTGTGCCACCTAGCTGCCTGAAGAATGATTTTACAAGGATATCTTTCTCTAAGTTCAAATTAGAATTTTTAACATGGGATAGTGAAGTTCAAGAAACTGGAAGGTTTGTTGATCTAGGTTGGAAATGAAACAGTTTAAAGACACATAATATGTTTGCCAATATGTTTTGTTTTGTTTTAATGAAGGGTTAATATCAGAAAAGAATTGAGCTCAAGACTTTTCATGACCTCATTTGGGAATTTCTTGGAAAAGATAAATACTATAGTGGTTTACCATTCTTTCTCCAGCTTAATTGTATTGGGGATTGGGATGGGCTCTTAGCACTTGTTCAGCCCAGTGAACTTGAGGAGTTTGACCATTGTTTCCTTTGATTAATTCAGTGTCTTTGATGGAGTCTTACTAGGTGCTAAGCCCCAGGCCCAAACCCCTATCTACTAGGTGCTAAGCCTATGTGGGTGTGAATTGGTAACTAAGGTGGGGCTCCAGGTGGGGCCAATGAAGAGAGGTGTTAACACCAGAGCCAATCATAGGAGCCTAAGTTCTGGTCGCTCAGATGATGTTTGATGACATCTGAAACTGTATAAAAGGGGAGAACAGAGCTATTTGCTTAAGGCTCTCACTCCTGGAGGCAAGGGACTCTGGGCAGCCACTGTAAGGGCCTTCTGGCTGAACTCAGATGTTGATGATTTTCTTGGTAACTGTGAATTGTATTGGGTCTGTTGATGTTTGTAATTTGATTGTATTTGTTGTGAAGTTCAGAGTGCTGGCTTTTTCCCCTGAAATAAGTGAATGATATTTGTATGCTGGGTGAAATTGAGATTGTTAACCCCTTAATGTTGCTTTCCTTTGTAAAGCAGATCTAAAGAATCTGGGCTTGTAGCATTCTGTGAGCCGGTTGTTGTTGGTTTTACACCCCCACAGCAGATGCTAGCTATATTGTTGCAACATTAATTAAAGATGAGAAAACTGAGGCAAACAGAGCTACTGACTTGCCCAGGATCATGGAACTAGAAAGTGTCTAAAGCAAGATTTGAACTCAGTCTTTTCTCACTTTAGGCCCAGCACTTTATGGCAAGACTCTATCCAGATGGAAGACAAAGATGTCACATGTACAAGAGAGATTGGATGATATAGGGGGAAGTTTACTGGATTTGGTGTGAAAAGGCTTGAGCTCAAATACCAGGTATGTTATTTACTATTGTCTGTGACCTGAATCAAGTCACTTAACTTCTGTTCCTCAATTTTTCTTGTCTGCCAAATTAGGTGTTTACACTAAATGACCTCTGAGTTCTTTTCCAGCTCTCAATCTATGATCTCCTAATCCTTAGTCTTTCTTAGAAATAGTTATAGCAATTTAAACCCACCATCCATCTTTCGATTTCCTCTTGAGTCACCTGAAAATTTGAGCATCTAACATCATGACATTTCACAATTTGTCTTCATAGACCATTAACGAAAGGATGTTGGCATTAAAGAAATGTATCACGTCAGGTGATCAAAGCAAACACTCCTTCCCAAGATTTATCAGAGTTGAACTCTTTCCCAATCTGGCTCTTTTTTCCAATCAGAAAACAATATTTTTAAAAAGCATAATTAGCCCGGTTCCCCAGGAAAAAAAGTATGGAGACTCTTACCTTGAGGGAACCAAGGTTGCCACTTGAAATTTTAGTACTGAAAATGGTTGTGTTTATGTCAAAATAATCTCATAATTTGAATCTAATTAGTAGTATATTGGTTAATACCAAAATAACGTTATTTTATTGTCAAACATTACTCATTTTTAAATTTGTACATATCTGCTTAGGTATTATGTTATTCTGTATCTAATTCATTTCATGCTTAAACCTTAGTATTTTCTCCCACATGCCTGCTTAAGTACCTTAAAAAGTCTTAGATTCTATTTATATACTGACTTATGATCATGAGATAACAGTATGGATACTCTTTCCTCCAGTTGTTGTCTGGTGGGTCCTTTTTCCCTCGTTTGCAAATCAGCATGTTTCATGGGTTTCAAGCCACTTAGTCGTGCTTCACCTTAGGATTGGTAGATCCCTTTTGATTCCACAAGAAAATTTTATTTTTGAGTGGATGGGCCCTCTAGAACTGTCAGTGCTGTTGACATGGCATGAAATGAGCCCACTAATTACTAAGCCTCAGGTCAAGACATGGGTTAAACTAAAAGTAGAATTCAATCATAAACCACTAAATGGTTCTGAAATGAAGCATCACTTGTTTAGAAAAACAATTGGGGAAGCAATATTTTGTGGCTGTAACTTGAATGATTTTTTTAACATTTTCACTTTGCCCTAAAATACTATGGAAGTTCTCCCACCCCAATCAAAGTCACTGTTTTCCTGTTTTCCTGAGGGAGGAAATATAACATATTCACATATAAGTAAATATAAGTCATGTATAAAAATGTATATAGTGATTGAGTAGGGAACTAAAGTGGGGAATCAGGCAATAGATCTTGAAGAGAAACTATTAGATTAACAATAAAATATGACATCTTTCTTCCCAAGATTTTAATTTTTTTTTTGTTATTCTGAACTTGATAGACACCAACAAAATTGAACATCCTATATATAAAGAAAAATAGGATAAGAGGATTGAAGATGAAACCATGAATCTCTAAGAAGGGTGTCCAGCTTGTCTGTCTGTCTTATTTCTGAACTTTTATTTCTCTATTCAATTAAAAATATGTCATTGACACTCTTTTTATTTATTTGTTTATTTGTTTGTTTGTTTGTTTATAGAGGTCATAGTTACCAACACCATCTCACCTGCAAAAAAATAGTCTCTTTCGTGAAACATAAATATAATCAAGCAAAGCAAATTCATACCCTGGTCATGTCTAATATGCATATTTCGCTCAGCACTTTCAACCTATCACATTTCTACAAGGAGGTAGGAAACATACTTCATCATGTGTCTTCTGCAGTTGAGCCTAATCAGAGTTTTTGAGTCTTTCAGAGTTATTTTTCTTTGCAGTATTGTAGCCATTGCATAAATTGTCTTGGTTCTGATCCCTTTACTCTGAATTCATTCCTGTATGTGTGGCACAAGTAAGGCATGACCCCCATTCTTATTCTTTGTGCTAGCTCACTCACTCTAACCTTCCCTCATAATGGCAGGCCTGAGGTTTACATCTATGCAGAGGTGGGATTCAGCTGGTTTGCACCAGTTCAGCAGAAACAATACCTAATTTTATGTTGAGTTCAGCAAACTGGTTGTTAATTCTCATGGTGAGGAACTTGTTTGATCTTTTCCCCATTCCATCATCCCTTCTCCTCCCTGCCTTCCCCTCGCATCCTCTCCTTGGGGTAGCTCCTGGCTTCTGATTCATCCAGTTGGGGTTGTGGCATCTCATTATCCCAGGTACACAGGCTCTCATTTACTGAGTGCAGGTATCTGCAGGGTGGCACTTTGGGAAGGGTCACCCACTGTGGGTCCCAGGGCAGTGGTGCTTCCAGTATTTCAGACTGGGCTGTCACATTCTCCTTGGATGCTTGGAGTGGGAAGGGAATTCTTTCCTTTGGCCAAGTGATGGAGGCCTTTTTGTCTTAGCAACTGTGGGTCAAGATTCAGAGGAGGCAAAAGCATCATTGTTTTCTGCCCACCCCACTCTTACTTCTGGTCCCTTGGCCAAGCCACTGGGTTGAGTGGCTGAAGGGCTGCCCTGCCTTGCTTTCTTTCCTCCTTCCCCTCTTCCTCCTCCTCCTCCTCCTTTTCCTCCTCCTCCCCCCCTCCTCCCCATCCCCTTCCCCCTCAAGCAGGCTTTTGGATAGATGCCAAACAACTCTGAGCTCAATAGATCGATTAAAAATTGGTGAATCAGTGAAACGTGTTGTGGAAATTTTAAGGCTAACGGTGAAAAAGTCGTCAGGTTTAACTTTTGGTTTGGTTTATATTTAGTGAGGGAAAAGATACCAGCATACTTGTCCCATCTAAGTAGGCTCTTTTCAATACAAATAGCCCACTTCCTCCCCTTCTTTACTTCGTGCTTGATAATGGCAGAGTCTATTCTCTCCCCAAAGACAGAGGATGCAAAACAGGTAAAGGGAGGGAGAGAAAGGACTGTTTCAAGGACTGCTAGGATAATTGATGGCAGGCATTCTGCTGAAATGAAAGTGTCCTAGATATTCTTAAGAATAGCCTTAACACCATCTCTCAGTTTCTTCTTTAAGAATCTTGGGTAGGGCTATTTACAGGAGTTAAATCAACAACTAGATATTAAGATATTTGTTATGTGTCCAGGATTGTTGAGGATACAGAAATAGAAAATAATCTTTTACTTCAAGAAGTTAAGATTCTAGTTAGTAGAGACAAGACAATGGTACCAACAATGAGATGAATGAAAGAGAGTCTATAATCCAGTGCTATGTTATGTAGGGAACAATTTCACATTTTTAAACAGGGCTAGGGCATGACTTTGAATGAGTCATATAACTTATCCAGACTTGAGTTTCTTATCTGAATAATATGGGAGTTGGAGTTGATGATCTAAGAGGTTCCTTCCAGCATTAAATCTCTGATCCCATGATGGTAATGACAGTCTAGGAAGGTAGGCTCATTTGGCAGTTTGCAAGATGAATTGGAGCGAAAGAGGTGGGAGAAAAAAACTGGCCTGGGAGACTAGTGAAGAGAGAGCTTTTCTTCTATCTGTGATGGAGAATGGCTCAAGCATCTGCTTCTGGTGGGACTTCTATATTTTTGTTATATTCTCAAGGCATCCAGATTAGCTAGCCACTGAGGTACCTATTAATTCAGTGTCCTCTCCTCACTGGCACCAGGGCAAGGAATCCTACCCTCCCCCATCTATCAATGTTAAATTGAAAGGTCCTAGGATTTGGTAAAGTATGCCTCATTTTCTCTCAGTCTATCACAAGTCCCCAAGGGATAGTTGGGAATAATAATTCAAATTGCTTAAGACTACTTTCCAAAATATTTCAAAGGAGACACTCTCCCAGTCACAACTTGGGTTCTTCTAGAACAGTAGTTCTCAAACTGTGGTCCTAAGACTCCTAGGATTCACCAAGACTCTTGGGGGGGGGCATCAAAGTCAAAAGAAATTTCATAGATAATAGTGAGACATTTTAATTTCTAATACAGTAAGTGTGGATAGACATAACTTGCATAAAGAAAACTCTTGGGTTGGGAGGGGTCCTCAATAACCTTTGGGGCAAAAGGGTCTCAAAACCAAAATATATGAGAACTGTTGCTCTAGAATTCCAAAAGCCAAGAAACAGAAGATTGACTTCACAGGAAGCCAGGCATAGGGATCAGGATTCAAGCTGCTTATTAACTTGACATTTCTGGAAAATCATGAATCCTGGTGGTCCCTAATCTCTCTTCTATTTGTCTCTCATCATTTCTCTACAGAAACATTATTCTTCTACCCAACCTGGTTCCTGACTGTTCCCTAGACACATACCATACCATCTCTATCTATTGAACTCCTACCCTATTCTTCAAGGGCAAGTTCAAATAAGACCCCCAAAACACCCAAAGTCTTCCCTGGTTACCAAAAGAAAATGTGTTCTTTCTCTCCTCTGAACTACCAAAATATTTGTATACCACACTCTGCTTATTCCATATCTCTGTACTTATTTGTGCATTTCTGCATCTGAGTACTTGTATTATATCCCCACCTACAATGTGAGCCTTTTGAAAGTGGAGAAAAACCTTATCTTAGCATTCTTTGTGTTCTCTTTAGCACAGTGCCTGGCCCCTAGTTGGCACGTTGTTAATATGTATTGATTATTTATTGACTATTGATTTTGTATTCCCAGAAATGATTTCTTTACTTCTAGTACACATTAAGTCAATATGAATTGAATTTGTAAATAGCTACTGAATTTAACTTCTTTTAGTTATTATTCACTCCTTTCATTCTTCTACTTTGAATCAAGAGTATAACCCTTTGTTAGCCTGGCATTCTTCATCAAAGACAGGACCAAGAAATGGGGCAAGGACACTAAAGCAGAAAAAAATTAATCATTATAGCTAAGAAGAAAATAATCTGGTTTATGTATTTTAAAAGCAAAATGCGGAAAGACTAAAAGTGAAATCTTCAACAGCTAAAGCATGACAAGTGGATCTGAGTTACTGATGTGAAGGCAAAGTAATAAAAAAAAAGATGTATAATTTATGACTATACATCAGGACTAGTGTTCCCAAACAGAAGCAAAATAAGTGAGGAAAGTCCAAATGGTAGCAGGAGGAAATTAAGGTTGTATGTTATGAAGAATTAAAAATGAAACGTAGAAATGAATCTGGGAAACAGTGCCATTTTAAAATTGTCAATTTCTAAAACTGAATTTGGTCAAGATCCCTAGTCACACATTGATATTGCACCCTTCAACTTACAAAGTATGATCATGTCAAGAACTGTGTAATACAATGTCTTCCCAGCTTTGCAAATAAGAAAAGTGAGACTAAGATAGTAAGGAATTTGCCTAAGGTCACATGGCTAGTGGTAGAAACAAGACCCAAACCAAAGTCATAAGATAGTCCATGTGCTACTTGTGAGACGTGGGGCAAGTCAGCTCACCTTTCTGGGCCTTAGCTTCCTCATCTATAAATTGTGGGTGGGGAGATGGGGAGAGATACCCTCCATATTCCCTTCCAGTTCTAAAATTATGAGATATGATTTCTGGTCCAGTGCTCTCTCCAATCTCTCTACAGCCAACATTAAACAACATAACAAAGGCGGGGGTAGGAGGAAACTATAACCCTCCCTTTCAGACAATATATATGCCTAACTAGATTTAAATATATAGTGTCCACATATTAATGATTCTAAATTACTTTTAAAAAAACCTCCTTCAATGTCTGATCATTCCATACTGTTTCCGCACCAATTATTTTGACTGAATTGAATAATAAATTCAGGGGCAGGGACGGGGGAGACCTGGCTAGCCAATCAGGCCAACAAACAGCCAATTGAATTTTTTGTCCCTCTCTCCAAAGACTGGATCTGATTGCTAATCGTGGCATGGACTCTGGGAATGGGTTCTCAAGGCCTATGCCAGTGGAGACGCAAATTCTGCCAGGTTCCAGAGAGCTTGGAGGGCTTTGATTATCAGCCTACTGATGGATCATATGTCTTGTGTCTGCTGCCTCTCTGTATTTGGAGAGTCTCATCACCCAGTTGGATGCATAGTAATGAATTGTTTGGCCACAGCAACAATCAAGGATGCTATGTACTAAATGGCAGAGGAGGTTACAGTGAGCTCATACACCACAGAAACCACACAACTGTAAGTTTTAAAAGAGGTTGGATTTACATATCGCCAACTCAACTTATTCAAAAGCAAATAGTTGCATCAAAGCAATGTTGAGGTATTTTTCTAATGGCTTCAATTTTGGGGGTTCCTTAATTTTTCTTAAGTGAATTTGTATATACAACTTGTCAACATTGACATGAAATGTACTGACCAAAGTAGACTCTTGTAGATTGTGTGGCAGTGGCTCCTAATGCTCAGTCCACTGTATTCTGGGAAATTTGCAGAAGGTATAGGATAATAGATTTAGAAATGGTAGCATTTTAGAAGTCATCTAACGCAACCCCTTCATCTTACAGATGAGGAAACTAAAACTTGGAAAAGTTAAATGACTTGCTCAAAGTCAAGTTGCTGGTATCGAAAGTGTGCAATGAACCCAAGACTTGCTGGCTCCAAGTCTAACACTCTATTTCCTACACCACAGTGTAGTTTAGCAAATCTAGTCACAAACTAAAAAGTAAGTGAAACCACCTTCTGTAGCTTGAATAAGTAAGATGTCTAACAAATCTACATAGTATTATTTTAAGATGTGTGTAGTTGTTGCTCTGCTTCAGAAGCTTTAAATCTATATAAATGCCAGTTATTTCTAATAAAATACAAATTAATATGTTACCAAAATCATAAGATGCAACATGGTAGAGTGGATGGTTAACCAATCTCAGAGTCAGGGCTCTGTGGGTTACGGACATCAGTAAACTATAGTGTCAAGAAGAGAGCAACCAGGATGATCAAGGACATGTCCTCAATGGCTCGGTTCAAGGAAGCAGAGATGTTTAGCCTGAAGAAAAGAACAGAGTGTGTATGTGATGCCTGTCTTCCAGTATCTGAAAGGCTGCCAAGTGGAAGGGGATGGAAGTGGGTTGACTTTTTTTCTTTGTACTCAGAGCCTGTGACCTCAAGGAATTGTCTGAGAAATTAGAAGCAGATTCCTCTTACTATAGTCACACAGTGCCTGGAAACAACAGATAGGCTTATGGAAAACAAGAGGGATGAGAGAGCCACGTTGCCAATTAATGCAGAAATATCTTGAGGCCATATCACACACACTAACTTAATATCTTTCATTGACTTGTACTAGAAATTTTTCATTTTGTCACTACCAGAGAATCAAGGTTTACCCGTTAGGTGTTAAATTTCATTTTAATTTATCATAAGTCCATCTCTGTAATTTCCCTTACATGTTTTTAACCAGGTCTACTTTTTCTCTCCAAAGAGATATTTTTGTGGTCCTTCTCCTTCCTATGCTTGAATATACATACATATATACATACATACATACATTAATGCACATACATACATACATACATACATACATACATATATACATACATATATATACATATATATGTGACTCAAGAGGCTCCTCACACCCAAACCAAAAACCCTGCAAGCTATAGGTGTTAGCCAGCATTTAGCATTTAATTTGAGAGTACTTGTGAAAGAGGCTCCTTCTTTTCCTTGTAATGTCATTACTGAAGTCCTGAAAGACTAATTGGAAGGGGGAATATTTTTGTAAAAGGTGCCATTTGCTGTGAGATACGGGGTTCCTCAGAGAGTGCTTCCTTAGCATTATCTTTGGACTGGTGCACTGAAGCTACAGGGCTCCTGACCCTGCTCATGCTGTCCTCCTACTGCTTAACTTCTTTACTTCAAGTTTCTGTGATTTCATTGAATATGGTAATTCCCTCCCTTCTTACAGACCCTAACTCTCCCATGCAAGAGTTTTCTTTAATTCTTTTACCCCCGAAAACAAAATTGTGCCATAATCCTCTGGTGGTCAATTCTCCAGTGACAGGAGAACATTCAAATAGGCTAACTTCTCACACCAGATTCATGGTTTATCACTGAGCCCACATGCAAATTTAAGAACCATATAGGTTCTTAAGTTTAGAAGAATCTGCAAAAGCTTGCTTCATTCTGGAAGAACCTTTGAGAACTAAAAGGAACCTTGTCACCACAATGAAACATTAAAAGAGTTTAGCAGAGATTCAATGAGACAGATCCTGTCTAACTCTCTTAATAGGTGACTTGGCATTTTTCAATAGATAGATAGATAGATACATAGATAGATAGATAGATAGACAGACACATAGATAGATAGATACATAGACAGATAGAGAGACACATAGATAGATAGATAGATAGATAGATAGATAGATAGATAGATAGATAGATAGATGGATAGATAGACAGATACATAGATACATAGATAGATATAGATATGTGTGTGTGTGATGTTCTTCAGTTGTTTTAGTCATATCTGATTCTTCATGATCTTGTTTGGGGCTTTCGTTGCAAAGATAGGAGTGAGAGGGATATAATTTGTGAAGACTTCACAGGGTAAGAATATAGGCACTACTCTCTTCACATATTTCTGGAATGGGGAATGTCTGAGGGAGTAGGAGAGGCTTGGAATTTAACCTTGTAGTGATTTACCTAACTTCTGGAAGGTCAGGGCCTGAAGCTGTGGGTGTCCTTCCCTTCCCCCTCTCTGTGCTAGCACAAGAATTTTACCAAATACGGAGATATTGGAGCTGTTTGTTCTCTGCTCCAGGAAGATCCCCTCTCCTTCCTCATTCCTTCTTTTTACCTTAGCTATATCATCGTCACATCAGTAGCCAAATAAGGGAAGTATGGCTCTGTATTTTCGCTACTAGATTGTAAGCCCGCCTCCCAGCCAATGGCGAGAAGGGATAGAGGTGGGCAGGAATCCTTGCCTTAAGGGTATATCTATTGGTGCATTTTCTTTGTACCTTGCCTCACTCTCTAGTGCAGTACTGAGATGTGATGTCCGCCTTGTGAGGTTGTATGCAATAAATTCACTTTGTTTTACCTAGAGATGCCTCTCCCATTATTTGATTTTTGTCCCACACAGATACTAGAGTAGTTAACCCTGTCCTTCTCCAGCTCATTTTACAGAAGAAGAGACTAGGGCAAACAGGGTTAAGTGACTTGCCCAGGGTCACACAGCTAGTAAGTATCTGAGACTAGATTTGAACTCATGAGGATGAGGCTTTCTGACTCCAGGACTAATGCTCTATCTCTACACCACCTAGCTGCCTCATATGTGTTTATATGTACATAAACACATAAATACATATATATGTACATTTGTGTGTTTATGTGTGTGTATTCATGTGTGCCTGTATATATGAGTGTATATGGTCAGCAGAGTACTAGACCCAGTCCCTACTGGCTCTTAAGAATCTATTGTTAAATTTTCAGTTTGAAAATTCGCACCTCAAAAATTGACAAACGCTGCAAATCAGGGATCTATTGATCTATCTATCCATTACCTATCTATCTACCTGTGTATTTCCTTATGATTTGTTTATCTATCCACCCATCTATCCATTCATTCATCTACTTAGTTATTTATTGGATTGTAGAGACGTTAGAAAGTGATGGAGAAACTGTTGAAAATGAAGGTTAAACTTAAAAAATGTGTTAAGCATACATATATTTAGAGAGATGGTTGTAAAACATTTCCCAGAGCACCCCTATATGTGTCCTTTCCACTGTTATACCTACTGCCTACTCCTACGGAAGGCAGCTAAGTGGTATAATGGATAAATAATTGGGACTGGAGTCAGGAAGACCTGAGTTCAAATGTGGCATCTGACACTTACTGACCCTGGACAAGTCATTTAAGCCCTGCTTGCCTCCATTTCCTCATCTATAAAATAGGGATGATAATAGCATTACTATTGTTGTGAGGTTCCAAGATTGTTGTCAGGATCCAACGACATAACTGTAAAGTGCTTTAGTTCAGAGCCTGACATATCGTAGGTGTTATATAAATATTACCTATTATTAGGTATTATCTCCACAATTCTATGTAGTTGGTTGCATGGCTATACCAGTAAATAATGAGAGGTAAAAAAGGACACCTAGGAGCACTGAGACTCACCTGCAACTGAAGATTGCAACCAACCCAGTTCTCTACACATAAAATCAGACTGAAAATCTGACGCTGAAGCCATTAGAGAGATTCCAAGACATTCATAAATTTACATTGATACTGTCTTGAGAAAATATTATAATGTCTGAACTGGTGCCCAGAATTTTGAGTCAGAAATTTCTGGCTTTGCCATTTTTTAGCTCCTTGACTTTATCTGAATTGCTTAACCTCAGGATCAGCATCTTGAAAATAGAAATAAGAACATTACTTTTCTAACAGAGTTGCTGTGGGAATAAATTATGATTATGTGTGGAAAGTTGTTTTTTTTAATTACAAAGCAACTATATGAATGTGAACACAGTGGGGCCCTGGAGATCAATGTCTAGATATATCTAAAGTCCCCAGTGCTTGTCTACTAGAGCTCCCCAGTGTCTATGTACTCAAGCTCCCCAGTGCCTGAATTGCCAAGTTCTCCAGAGCCTTAATACTCAAATTCCTTAATATCTTGATATTGAAATACCTCAGGGCCTGTCTACTCATGCTCCCCAGTGCCTTAATACTCAAGCTCCCCAGGGCCCAAATAACCAAGTTCCCCACTACCTTAATGTTTTCATACTCAAGGATCTCAGTGCCTGTCTACTCAGACTGCCCAATACATGTTGCCTCAATCCCCTATGTAAGATATGATTGATTTTTGTTTCCACACAGATTATATGAAAATATGACTTGAAGCCACACTGGTGGCTAATTGTAGGAAATAAATGGCTTTTAAGGAAGTGGAGAATTTTCTCTACCTCAAAATCAGCATATCTAAAAGGCAGACTCCTTTCTTTGTTCTAAGAAGGCCTTTTCCTGTATCTCAAAAAGAATGTCAGGCCAGGTGTCATTCACAAATGGATGAGACCCATTAAACTTGATGGGGCATTAGATGATGAGACCTTTATTATAGATATCCTGGGCCCATCTTCAAACTGAAGCTTTTGTCAATTCTCTTTAGCAATTGAGAGGGATCCTTTCTCATGCTAGCTGAGGCAGGGAAAAGGGGAGGAAACTAAAAATATTTTTGGCTTGGTATAAAGAATAAGGAAAAATGAAGATGAGAAGGGAGGGAGGAATCTAAATGTGGAAATGAGAAGATGTAATCCAGGGGTGGGATTTGGTGAAAGCTGACCAATGAGGGCCAAGGCATGAACTTCGAATCTGGAGGAATTATAAAAGAACTGTGGTAACTAGCTTTAGGGGGCTTTTGCCAGATAAGAGGCCAAGTTACTCAGTCAAATAATGATGTGAAACAAAAGTCTTTTTTTTCTAAATTCGCTTATGGCCTGGTAAAAATTCTTGCTATTTCTAACACCTGAGAGCCACAGGACTCTGTATATACCTGAAAAGACCAAGGTTCCATCCCTTCATCCTATAGGAGGAGCATAAGGCTGAAATCCCACAAGATATTTTGACAAGGAGTGAACAATGTGCTTGGGACAGGATACAGAGTTCTTTTCATGGCCCAGCTAAGAGAGAGAGTGTGAGAAACATGGTCTTGGGGATCACTGGACTTCCCCAAATTGTGAGAATACACGGCTTTGGGCATCATTAGACTTCCTAGGCAGGGCCAAAGTCCTGAGGAAGAACCCTGTGATAATCCCTAGGGAAAGCTGTACAGACCACAGGACT
The DNA here is from genome assembly GCF_011100635.1 of Trichosurus vulpecula. Classification (NCBI taxonomy): domain Eukaryota; kingdom Metazoa; phylum Chordata; class Mammalia; order Diprotodontia; family Phalangeridae; genus Trichosurus; species Trichosurus vulpecula. The sequence continues at coordinate 54,218,581 of NC_050578.1, forward strand.
CCCAGAGGAAGACCAAGTGGTAGCCCCCCCCTTAATCTGTGGGGATCACAGGGCCTCCTAGGGGTCAGACCCTAAGGAGGACCCAAGTGATGGCCCCTTAGGACAGTGGTAAGATCACAAGGCTCCCGAGATAGAGCCAGAAGTCCCAAGTGATGTCCCCTTAAGAAGGCTGTGTGGACCACAGGGTTCCCCAAGGGAATCTGGAGTGGTAGCCCTCTTAACACCGCAGTAGGGAATCACAGGACACCCCAAGACAAGATCCAGGAGTAAGCCCGGGGAGCTTCCGCTGCCTATTGCTTCCCTTCACTTGACCTTAGGAAGATGCATGTGATTTGCCCATTCTCACCCAAGGAACTCCAGACCAGAGTGGGAAGAGGTAAGAATTTTATTATGTTCCTCAAGAGAGCAGGTGTAGTACTCACGGGAACACTCACACACTGATACAGTTGCAGGAGCAGGGGTAACCATTCCCTCCACTCCTGCTAGAGTTATGGTTACTTTACAATCCTTATTTTTTACATAGTTTTCCTAGGTTATGCAGTTTATATAGGTAGGATAATAAGGATACAGAAGCAAAAGTGAAGTTAATTAGATTTTCCTTGTCTTAGTTTAGGATTAAACTACATTCTTTTACTTCCCCTACTTTCCCTCTTTAACATACACAAATCATGCAAATCAGTAGGCCTGGATTCTTGACCAAGACCAGACCCTAGATAAGCTTGAACTGGTTCAAGTGGATTTGGCCTCTCTAATTCCCCAGACTGCGTTCTCAAAAAGCATGCACATGAGTACAAGCCTCTGACCTCTCACCTGACCTGACCGACCTTGAGGCCTGGTTTCTGCTAAAGCTGGGGTGGGGGAGGGCGGGGAAGCACACCTTTAGTTCTGTGGAAACAAAACTCCTCCTCCCATTTCTTGCAAGAGAAATTGGAGATCTTGGGGTATTATCACCACCGCTACTGTTGCTGCTCTTGCTATCAATGTCAGCACTAGCGACTGAACCATGAGGAAGACACATGAAGACCATGCAGAAAAAAACCCAAAAAAGAAAGAAAGAAAAATTGTAGCTATCTTTGTTTTGCCAAGAACAATAAAGATGATGCTTTTCCTCTTCCTTCTCCTTGCCCCACCCCAACCTCCAGGAAGAGTTAATTATCTTTCCTAGAGTTTATCTCTCTTTCCTGAAAGTTTATATTTCATATTACTATTTATCTACTCCCTATAAAGTAGTCATAAGACAAAATTGTGTTTAACCCAAGCCATGTGTATTTCATTTGCTCAAGGGCAACAGAGAGACAGGCTATGGTCAGCTACACAGAGAGCTGTAAGAAAATTCTCTTTCTAAGTCATTCAGACAAGATAATGGAAGGAGGGATTCTGGTTGGGGGTAGAAATAAGCAAGTGCTTTTGTTGAGGTTCAGGGGTGCTTGGGACCCTGGAATAGTGACACCCAAGTCTTACTCAAATGAATTTGACCCAAGCCTTCTTACAGACCAAGACAAGGTTTATTAGAACACTGGTCAGGGTGGGCATGATTCTAAAAATCCACCATATTGGCCACTCTTAAAGAATCTGAGCATTGGCTAGACTCTAAGGAATCTGAGCACCTTAATAGAGACAAGATGGATCTCACATACGGAAGACTGTGGGAACAGAGAAGGAATCTAGATGGAACTAAGGGATTGATGGTCTAGGGTGGGACCAGGGGCAGATAATGAAAGGGCAGTTAATTAACTGGGCCTATTGCCCCAGGGGAATGCCAGGGACCTGGGCCATGTGGGAAAGTCCAAGGGCTTTTCCTTTTTGGGGTCCAGATCCCAAAGACACGGTCCTTTCTTTTGGGGGGTTCAGATTCCATCCCACTTTCACTCATAGATATTACTGGAACTCCCCATCGTGTGGGTCTGAGACTACCACTCACATTAAAAAAAGACAGAGACCATTCTTGAGAGAAGGCAAAAAGGATTTTTATTTCTTTCTCATGAGAAAGGATGCCATCCAAGCAGGGGCACTTTAATTATGTTTTACCTTTATTCGGTCTGAATAAATGGGCACATCCCCTGAAGAGAACACAGGAAAGTACAAAGGACTCAGATGGATGCCAGTCCTTTTATTGATTTCGCCATTCAAATCTCCCGCCAGGCTCTTTATTGGCCACATACAACCCCCTGACTGCCTACGTCAGGCCGTCCTCAAATGGTTCATTTAAGCATGCATACAAGCCTCTAACCTTTCACCCCAGAGCTTTGATTAAAACTGGTTCTAACCAGTTACCTGACTTACATTCTGCTAAAGTTGGGGTGTAAGGGGGAAGAAGAGGAAGGCTTTCAACTCTGTGGAAACAAAACTGCTCCCTCGGTTTCTTACACCACAAAATGGGAAAAGAGTGAGGTACATGAATCTAGACAATCATGAATTCTCCTGGGCAAAGAAAGAGCAAAGTTGTTAGAGGGTGGAAATTGAAAATAGGGAGCTCTAGCTGTTTCCTTCCAAGGGAGTTGCTTTAGTGGACTTAAATATCCCCTGAGGGGTATAATAAAGGCACAAACTAAAATAAAAGTCATATCAGTGGAGGTATTGGAAAGGAAAAGCTGGAGAAAAGTAGTCCTGCCCACATGAGGCTGGGGGCCCAAACCCCAACTACCATTCTACTCTTATCATTGGAGAAGCAGCATGGTATAGCACATATAAAAGGTGTGCTTAGAGTCAAGAAGATCCAAGTTCAAGTTCCCATCTCTGTGTGATCCTTGGAAAGGGTCTCAGAGACCTCAAGAGACTCTCAAAGATTTTAATTTTCAGAGAAGGTGCTGGCCTGCATGGTCAGTGGGGGTTTCCTCTTTTGGGAGTTCCCTATACCAATAAAATCACTGGACTTATCCCTGTCCTTAATATTTTCACATCAATAATAGAACATCATAAGTCACTAACAGAACATCCAAACTCCATTCTACTGATAATGTATGTGTTTACATCTTGTAGCAGTAAGGCAAAATTCATGACCTTGGAGAGTGCCATGGACATGCCTGAATGGTTCAGAATCGCAAGATATAAGGAATTCTCTAGGTAGAAGCCAGAAGAAGTATAACATTTATTTAGGTTGCAGAGGATCAAATACAAGGACCAATTCCCCCAATTTGATATTGGAGCAATAATATTCCATAACTGATAAGCCCACCTCACTGTAGTAACAAGGAAATTATAATAAAATATTACAGCAAGGAAACAAGCCATACTTGTAACTTCCCCTCATTGCTAAGGTTTTCCTATAAAAAATCACGAGTGAATCCTAACTCTCTACTCAGCACTCTCTCCTGCAGCTCCGCTGACTCTGAGTTCCTTGATCTCCACAACTCTGTCCCGTTCAACACTCTCCACTCTATACTCTCTCTTGATGCTGGCTTTCTGCTTCTGAATCCTGCCACTCCCTACTCCACTGCTCCCAGTTCTCATTCACCAGTCCTGCTGCTCCCAGTTCTGCTGCTTCCAGTTCTGGGCTGTATTTTTATACAATCCTAGCTGTCATCCGATTGACTAGAACTCAGCCCACATACCCTTGGCTCTGGTCTTAGCAGCTCCCCTTAGGGCCCTGAGGGCTTGACTCCCACATCCAGCTTAGCATCTGGTAAGTACTCTGGGCTTGAGGCCTACTTACAAACAAAGATATAATCAGGCCTTCCCACCTAGGCCCATCTGAGACCTATTGAATGGGTGGGGAAGATCTTTGATCAGACTAGAACAGTGGGCCTGGGAGATAACCTCTCCTTCCCTCTCCCTATCCCACTAGCAATCAGGAGGAGACTGTGGGAGGAGAACAAGCAGAGGCTTGCAGGAGGTGGGGATGGCCAGAGCCAGGGCTTGAGTGAATTAGCTGGGGTCTCTACTGTGCTGAAAGCGTGAATGTCCTGAGATTGTATTGTATGTGGAGGTTTGAAACAGGAGCTGAGAACAACCTTTGTGCGGACTCGGTAGGAGCGGTTAAAGTGAGAGAAGAAGCAGATGGCTGCTGACGTACTGACCCAGCCAGAGCAGATGAATGCCTGTGTGAGAACTTTGGAAAGGTGAGAATGGGGAGCTGCCTGCATCAAGATTTGGGCAGAAGCCAGGTGTGCCGGCAGGAGCTGGATGACCAGGAACCCAGGAGCTTGGAGTTTAGCCCTGGGGCAAGATGGAAACTTTGTAGCTAGGAGCTGAGTGTGCTTTTCTATTGCCTTCTCCTGGGATGGTTTGGGACCCAGGGGGTGGGTGGAGTTGACTATGGTGCATGGGAGAAGTACCTTGGGCCCCCCAGGACCCCACCCCGTTGGCTTTGTTGCCCAGCTGCCCCTCAGGACTTGGAATAGGGGAACTGGAGCAGTGTGGGGAGGATACATCCCCACGTGAACCTTATTTGGACTTTTTTGTTTGCCTTGGGATGTTGTTAATTAAAGCATGCTGGTACCTGAGGGTACCAGGAAGAAGATTGCAATGGCAGTGTGTGGAAAAGGACACACGCTCAAGAAGGACTTTACTTGGACACTATATTTACTAAAGAAGATTGTAACTTGCTGGACCTAGGGGTGGATGGTGTTTGTATTGTAAACAAGTATTTTGGGGTATGATACTGAATGATATGTTTTGTTATGCTTTACTTCCCTGAATGTGATTGCAATGTATAATACTTCTTTTTGTTCCAGAATCCATGGCCATTTAGATCTTGTAAGGCCAAAGATCCAGGAAGGGGTGAATTGTGTAATGGTAATCAAGGCAGGACTTTTTTGCACTTTTCCCCTTTGAAGCACTGAAGTAATCAAGTGCCTTTGATAAAGTCTTACTAGGTGTAAAGCCCCAAGCCCGCACCCTTTTGCTGATTAGACGTGAAGCCTTTGGGCCCTAAGAAGGGTATATAAACTCAAAGGTAAGCATTTTGTTTGTGGCTCTTACTCACTAGAAGAGTGTCCTGTGATTTGACTAGATGAGACTCTGAGCAGCCATTGTTAAGAGCCCCTCCCTCCCCCCTCCCACTTTGAAAAAAAACAGATGTTGGTGCTTCTCTGGTAACTATATATTTCTATGAATACACTGGTTTCCATTATTTGCTCTGTTTATATAATGTATGCTTGTAATTTGTTTGTATTCTCTCTGAAGTTCAGGGTGTTCGCTTTTTCCCCCTGAACTAAGTGAATGATGTCTGTATGTTTGATTAAAGTGAAATTGTTAACCCCTTAAAGTTGCTTTCCTTAGAAAATCAGATCAGAGGACCTGTGCTAACAGCCTTCTTGTGTGCTGGTGTTGTTGGTCTTTCATCCCCACAGCAGCAGCTATCAACATTGTTGTTACACATGTTTGAATCTTTATACTGTGAGTTCCTAGACAGCAGTGACTGTTTTTTTTTTGTTTGTTTTTTTGGTTTTGTTTTGGTTTTTGCCTCTTTCTAACCCCAAGCATCAGGCCTGGAATGTTGTTGACTTGTCTTGACTTAGACTTAACTTGCTGATGTTTAGGATCACATCCTTTCCCCCTTCAGAAAACTGACTCATTGGAAAGTTTTATTCCAATTCAAGTCTGAATATTATTATGTTAATTTAGTTCAGTACTTTTCCCCAGGATTTGTTTTCTTTGCATGCACATGCTAACTTCCCATAATAATATACCAATATAATATTCTGTAAATAAGAATAACAATTGACTTCCTTTATTTCATTCCTAGTATCTGACCTAGAATGGCATACCAATTAATTCCATTGGACCTTATCTAATTAGTTCAGTGAAATTCCATTTCTAAATAAATGATTCCACAATTTAGGTGCAGTCACCAATAATTAAAAATTGAATAGCTGCGTGGGCTTGCATGGCAAGCATATAGTATAATAAGTTAAGTTCAACTCAGTTGTTAACATTGACTAAAAGGTCTAGGCAGATTAAAAGAATATAATGGAACCTAATTACACTGTCAGTTTTTCCCAGTACTTCAGTATAGCATGCTGGATAACTTCCCTGCCTTTAATAGGTACAATTTTAAATGAGAATTGCTCTCTTTAAGGCTAAAAGAGATTATATATAATAAATTTTGTGACTTTTTAGAGACCTTTTAAAGCAGTGGTGTCTAACTCAAATAGAAACTGGACCACTAATCTGTACATAAGAATTCCTGTGGGACACATATTGACCTAGTTTTAAAATGCAATTTCACTATGTTATGCTATATTTTTGTTTAGTTTATTAAATATTTTCCAAATACATTTTAATCTGAATCCAGTTGCACTATGTAGTATTACGGGCTACACATGACTTGCAAGCTACATGTTTGACACCTGTGGTTTAGAGCAGGGCTTCTCAAAATTTTTCCACTTTAAACCCTTCAGCACTTCTTAAATGGTGGGTCTCAGGCATTGTGACCCACCATTTAAGAAGTGTTGCTTTAAAGCACATTTTCTCTTAATCCAAGGAAAGTTAATTTTATGTATCAGAAGCATTTGGTCCAATTATTGGAGTTACCATTTGCAATAATGATTTGCCTGTAGCCATTCAAAATTCATACCTATATATTTAAACCAAAATGGGTGTTTGTATAGTGTTCTAGTAATTGCAAGGAAATACGTTCCTTGATTCTTATTATTTTAGTAAAAGCAAATTCTTTGAATAAATTTCATTGAGTAATATTTAATTACAAATATATTTCCTAGTGCAATGTCTTTCCATAGAAGATGTTAAATAAATATCAATTGATTTGTTTTTGATTAATTAATTTATGGAAACTTTGAAGTATATTTAAAATCTCTATAAATCTGTTAATTAAGTTCTTTATACTCTCCCTCTATCTATAGATACATATATACATGTATATAGAGAATGTGTAATCAACCTCAGGTATTTCCAAGTTTCGGGCTGGTCATTAAAACCATTTGTTTCAGTGTCATCCGCTGGAAAATGGGGATAATAATAGCACCTACCTCCCAGGGTTGGAAAAGGACTCAAAAGCATTGATTTCCTTATATTCCAATGCTCAGAGCCCTACATTCCTACTGGAAAAACTATTCCTTTGACTATATTGAACTTTGCTGGTAAGGTGATATGCTTTTTAGCACGCTGTCCAGATTTGCCATAGCTTTCCTTCCAAGAAGCAAATGTCTTTTCATTTCATGACTTCCGTCACTGTCTGCAGTGATGTTTAAGCCCAAGAGTATAAAATCTAACACTGCTTCCATTTTGTTCTACCATAAGGATGGTATTGTCTGCATATCCGAGACAGTTGATATTTTTCCCACAGCCTTAGTTCTGGCTTTTGATTCATCCAGCCTGGCTTTTAGAATGGTGTACTCTGCATATAAGTTAAATAAATAAAGTGAGAATATACAGATTTGTCTTACTCCTTTTCCAATCTTACACCAATCAGTTGTCCCATGTTCAGTTCTCGCTGTTGCTTCTTAACCTGCATACAAATTCCTCAAAAAAACAAGTAATATGATCTGCTACTCCGAACTTTTTGATAATTTGCCACATTTCCTTGTGATCCATACAAAGGCCTTAGTGTAGTCAATGAAGCAGAAATTTGAGTTTTTTTGGAATGTCCTTGCTTTCTCCATAATCCTGCAAATGTTGCAATTTGGTCTCTAGTTCCTCTGTTTCTTTGGAAATCACCTTCTCTTTTGTTATTTCTCAGTTCATATATTGCTGAAGCCTAGCTTACAGACTCTTAAGCATAACCTTGTTCACATGTGAAATGGGAGTGGTTGTCTAGAAACTTGAACATTCTTTGGCATTGCCCTGCTATAAGGATTAGAACATAAACTGATCTTTTCCAATCCAGTGGCCACTGTTGGGTTTTCCAAATTTGCTGGTATATTGAGTGCAGCACTTCAACAAACATCATATTTTAAGATTTTAAATAGCTCAGCTAAAATTCTGTTACCTCCACTAGCCTTATTGTTAGCAATTCTTCTATGTAATCCTGGGCAAGTCACTTAACTCAGATTGAAAAATAAATCAGTGCTTCCTAAGGCCCATGTGATTTCATTCTCTAGTATGTGTAGTTCCAGATCAGTAACCACACCATCATGGTTAACAGTCATGTTAAGATCAGATTAAAGAAAGGTGCATGGGAAGCATCAAATTGGAGTCTTCAAGGAGGTCCTTTGAAGTGTCTTGCTCTAGTCAACAAACAATAATCATAGAAAAACCTTTTATTCTTTGCACCTTATAGAAAATTATGTGACTATAAAGATGTGCTTTGCTGTGGAATGGCATTTGTGAATACCTATGTCTTCCCTTGGGTGATGAAGTGGATAGAGTATTAGGCCTGGAGTTAGGAAGACTTCATCTGTAACATTTTCCAATTGTGTAGATATAACAATAATTGCTGACTTTCCAATCTATAACAAGCATCATTTTTCCCTGTGCGGATTATTTCCAAATGGCTTGGTATAGATGGGAAAGTCAGCAATTATTGTTATTATATTTGTAGATGGTGATTGTCTACATATGATGAAATCCTCCAGGTGCTCATTTGTGAATGATAAACATCTACACGGAAACAAATGAGCAGATGCAGAATGCCTATTATTGATGCTCTTCTATGCAATTGGAAAATGTCACAGTCTATTCCAGCAGTTTGTGGACTTAAGGAATTTTCAGCTAGAAAGTCAGTAATTCATAACCAATAGGTCTTTATCACTATGTATTTTAAATCAACAAAGTAAGGTCCATAGCCAAAAATAAGACAGTCAGAGGCAGGGGCAGGGACAAGGGCAATCATAGCAAGGGAAGGTATATTCAAGTCAAAGAACCCAGGATATCTGGATTTCAGTCTCCAAAGTGGTTGAATATAACAAGTCCGGGTCATCAGACAAAAAGTACAATTGTCCTTAGTCCCTGAGTAGGAAGCAAGACAGAAGTCAGTTATTGTCCTTTAAAGAGACAATTCTCGAAACTGGGACATTCCATTTTCACCAGTTTCCTACCTCTCTTCCTAATCAATGCATGGGGTAACTGGGTTCTCCATCTCCTTCACAGATGGGCAATTCACTGATGATAACACGGAATTTCAGGAGTAGGGGGGAAGGTGGAGATGTTAGGGAGAAGGATACTCATTAATGCAAGGGTAGATTATTTTTCATGAAGATTTGGTATGTAGGAAAGTCAACGCTTACTGTTATTTCTTTGTAGATCTCATTCAGGCACGATTGATTTTTTTCCCATCTCTGATGTTACAGGTAGAGAGACATTGGGAATTGGCTGATAACTTTTTTTTTAATAGTCACAAACAATTTATTGAAAGAGATGATTGAATAGGAATCTGCCATGGTGACTTCAACTTCTGCACCTGGTTCAATGCTGATAGAAGTGATATTTTTTATTCTTAATAGTATTTTATTTTTCCAATTATATTTTAAGATAGTTTTCAACATTCACTGTTATAAGATTTTGAGTTTCAAATTTTTTCTCCCTTCCTCCCCTTCCCCCTCCCCAAGATGGCATGCAATCTGTTATAGGCTATACATGTACAACCATATTAAACATATTTCCACATTAGTCATATTGTGAAAGAAGAATCAGAACAAAAGGGAAAAACCACAAGAAAGAAAAAATAGAAAATAATATGCTTCAATCTGCATTCAGACTCCATAGTTCTTTCTCTGGATGTGGGTAGAATTTTCCATCATGATTCTTTTGGAATTGTCTTACATCACTACATTGCTGAAAAGAACTAAGTCTATCGGAGCTGGTCATGACAGCATGTTGCTATTAGTGTTAGAAATAATCTTTTAACCATTTCAGAAGGACTGTGCAAATCAATGAAGCATTTGTAGATTTTCATCTGGAACTGATCCCAAGTCTCTGAACCTTCACAGCAAGAAGTTTTTCTACTTGTGATTCAAAGTATTTTAGTGGGCATTTAAACAGGCCCTTTCACTTTAAAGTTCTTTTCTTTGGCTTCTGGAATTAGGTCAGCACACACCTTCTGGGGTGACTTAACATTGTGGCTGGTGAAGGTGATTCGAATGTGGTGAATACTGCTTTGGACTCCACTGGGGTCTTTGAATGTAATGACAGTGGAGCAGCTTCCTGACTGATTTTTCCCTAAGTGAGAACAAACAGTGGTGAGTCAGGAGAAGGAGAGGCAAAGACTGCCAGCTCCACCAGAATGCACCCAGGTGCAGCAATGATACATTCCTCCTGACTCATAACTTAAAAAGTGAAAAGAATTATGAGGCATGAAATTTCCCAGGAGAGGTAAAAGAGTAGGCAAATCCAGGGAGTGTCAATGGGACACTCCCTGTCTGTTTGATTGTTTTTATTATTACAAAGAGATATAGATTTGGCACGGAACATGGAAATTCCATCTTAAATGCCACCAATGAACAATAAGATGGGTCTGGGATTGAACTGAATGAGGAGATTGAGCTGGATTCATTTTGGTTCTTTATTTTTCTAAGTTTTAAAATTTATTTTAAGCATAAATACAAAGAAAAGAAGTGCCATGTACACAGCAGAACATGAGAGGATTCAATACAAAGCAATAAATTTCCTTTTCAAGAAAACCTATATAATGATACTACATGTTATTTTCAAAACTTTCCATCTTTGCATTTTGTAATATTTTATACTTTCAATGACCAAACTTCTCTCTAAAATAGAAGCCTAACATTTTGCATGAATAATTGTCCCATGCTGCTGAATGGTTGTGAATCATGAAATATGCTGATCTACAAATAGACAAAATGCTAGTTCGCCCAAAAGGCAATACAAAGAAGCATGGTGGATGTAAACAGGCTGCATTTTATTTCTAATGAATATTTATTCACAAGTGGCACAACCTATACCATCAAAGAGATATATGACCAAAAACATAGGCAAGAATGAGGAATAAATAAATGCATAGTCTGTGTGCCCTATTAATTCTATGGAAGACCAACAGCATGTCAAGTGGACCCCCTATGGAGGATTTATGAGAAGACAATTACTAGAGTCACAAAAGATGAAGAGATGTGACTAGGTTGCAATCTCTACCTTGGGATGGAGTACCAACATGAAGTGGACCACATGTTCTTTCAAATGGCAAAATAGAATAGAGAATCAAGCAAGATGAGTCATCACGAATACTCCAAATAGAGAACATGAGTTTTGTGATTGGCTGGCACTTTCTTTTCTTTTTCTTCATTTAACTTAAATTGATTTTTACCTAGCACCTTTTCTACAGAGTTTAATATAAAATGATTACTATGGCTACTGTAATGATACAGTTAGTTTATGCTCAGATGCTTAAATGGATCTTTTATCTCATCATTTTAGATGTTTTCTCCAACAATACTGATTATGATCCATCCATGTACGCCCATGTATGCTGTGCAACTCCTGACAATGTCTTGCTATAAGATTATTACAGTGGGTTTACTTGATGTTTGAAGCCTTCTAATTTCTCCTGATGTTATGATAATATCAGTGAATCACTCAGGCTATCCTCCATTACCCTTCATGTTCACCATATGTCTTTCCGATCTACTTCTCCTATCATCTATTTCCCCGATGATATATTTTACTCATTGTGAAGTTTCTCTTGCTTTATAAGTCATAACCTATTCACCTTCACCATTTCCCTCTACATGATATTTATTTGCAATTCTTCTGACTCTGAGTGTTGTGTTCCAAGCATTGCAGCCATGCAAAAATAATGGTGAATAAAATGTTAGCATTGAAAAGATGTACCTTTGTTTCCAGGAGAAGCTTGTATCCTTTAAAAGAAATTTGTGATTCCCTTAAAATTATCTAGCCCACTCTCCTCCTCCTAATCCTGGCCCCAATTTTTATGAATTAATAAAGCATTTACTAAGTACTTACTGAGTGCAAACCATTGAGTAGACAAATAGAAAAAAATAATCCCTGCTCTCGGGGAGCTCAAATTCTGATGGGAGAAACAACACATTATAGAGGGTTTCAAATACTAGTCAGATGGAAAAGTCCAATGATCTTTGATGGAAAAGTCCCATGGTCTTTAGGGTACAGTAGCAGAGTAGATGGTAATGCCTCGTGTTCTCTTATTTAATTTGCGGAATAAAACCAGCATTTCCATAACATAGTATAATAAGAAAAAAAGATGATTGCACATGAAACTGCAAATATATACAACTTGTTATTCTTTTAAAATATATAATAATCATGTAAATTTCTTTTTCCTTCCATTCTCTCCACTCTAGAAATGGCTACCATTAGACACAAATAGGTATGTGTATGTACATATAGATATATACATATATATATATATGTATATGTGTATATGCATGTGTGTACATGTGTATATGTGTATATGTTTGTATGTATTTGTGTAAATGTGCGTATGTATATATATATATGTGTGTGTATGTATTTATATTTATGTGCATGTATATGTAAAATTGCTCTCTACATACTTCTATTCATCAGTTCTTTCTCTGGATGCAGATAGAGCTTTTCCTCATATGTCCTTTATAGTTAATTTGAATATTTATAATAGTCAAAATGACTTATTTGCTCAGTCATTCTTAAAGCAATATTGCTGTTACTATATACAGGGTTCACTTTGTTCTGCTCATTTTGCTCATTATTTCATGCAAGTCTTTCCATGTTTTTCTAAAAATCAATGAACTCACCATTTCTTATAGCATAGTAGTATTCCATCACAATCATTTACCACAACCTGTTCAGCCATTCCCCAATTGATGGGCATCCCTGTAATTTGCAGTTCTTTGCCACCACACCGAAAGCTGCTATAAACATCTTAGAACATACAGCTTCTTTTCCTTTTTCCCTAATCATGTTTGGACATAGACCTAGTAGTGGTATTGCTAGGTTAAAGGGTATAGGTAGTTTAATAATTCTTTGGGCATAATTCCATATTGCTCTCCAAAATGGTTGAATCAGTTCACAATTCCACCAACAATGAATTAGTGTCCCTATTTTTTCATATGCTCTCCAGCATTTAGCATTTTCCCTTTCAATCATTTTAGCCAGTCTGATATGTGTAAAATAGCTCATTTGTTTTAATTTGCATTTCTCTAATCAATAATAACTTAGAGCATTTTTCATATGACTATAAATTGTTTTTATTTCTTTATTGGAAAACTACCTGTTCATATTCTTTGACCATTTATCAGTTGGTTCTTAGGCTCAGAGTTCTTGGCTGTCTTCATCAAGGTCTGAGGGGAGACGGTGGTCAAGGTAATGGTTTGACTTACCTGGCAGATGCTGCCTCTTCTCTCTCTCAGGTTAACTTGCTATTTTACCTAGGCTAGCTGGTCTATTTTTTTGTGTGGAACTTATCCATTTTTACTCTATTCCAGACACATCTGATTTGTAACAAGATAAAATCATAAGAGTTATCATATGTTGTTAAATCCATGGGTCAACCATAGAGTCACTGAGGAACATATGCATGTTTATAGGGCTAGGGATGGAGAACAGGGGGTAGAATGGGAGAAAGATTAATATTTTCTTATTTTATTAAGCTCAAAGAAAACAGACTGATCATAAAATCCCCATCATTACCTACATGCCTATTACGGACAGAATTCATTGTTCATCTAAATTATTTTTAATCTATTGTGAGGCATTAGCACCTTAGCAGTTTTCTAAGTTTGCCATCACATACACAAAATAATACTTCTTTGTTTTTCCAAAACTGATTTCACTGAAACTTTTATAGACGTCCTCCAGTACTGGTGTTGCTGGATTTAGTGAACAAAGTACTATTTACTTTCTCTAAAAATAGTATTTATGCTTTTATTGATTTCAACTTTAACACTTTTTATTCCTTTCCTTCTACAAGTTAAATATTTCCGAACTTTTTAGAATGTTCTTATAAAATAGGCCTTCTATCACTTAGGCTAATTCTCAAAACTTTCTCAATTTACATTGCATATTTTCTAAGAGTCTGAAAACCAAAACTACCAATATCTTTTTTTTTATACATTAACTCTTTTTCTAAAAATTTATTTATTTATTTAATATATTTAGTTTTCAGCATTGATTTTGAATTACAGCATTTGAATTCAGCATTGAGTTTGAATTACAAATTTTCTCCCCATTTCTACCCTACCCCCCCACTCCAAGATGCCATATATTCTGGTTGCCCTGTTCCCCAGTCAGCCCTCTCTTCTGTCACCCCACTCCCCTCCCATCCCCTTTTCCCTTCCTTTCTTGTAGGGCAAGATAAATTTCTATGAACCATTGCCTGTGTATCCTATTTTCTAGTTGCATGAAAAAACTTTTTTTTTTGTTTTTGAACATCCATTTTTTAAAACTTTGAGTTCCAAATTCTCTCCCATCTTCCCTTCCCACCCAACCTCCCTAAGAAGTCAAGCAATTCAACATAGGCCACATGTGTATCATTATGTATAACTTTCCACAATATTCATGTTGTGAAAGACTAACTATATTTTGCTCCTTCCCAACCCATCCCCCTTTATTGAATTTTCTCCCTTGACCCTGTCCCCTTTCGAAAGTGTTTGTTTTTGATTACCTCCACCCCCATCTGCCCTCCCTTCCATCACCCCCCCCCCTTTTTTTAAACTTCTTCCCTTTTCTTTCTTGTGGGGTAAGATACCCAATTGAGTATGTATGGTATTCCCTCCTCAGGCCAAATCTGAGGAGAGCAAGATTCACTTATTCCCCCCTCACCTGCCCTCTCTCCTCCTCCCACAGAACTGCTTCCTCTTGCCACCTTTATGTGAGATAACCCACCCCATTCTATCTCTCCCTATCTCCCTCTCTCAATATATTCCTCTCTCATCCCTTAATTTGATTTTATTTCTTTTAGATATCTTCCCTTCATCTTCAACTCACTCTGTGCCCACTCTGTCTCTCTCTCTCTCTCTCTCTCTCTCTCTCTCTCTCTCTCTCTCTCTCTCTTTATATATATATATATATACATATAATATATATACATATATATATACACACACATACATACATATATACATACATACACATTCACATATATATATGCATAAACATATATATATTTATTCATATTCCCTTCAGCTACTGAAGTCTCATGAATCATACACATCATCTTTCCATGTAGGAATGTAAACAAAACAGTTCAACTTTAGTAAGTCCTTTGCAATTTCCTTTTCTTGATTACCTTTTCATGCTTCTCTTGATTCTTGTGTTTGAAAGTCAAATTTTCTATTCAGCTCAGGTCTTTTCACTGAGAAAGCTTGAAAGTCCTCTATTTTATTGAAAATCCATATTTTGCCTTGGAGCATGATATTCAGTTTTGCTGGGTAGGTTTTAATCCTAGCTCCATTGACCTCCAGAATATTGTATTCCAAGCCCTTCAATCTCTTAATGTAGAAGCTACCAGATATTGGGTTATTCTGATTGGGTTTCCACAGTACTCAAATTGTTTCTTCCTGGCTGCTTGCAGTATTTTCTCCTTGATCTGGGAGCTCTGGAATTTGGCGACAATATTCCTAGGAGATTTCTTTTTGGGATCTATTTGAGGAAGCAATCAATGGATTCTTTCAATTTCTATTTTGCCCTGTGGCTCTAGAATATCAGGGCAGTTCTCCTTCATAATTTCTTGAAAGATGATATCTAGGCTCTTTTCTTGATCATGGCTTTCAGGTAGTCCAATAATTTTTAAATTCTCTCTCCTGGATCTATTTTCCAGGTCAGTGGTTTTTCCAATGAGATATTTCACATTGCCTTCCATTTTTTCATTCCTTTAATTCTGTTTTATAATATCTTGATTTCTCATAAAGTCACTAGCTTCCACTTGCTCCAATCTAATTTTGAGGTAGTATTTTCTTCAGTGGTCTTTTGGCCCTCCTTTTCCATTTGGCTCATTCTGCCTTTCAAGGCATTCTTCTCCTCATTTGCTTTTTGGAGCTCTTTTGCCCTTTGAGTTAGTCTATTTTTTATGGTGTTGTTTTCTTCAGTATATTTTTCAGTATTTTTTTGGGTCTCCTTTAGCAAGTAATTGACTTGTTTTCCATGGTTTTCTTGCATCCTTCTCATTTCTCTTCCCAATTTTTCCTCTACTTCTCTAACTTGCTTTTCCAAATCCTTTTTGAGCTCTTCCATGGCCTGGGACCAGTTCATGTTTTTCTTGGAGGCTTCTGTTGTAGGCTCTTTGACTTTGTTAACTTCTTCTGTCTGTATGTTTTGGTCTTCTTTGTCACCAAAGAAAGAATCAAAAGTCTGAGACTGAATCTGGGTGCGTTTTGCTGCCTGACCATATTCCCAGCCAACTAACTTGACCCTTGAGTTTTTCAGTGGGGTATGACTGCTTGTAGAGTTTAGAGAACTATGTTCCACGCCTGGGGGGATGCGCCAGCTCTGCCATACCAGCACTCCTCCTTCCCCAAGAACCCCCAACCTGGACTGGACTTAGATCTTCAGCAGGCTCTTCACTCCTCCTCTGATCTGCCACTTAAGTCCTCCCACCAGGTGGGTCTGGTGCTGGAAGCAACTGCAGCTGTACTTCTGTAGCTGCCCCACCTCCACTGCCCCTGGGTGGTGGCTGAACCTCTAACTCCTTCCACTCCCACAGCTTTTCCCACTAATCTTCTCCGCTGCCTTTGGTGTTTGTGGGTCGAGAAGTCTGGTAACGGCCGCAGCTCACTGATTCATGGTTCTAGGGCATACTCTGACCTGGTTGGTCCATGCTGCTCATGCTGGGCTCTGCTCTTCTCCGCTCCACTCTGCTCCCAGCTCCGTGCAGGGTAGACCTCACCCAGAGATCATCCAGGCTGTTCTGGGCTGGAGCCCTGCTTCCCTCTGCTGTTTTGTGGGTTCTGCAGTTCTAGAATTGGTTCAGAGCCATTTTTTATAGGTTTTTGGAGGGACTCGGCAGGGTGCTCACGCTGGTCCCTGCTTTCCAGCCACCGTCTTGGCTCCACCCCCTACCAATATCTTAAAAGGGCAAATTGACCCATGATTTTGTACAAAAATAAACTAATGTTTTCTAGGTTTTTTCCAACATCCTTCCTGAAATGTTGCCAGTATTTTGATGGCCTTTTTGGAGGTAACAGAACATTATATTTATTTGTACAATGATTTCTAAGTCTCTTTGCTGGGATAACATTTCAGATTCTTTCATCCTATAAATATCATGGATTTTAGTTTTCCCTAAGTGTATTATCTTTATTCACAAGGAAATTCATCTGCCACTTTTTGGCCTCAGAACATAATCCTGTAGTTTATCCACCTCAATAATGAATAAAATGAAAGTATTATGGAAAACCATAAACTTTTAATTTCATCACTCAATACAATCAATCAACAAGGGAAATGGTAATATTTCACAAGCCACTTTGGATGAGGGACTGGAGCTCAGCATAGAAACTAGGGATGGATTTGGGGGTCATTAGTATAAATATAATAGTTGCACCCAAGGGAGATGATGTTAAATTAGACCTAACACTGAACCCATAAAATTACACATCCAGGAAAAAATCCATTTTTCTCTATTCTTCCTTTATTGAAATGTAAAGAATTTTTCTGTTTTTGGCTGGTAATGCTCTAATGTAGGAAGAAAACCAGTATTTCTATGAAAATGAAAGAAGAGGGGGGAAAAAGGGGGAGGAGGAGGAGAAGTTGAGATCCCTTTGACTATACAACTATTTATTATTCTGGGATGAATTCAAACTTTCTGGATCAGTTAAATGTCATTCAATATTGCTACAGATTCATATTATTGGTTTGGTTCATAGAACTCATTAACATAAAGAAAAAGGATTTTCTTTTCCCTGGAAGGTCATTAGATTTAAGATAGAAGAGATTTTAATAATGCGATAAATAAACACATAAGCAGCTTGAAATATCCTGCTTTTAGATCATTAGTAAAAGCTTGAAACCTTCTATTTTACTAATGTCTGAGAAGAGTTAAAGGAAAGTGTCAGGAGAAAACATTTAATTTGTTGCAGAGAAAAAGAAAAAAAGAATTCACCAGAAATGAGATCTTTTGCTTACAGTTATAATGTTAAATGAAATATGCCTTCAGGTAGAAGAGAGAGGGGAAAAGGCTTAAGATTTGGTTTTTAAAACTTTAAAATACTTACTGTTTAATAGGTATATGCTTTAATATGTTTTTGATTCCTAATAAAGTTGTAGTATGTATTTTTTTTTGGTTTGTTGAAGTCTGTCGTTCTTAAGTGACTTGCCCAGGATCACGCAACTAGTAAGTGTCTGAGACTGGATTTGAAATTGTGTCCTCCTGACTCTAGGGTTGGTGCTTTATCCACTGAGATACCTACCTGCCCCTTTTCTCTTCCTTGTACTCCTCACCTTGGATAGACCTATTCTTAGAAAATTTGTCTGTATATCCTCTACCAAGTCTCTGAAGCACCAATATAGCTGGTATAGGGGTGAGTCCATTCTCTCCTGCTCCTACACAAACACTGAAGAGCTCTTATGTTTTCCTTCATCCTGTACCTGAAGATGGCATCAAAAGATTGGAGTACCCCATTGAGATTCATGAATTTCACCTGAGAAACAAGCAGCCATAAAGACTGGCAGGAAGCTGTAGGAAAAAGAAAAAAAGATGTGCCACCAGGACCACTTATCCTCTTTGAGCTGAACAATGCTTAACTCCCAGAATGGACAGTGAGAAAAGATCTTTGCCAGAAGAACACTACTATTCAGAAGGTATGTGTGCGTATTTATACTGAATGGGGCAAATGGTTGATTAATCAAAGAATTCCATTTTGTTCAATTCCTCTTAATATTTTTAGTTGATGATTGGAAACTATTACCAGTGAGCAGGGAATCTGCCTCATCATGCTGAATATACTGTGTAAACACTGGATCAGGATCATACACCGAGAAAATTTTAAAAAATCCCCCAAAATGGACCTGGAATTTGTGTCATGAAAGGCATTGATGCTAGACATATGCCAATTAAAGTATGGTCCTCATATTTACTATTCTCCTGATTCCCTTACTTGATTTTTAAAATATCCTATAGAAACAGCTTGGCTTTTTCTGCCACTTTCTTCGCTGATAGCTTGTCTGATTTGTAAGTCAAATGTTTTGTCTTTTCTTTTTCTCTCAAACATGCAACAGAATTCCCTGCTGACCACCTCAATGAGGCCTTTGTCATTCAGTATTTCATGCTTTTCCATGCTAATTTCTTTCAAAAAAGAAGCTGTTTTCCTTCTAAGAAGCAAGTATAGACTGATGTAATAAAATAAATGGAGGAAGAAGGAAAGTGGTGCTTCAAAATTATTTGTAAGATCCAGAATTATGAATAATTACATGTACAAAATACATATTTTAAATTTAAATGTAAAATTTTATTCTAAAAATAGTTACATGTACATATACTCTAGGCAACCTTCACAGTTAATATCAATTTTAACTATATTAACCAATTATATATTTTCCACATTCACACACTCTTATTCTTGCTTCCCCTATACTTAGGATTTAAGAATGGCATGCCAATAGCTATTCATATTCCAGGAAAAGTCCACTATAAAAAAGTTTACCTGAATTGAGACAAAGTTATGATTCTTGGAAATTGAATAGTTTGTCAAATGTCAATTCAATGGTTTGACCAAGTTTAATTCAAATTTTGAGACTGCATTGTACAGTCCCCAGAGTCCTTTCCAGCATCCTATCTTTCTCCTAATACCACCCTAGCATTAACTGTGGGGCTGCTAATCAATCAATAGATATTTTTAAAGACTATCTTCTTTTTTGAAAATTTATTTTGTGTCTTATTTTCCCAAATTACCTGTAAAAAAAATTAACATTCACTTTTAAAAGGTTGAATTCCAAATTCTCTCCCTTCCTCCTTCCCTAACCTTCCTCATTGAGAAGGCAAGCAATTTGATATAAGTTATACATTTGTCATTGTATAAAATGTTTTTTTTTCCATATCAGTCATGCTATGAAAGAAAACATAGATCATGAAAATAAAAACCTCAAGAAAAATAAAGGAAGTTAAAAAAAGTTTGCTTCAGTCTGTATTCAGACACCATCAGTTTCCGGTCTGGGGATGAATACCATTTTTCATCATAAGTCCTTCAGAGTTCTCTTGGATCATTGTGTTGATGAGAATAGCTAAGTCATTCACAGCTGACTATCTCACAATATTGTTATTACTTTGTACTCAGTACATTTCAATTCACATCAGCTGATATAAATCCAGGTTTTTCTAGGAGAAACCTGTTCATCATTTCTTGTACCACAATAGTTTTCCATCACCAATCACAAAGCACAATTTGTTCAGCCATTCCCCAATTGATGGGCATCCTCCCAATTTCCAACTCCTTGCCACCAGAAAAGAGCTGCTATAATATTTTTGTACATATAGTTCATTTTCCTTTTTGCTTATCTCTTTTTGGATATAGACCTAGTAGCAGTCAAAGGTTATACATGATTTTATAGCCCTTTGGGCTTAGTTTGGGCATATACATACATGCATACTCCTAACTGCCTTCATAATGAGAAAGTTTTTATGTATTATAAGTACCATCTTCCCATGTAGGAATTTAAACAGTTTAACCTTATTAAGTCCCTTATTATTTCACTTTCCTGTTTAACTTTTTATGCTTCTTCTGAGTCTTGCATTTGAAAGTTAAATTTTCTATTCAACTCTAGTCTTTTCATTAAGAATCCTTGAAAGTCCTCTATTTCATTCAATATCCATTTTTCCCCACAAGAATTATACTCAGTTTTGCTAGGTAGGTGGCTCTTGATTGTAGTCTAAGTCCTTTGCCCTCTGGAATATCATATTCCAAGTCCTCTTATCATCTAATATAGAATCTGCTAAATCTTGTGGTATCTGTACTGTGGCTCTATGATACTTGAATTGTTGTGGTTTCTTTTTTTTCTGATTCCTTACAATATTCTCTCCTTGATCTGGGAGCTCTGGAATTTGGCTATAATATTTCTGTGAGTTTTAATTTTGGAATCTCTTTCAGGAGGTGAGCAGTGGATTCTTGCAATTTCTATTTTGCCTTCTGGTTCTAGAATATCCAGGAAGTTTTCCTTGATAATTGCTTGAAAGATGATATATAGGCCCTTTTTTATCATGGCTTTCAGATGGCCCAATAATTTTTAAATTATCTCTCCTGGATCTATTTTCCAGGTCAGTTGTTTTTCTGATAAGATAGTTCACATTGTTTCTGTGGTTCTTTTTCCATTCCTTTGATTTTGTTTTATTGTTTCTTGATCTCTCATTAAGCCATTATTTTCCATTTTGTCAATTCTAATTTTTAGGAAATTATTTTCTTCAGTGAGCTTTTGTACCTCCTTTTCCATTTGGCTAATTCTACTTTTTAAGAAACTTTTTTCAGTGAATTTTTTGCCTCTTTGTACATTTGGCCAATTCTTCTTGGCATTCTCCTCATCAGTCTTTTATACTTCTTTTACCATTTGGCCTCGTCTTTTTAAGGTATTTTATTCAGTATTTCTTGTTTCTCTTTTACCAAGTTGTTGACTTGTTTTTCATGATTTTCTTGCATCACTCTCATTTCCCTTCCCTATTTTTTTCTGCCTCTCTTACTTGATTTTTAAAATCCTTTTTGAGCTGTTTCATGGCCTGTGTCAAATTCATATTTTTCTTGGAGGTTTTGGATGTTGGAACTTTGACTTTGTTATCTTCTTCTCAGTGTGCTTTTTGGTGTTCCTTGTCACCACTGTAACTTTTTATGGTAAGAATTTTTCCTGTTGCTTGCTCATTTTCACAGCCTATTACTTGACTTTTAACTCCTTGTTAAAGTGGGATTCTGCTTCTGTGGTATAGGGTGCACTATCCCAGGTTTAAGGAGTTTTGTGCAGCTGTTTTCAGAGATACTTCTAGGGACCTGTAAGTTTTCAGTTCTTCCAAGGTGGTATGATCTAAGGAGAGGTGTACTTACTACTCTCCTGGCCTATTCTGCAGTCTGTAAGCAACCACAAGCACTATTTTCTACCCCAGAACTGTAACAAGGGTTCCTGCTCCACTGTGGCCACAAGCTCTGGTGTGCTAGTGCTCCTCCTAGCCTTGGGACCATCACGCAGGTCTGTGACTCAGATCTGAGTATTGGCAAAGCAACAGAATCCTGCCTCTAGTGCTAGCAAAGAGACCCCTTTAATTTCTTGATCAGTTATTCAACCCACCCTGCCATCTGTGAACTGAGAGCTCTGTATAAAGACCACTTTCTAAAAGGCATAAGACTTCTAAAGAACTTTAAAAAATAAAATTCAGCCTAGTAGATAAAGATATTTACAGCCTAGTTGGGTGACAATGCATATACACATGAAGAGCTCTAGGAGGTATACTGGAAAAAGCACAGTGTCCTGAGTTCTGATCTCTGCCCTTCCATATTACCTGTGTAACCTTGAGCAAGTCACTTAACATTGCTGACCTTCAATTTCATCATCTGTAAGACGGATTTGAACTCAGGTTTTCCTGAATCCAGGCCTGGTGTTCTATATACTGTGCCACCTAGCTGCCCTGGGGTAATGATAGTAATTACTATAGTTGTCCATGAGATATCCAGTTTGAATTGTCTAAGAGGCAGTTGGTCAAATCATTCAATATAGTCATTTTCAGTTTCTAGTTAGGATAATTCCAATCAAAAGAAGTACAGAAGTTTTTTCAAACAATATTTCTGGAAAAGAAATTCTCTACCTCCTTTAGCAACTCCACCATGAGCAGGTTTGGTCAACTAAGAAGGTTCTTCTCATTTTTTTTTCCATGTCATAAAGTCCTGTTTCAACACTAGAGAAAGCAGGACCTGTGGATGTACATGAGATAAAAAAAAATCTTTAGCAAGACATGGAAAATTTCAGTGAAATTTAATAAAAGCAATGCTAATTTTTTATTAGAATTGTTACAATAAGCATATGTGTTTATGTATGCATGTTAACAAATATGCATATTTATATCTGTTTTTAATTAAATTTTCTTTTTTTGCACCTAAAATTTTTATTTTCAGAGATTACATACATGTTTCAAAGAGTCCTTTCATGATCTTGGTGGGCCCCCAGAAACTGCTTTTTTTTTTTTACATATTTCTAATATCCTTATTGGCATACTTGTTTCACAAGAGTTTGAATTACAAATTTTCTCCCCATTTCTACCCTCCCCCCACTCCAAGATGGCATATATTCTGCATGCCCCATTCCCCAGTCAATCCTCCCTTCTGTCACCCCACTCCCCCCATCCCCTTTCCCCTTACTTTCTTGTAGGGCAAGATACAATTTTATGCCCCATTACCTGTATATCTTACTTCCTAGTTGCATACAAAAACTTTTTTTTGAACATCTGCTTTTAAAACTTTGAGTTCCAAATTCTCTCCCCTCTTCCCTCCCCGCATACCCTCCCTAAGAAGGCAAGCAATTAAACATAGGCCACATGTGTATCATTATGCAAAACCCTTCCATAATACTCATGTTGTGAAAGACTAACTGTATTTTGCTCCTTATCCTATCCCCCTTCATCCAATTTTCTCCCTTGACCCTGTCCCTTTTCAAAAGTGTTTGATTTTGATTACCTTCTCCCTCTATCTGCCCTCCTTTCTATCATCCCCCCTTTTTTTTATCTCCTTCCTTCTTCTTTCCTGTGGGGTTAGATACTCCAATTGAGTGTGTATGTTAATCCCTCCTCAGGTCAAATCCTTTGAGAGCGAGATTCACTCCTTCCCCCTCACCTGCCCCCTCTTCTCTCCCAAAAAAACTGCTTTTTCCTGCCACTTTTATGTGAGATAATTTACCCCATTATATCTCTCTGTTTCTCCCTCTCAATATATTCCTCTCTCATCCCTTAATTTGATTTTTTTAGATATCATCCCTTCATATTCAACTCACCCTATGCCCTCTGTCTA
Organism: Trichosurus vulpecula; assembly: GCF_011100635.1. Classification (NCBI taxonomy): domain Eukaryota; kingdom Metazoa; phylum Chordata; class Mammalia; order Diprotodontia; family Phalangeridae; genus Trichosurus; species Trichosurus vulpecula. The sequence continues at coordinate 54,242,355 of NC_050578.1, forward strand.
TGTGTGTGTGTGTGTGTGTGTGTGTATTCCCTTCAGCTACCCTAATATTGAGGTCTCATGAATTATACACATCATCTTTCCATGTTCAACTTTAGTAAGTCCCTTATGATTTCTCTTTCTTGATTACTTTTCTTGATTCTTGTATTGAAAATCAAATTTTTCTATCAAGCTCTGGTCTTTCCATTGAGAGATCTTGAAAGTCCTCTATTTTATTGAAAATCCATATTTTCCCTTGAAGCATGATAATCAGTTTTGCTGAGTAGGTTTTAATCCTAGCTCCATTGACCTCCAGAATATCATATTGCAAGCCCTTCAATCCCTTAGTGTAGAAGCTGCTAGATCTTGTATTATTCTGATTGGGTTTCCACAGTACTCAAATTGTTTCTTCCTGGCTGCTTGCAGTATTTTCTCCTTGATCTGGGAGCTCTGGAATTTGGCGTCAATATTCCTAGGAATTTTCTTTTGGGGATCTTTTTCAGGAGGTGATCAGTGGATTCTTTCAATTTCTATTTTGCCCTGTGGCTCTAGAATATCAGGGCAGTTCTCCTTGATAATTTCTTGAAAGATGATATCTAGGCTCTTTTCTTGGTCATGGCTTTCAGGTAGTCCAATAATTTTTAAATTCTCTCTCCTGGATCTATTTTCCAGGTCAGTGGTTTTTCCAATGAGATATTTCACATTGCCTTCCATTTTTTCATTCCTTTAATTCTGTTTTATAATATCTTGACGTTGTTGACTTCTTCTGGCTGTATGCTTTGGTCTTCTTTGTCACCAAAGAAAGATTCCAAAGTCTGAGACTGAATCTGGGTATGTTTTCACTGCCTGGCCATGTTCCCAGTCAACTACTTGACCCTTGAGTTTTTCAGTGGGATATGACTGCTTGTAGAGTAGAGAGTACTTTGACCCAAGCTTGAGGGGTTGTGCTGTTGTTTTCAGAGCTATTTCAACACGGCAAGCTCTGCCACACCAGCACTCTTCCTTCCCCAGGAACCGCCAACCCGGACCAGGATTCAGATCTTAAGCAGGCTCTGCACTCACATTCTGATCTGCCACTTAATTCCTCGCACCAGGTGGTCCTGGGGCAAGAAGCAACTGTAGCTGTAGTTCTGTCCTCAGAGCTGCACTACCTCCACTGCCCCTGAGGTGCTGGATGAACTGTGAACTCCTTTCATTCTGTCCCTGCAGCTTTTCCCACTAACCTTCTCTGTTGTCTTTGGTGTTTGTGAGTTGAGAAGTCTGGTAACTGCCACAGCTCACTGATTCACGGTGCTAGGGCCTGTTCCACGAGCTCTGGGTCTTGTTGGTCTAGGCACAGCCCACACTGGTCTCTGCTCTGCTCTGCTCCCAGCTCCGTGGGATGCACCCAGAGACCATCCAGGCTGTCCTGGGCTGCAGCCCTGCTTCCCTCTGCTATTCCGTGGATTCTGCAGCTCTAGAATTTGTTCAGAGTCATTTTTATGGGTTTTTTTTGTGGTACCTGGGGGAGAGCTCATGCAAGTCCCTGCTTTCCAGCCCCCATCTTGGCTCTGCCCCCCATCAGCATCTAAATTTTCTTAATTGTTTAACAGATATCCATTTTCCTTTCCTCCTACCCACCCACAGGTGTCACTGGAAAAAAAAGAAAAATACTTCCTCATAACAAATATACATACATAGTTAAAATTTTTGTTGCCTATCATTCAAAAAAATATGTTTTATTTTGCACACTTAATACATTAACTGTCTTTCAGGAGGTGGACAGTACATTTTATAAATAATGCAGATCCTGAGCTCTGCTGTCTCTTTTTTATTTTTGAAGAATAACTAAAGAAATAGTCTTCTAAGACTCTTTTCCTTCTTGCAAGCAAAGGTATTTTGCTTCATCTTCTAAGAAAGTACATTTACCTCTTCTACATTACCAGAGTCAAAGGTTAGGTGCTCCAGTGATCTGGAAAATGTAAATAAAATTTTTGGCCCTCCTTTTCATACCAGAGAAGTTTTAATGTATGAATGTGTGTATATATGTGTGTGTGTGTGTGTGTGTGTGTGTGTGTGTGCGCGCGAGCACGTGCGTGTGCGTGTGTGTGTTAGTAAATGAGAAGTGATCCCCCAAAAAGGGTCCAACACTGAAGGGAACATGTGTAGAGGCTTCTTACAGAAGATGATATTAGCTCTGAGTCTTAAAGGAAGCCACAAGTTGAAAGTAAAGAGGGAGAGCATTCCAGGCATGGGAGACAGTCAATGAAAAAACAGAGTTGGGAGATGGGATATCTTGTGCAAAAGCAGAAAGAAGTCTCTTATGGCCCCTTGGCCACAAAGGTGTTCTTTTAGAAGAAAGTGGATAGGCATATATATCAGCATTCCTAATAGAAGTATAACAGTTTGTTGGTAATTGGGCAAAGATCAATAATTAAGAGTATTACCATTAACTTGATGATTGTAGACAGTCTAAAAACCAAGAAATTCTATATATTCTGCAACCCCCCTCTCTTTCGCTACTACATCACTGCTGAAGCAAAAAACATCTGGCTACATAGGGCCAAAGACCATCTTGTGTGTTTGCTCATTTCATAGCCAACAATTTCATCATTTGGTGGCCAACTTTTTTTGTGATATTCAGTGTAAATGGGGGCTTCTAGTGCCTGAAGGCCAAGAATGGAGAGGTACTCACTAGCTACCAGACACAGACTGTGGTTAGACATCTTCTAAGGGCCTTTCCAGTTTGGCACAGCATGCCCAAGCTTATATTCTAGCAACTTCACTTTTGTAAGCTCTTGATAACATGACGACACATCACAATAAGATTTTCGTGCACTTCTCTGTTCAAAAGTATACCAAATGTAAAAGAATAGAGCAAACAATGAGAGAAAGGTTTTTTAAACTGTCTATTGCTACTTTTCACATGGTCTTACATTTATTAAGAAAGTCATTAAAGTCTTGATTGGCTTTTGAATAGCACTGAGACACAAATAATTATGTAGTATACTGGCATAGGGTCTAGATAGATGTGCATTAGGTCAATTTAAAGTATCCAGGCAAAGATTCTGAGCATGTAATCAATTAGATAGAGGTATAGTCTTTCCCAATACTAATTACCAAAGCTTCATCACTCGTGTCATTTCTAATTAAACTGTGAGCAAAAGTTTACTGTACCAGGAAAGTGAAGGGAATGTGCAGTTCCATTCTAGTCCTGAATAATGCTACACACTTGGGTAGGTCTTATTATTCACAGATTATTCATCTCAATCAAGAAAATTAAAATAGAGCTTTCCAATTCACATTGGACCTTTCTCCCAATGCATAGACTATCAGGTGGGCAAAGCCCAATGTCAGAATCAAAACAAACCATAATGGTCAGAAAGATGGTGTTGGTAAAATACATAGGGATTGGAATTTTTGGACAAGTCTACAACCATAGAAAAGACTGAAAAAGTTGGATAAGGTGAAATCTCATTACTGGAGTACCTGGGGTACCAAGAAAGGAATAAAAATAATGCCTCGTATTCAAAAGATCTTTAAGCTTTACAGAGTAATTTCCTCATAATAATCCAATAAGCAGATGTAGTAGAAAGAATTCTCAATTTAAGAGCTGTGCCTAAACCCCAACTCCACTACTTTTTCCCAATGTGATCTGGGCCAAGCATCTGTTCCTCAGTTTCTTCATTTAAAAGCTGAAGGTGATTGAATTAGATGTCACTTCCGCTCTAAATCTTCGATCCTATACTCCCGATTTTACAATTAAAAAAAAACATAGCTAAGTAACTTGGCCAGTAGCACACAACTAGTACACATTGAGGCCAAGATTCATATCAAGTTATTTCCCAACCTAGATTCACACCCAGTCTCTAACAATACTAGAAACAATTTATTGAAATGGCAGTAGGAGGAAGAGAATTGGTCACAAGGAAGAAGATAAAAATCTCAGTTATTGGAATAAAGAATAAAGTCAGAGTGGAAGAGTTAAGCTGAATTTACATCAATTCTCAGACCAACTAGCCTAGGTCTTTTTACATTCTCCATGGTTTGGAAACTAGCTGTCCTAGAGACTGGTATGGGACTAAACCTTCAAGTGAGACTTAAACAGCTCATACTGGGAATGTTCGAGAACATTAAAGATAAGAACAAAGTAGTTCATTCCGCTTATCAAATTAAAAGTCTTACTCAAGCTAACAAATTATTAACCTGGGCAAATAAATTGATTTAAAATTTATTAATTTGTTCATTACTTTTCTCTGCTTTGGACATTAGGTGATTGAGCTTCGATCTGAATGCAATATTGTGTGTGTGTGTGTGTGTGTGTGTGTGGTCACTAGGGTGTTATTGGGCATAAGACCAGATGCAATGATTTAGAATTAAAAGGTGAACTTTGAAGTCATTCACACTACCCACCAGCCTTGTCTCTATATTCACTTTGTCTCTGGGTTCAAAGGAAGTCTACTGGGTATAGCATATAATATATCAGAAATAATTCCCACATATAAAATTCTAAGTATATCAAATCCTTATTTTTCTTAGCCAACCCCCATATTGACCACTTTAATTCATAGGATTTGACAATGTACTATTAATGGCTACATGCTTTTTGCCAGCATAAAACAACATAGAAAACGCAAAGACATTAGAACAATTCATATCAGGTTGCAATAAAGTTGAATTTGGATTGATTTCTTGTCATTTCTCCACCCATATTCATTCCCCACTAGTCAAAGAAAAGACAGAAAGCACAGAGATTGGGCAGCTAAAGGTAACAAATGCTCCCCCTAGAACATCTCTGTGAGGAAGCAGGGAAAGACAGAGACAGAATTGTTAGCTGGGACTTCACTTGCCCTCACCAACCAATGATGGTATTTTGGCTCAATCTGATCTTACGAATCTTTGCTGGGCTTGACAATTATCTTCCTCCCCTGGTGGACTATAGTCTGTGCTTTGTTGAGTCAGCATATTATGTCTGCTTCCAATCTTAGTGTCTATGCTTTCTCCTGCTTACAACCAATGAAGCATAGCTCCTAATTTCATTTCTTGTTGTATGACAGAACAAGCTTGTAGTATCCTGAACAAGCTTTTCTTATTTCTCTTCTCCTTTCTGTATGTATGTGGTCCTACAGACCAGGGGGAAAAGTCCTCTTTTAGATTAGAGCAGCTAGGAATTCTCAAGAGTATGCTTCTACACATATTGGATCACCAAATCTCTATGACCTTTGGACCTCCAAAATCTCTGTGATGCACCAGGCTGCAGACATTCATTAATTCAAAATTCTGGGCAAATTTGAGTTAAGGAAGAAAGGTAAGAACTGGATTCAAAATGGGTAATGTTTCAAATTTTGAGACAAAATTGAACAATCCTAACAAAAAGTGGTTAGTTTTGTTTTAATTCAATCCAGAACTGTGATTTCATTGTCTTGATGAAATTTTAGTGAGGAAACTATTTCTATTAGTACAATTTAGGAACTGCCTTAAAGAATTCCAAAAGTCTTTGAGAGGTACAATGACTTTTCCAAGGTAATAACAGTCAGAATGTCAGAAGTAACACTTTAACTGAGGTTGTCCTCAGTGCAAAATTAGATCTCTACTACTCCAAATTGCTTTTCCATTTAAAAAAAATCAATTTTATATGAACAGAAAAAATCTGAAGTTTCACTTCAACTTTTAGTTTACATCTACTTCTGCACGAGCTTGATGAGAACTTCTCACAGCTAACTAAAGAAAATTGACTTATTTTTGGCTTATTTTTCTTGACTTCCTTTCCTCTTAGGCAAGAAGCTGATGATGTGCGAATTGTCTCTACTGGAGTAAAAGGAAAAGAAACAAGAATCATAGAAACTCAGCCTCCAGATAATCAATACAAACTTGTCCTTTGGCCACTTTCTGGTTGTGAAAACAGCCCCTGCTCTCCTCTCTCTGCCTTTGCATCAGAGTGAGAATTAATGAATTAAATTATTTGGACTCATTGGAATCCTTCCTATAGTATTGCTTTTTTTTCTGCATATGTACCCTTGATGACTATATTTAGACAGGCAGGGTAGCTACTGTTTTGCCAACAGAAATCACAAGTCATCAATATTATTACCACCTCTTATTTCAAAAGAAGAATAAAGTCCACTGCTAGAACTTTTTAGAACAAATTTAACACTGACTGAATCCATCACTTGTATCTATCTATTCAACTTGAGCAGCAGCTTCTGGATGCAGCTTTTTTACTTGGAAAACCTTTTCTCAGGGAATTTCTAGTAGCAATCAATGACTTACCTTGGGAACCTGACTCAAGTCTTTTAGTTTCCCAGTCTGGCAGGTGCTTAGGGGAATAGGGAGAAATTTCTAAACAGTCTCATAGTATTTGAAACAATTGGCTACCAACAAGTCCCCTCCCCCACCCACCTTTCTCTGCCACTCTTATAGAAGTACTTGTTATTGGTTGCCAACAGAATTTTGTTGCTAACCCATTCTATGTGCTGAATTTGGTTCCTAGAAATGTGACTCAGTTACTCAATCAGCAAGTATTTATTAAATATGCAACAGATGCAAGGTATTGTTCTAAATGTTAGGGATCCGACAGAAGTGAGATAAACTAGTGGCTTACATTCTATTGGGATGAAAGACCATATTCATATGAAAGAGAGGGAGAGGTTGAGGAAGAGGGATAAGAAGGAGAAGGAAAGGGAGAGGAAGAAAGAGAGGGAGAGGGAGAGGAAAAGAGGGAGAAGGAAAAGAGGGAGAAGGAGAGAGGGAGAGGGAAAGAGAGAGGGAGAAAGTTTTGTACTGGAGCATAATTTCTTACAATTTCAAGAACATACTTGCTAGACTTCCATTGAATTCGGAAGGGGAGAGTATTGTTACTATACCTGAGTACACCTTTTAGTATGGATTTGACACACCACTACTCACCCTCTTATACACAAATGAATGAATATAAAGCTAATATACAAAATAAATATTCAGTAATGGAAGTGGAAGTGGGACACTAACACCAGAGGGAAGGAAAGTGATGTAAAATCAGCTTGGGAATATAGACTAAAGCCAGATGGCAAAGGAATGTATAAGCCAAATATGGGAGTTTATATTTCATATTTAAGTCAATGGGAGGACACAGATGCCTCTTGAGCAGAGGAGAAACATGGTCTGATCTACACTTTAGCAGGATCAATTCAGCAGCTATATGGAAGATGGACCAGAGAGGAGACAGACTGAATGCTGAAAGAACAAGTAGGAGCCTTTTGAAATAACCTGATTAAGAGACAGTGTGGGCCTATATTATGATGATTATAGGGATGAACGGATGGACAGAAGGACAGACAGATGGACAAATGGATGGATAGATGGATGGATGGACAGACAAATGGATGCAAGAGATGTTGAGGAAATAGATAAATATTATTTGGCAAATAATTGGATTCAGAGGGTTCAGTAATGAGTCAAAGATGACTTCTGGATTGCAAACTTAGGTGACTGGAAAAATTATTGTGCCCTTCATAGAAATAAGAAAATTAAGAAGATTTTTGGAAGCACTGAGAAGTTAAGAGACTTTCCCAGGGTTTCACAATTAATATAGGAAAGAATTAGAACCTAAACCCAGCTCCTTCTGACTTTAAGTATGCTATCCACTAAGCAAGTCTGCCACTAATCATAGTAAGTTACAAGTAGATAAAAACGCCACACATTGTAAAAAGATTAGAGAATAAAAAGTTTCATAAGTATGGTTAGAGAGGAATGCATAGTATTTCTAATAGTATTTCACTAAAAATTTAAGATTCACAAACCACTTTACATATATTATCTAACTTAATCTTGACAACAACTCCATGAAGAAGTTACTATTATACAAATTTTATGTAGGAGAAACTGAAGCTGACAGAGGTTAAGTCGCAGAGCTAGTATCAAGGACAGGATTTGAACTCAAGTATTCCTGACTCCCAGTCCGGTGTTTGATTCAACATGCCACCATAAACATAGATCACCCTGATTGCAACAAGGTAAAAATATTTTCACAGAATAATTACAGTGAAAGATTGGCACAAAGGCAGGGTTCTGTTGCTTTGTCCTGTTTAGACCTGGGTCATGGTCCTGGTTGGCAGTTCTTGGGGGAGGAGGAGTGCTGCTGTGACAAAGCTTGTGGTGATGGTGGCGTAGAAGTAGCTCTGGAAACAGCATCACAGCCACTAAAACTTGGGACAAAGTACTCTCTACTCTACAAGCAGTTATACACTGAAAAAAAGCTCAAAGGTCAAGTAGTTAGCTGGGAACATGACCAGGAAGCACAAAAGGACTCAGACTCAGACTCAGACTATAGAATCTTTTTTTGGTGACAAAGAAGATCAAAACATACAGCCAGAAGAAGTAAACAAAATCATAGAGCCTACATCAAAAGCCTCCAAGAAGGATATGAATTGGTCTCATGCCATGGAAAAGTTCAAAAAAGATTTGGAAAAGCAAGTTAGAGAAGTAGGGAAAAAATTGGGAAGAGAAATGAGAGTGATGCAAGAAAATCATGAAAAACAAGTCAATGACTTGCTAAAAGGGACCCAAATTAATGCTGAAGAAAATAACACCTTAAAAATAGACTAACCCAGATGGCAAAAGAGTTCCAACAAGCCAATGAGGAGAAGGGTGCATTGAAAGGCAGAATTAGCCAAATGGCAAAGGAGGTCCAAAAGACCACTGAAGAAAATAACACTTTAAAAACTAGACTGGAGCAATTGGAGGCTAGTGACTTTATGAGAAATTAAAAAATTATAAAATAGAAGCAAAGGAATGAAAAAAGGAAGACAATGTGAAATATTTCATCAGAAAAATCACTGACCTGGAGAATAGATCCAGGATAGATAATTTTAAAATTATTGGACTACCTGGAAGTAATGATCAAAAAAAGAGCCCAGACATCATCTTTCAAGAAATTATCAAGGAAAATGGCCCTGGCATTCTAGAACCAGAAATTGAAAGAATCAACTGACTGCCTCTTGAAAAAGATCCCAAAAGGAGAACTCCTAGGAATATTGTTGTCAAATTCCAGAGTTTGCAGGACAAGAAGAAAACACTACAAGCATCCAGAAAGACAAACTTTGAATATTGTAGAAATACAATCAGGATAATACAAGATCTAGTAGCTTCTACATTAAGGGATCGAAGGCCTTGGAATATGATTTTCTGGAGGTCAATGGAGCTAGAATTAAAACCAAGAATCACCTATCCAGCAAAACTGAGTATCATGCTCCAAGGCAAAATATGGATTTTCAATAAAATAGAGGACTTTCAAGATCTCTCAATGGAAAGACCAGAGCTTGATAGAAAAATTTGATTTTCAATACAAGAATCAAGAGAAGCATGAAAAGGCAAACAAGAAAAAGAAATCATAAGGGACTTAATAAAGTTGAATGGTTTTATTGATATTCATATGAGGAAAGATGTTTGTAATTCATGAGACCTTTCTCAGTAGTAGGGTAGTTGAAGGGAATACACACACACACACACACACACACACACACACACACACAGACACACACACACACAGACACACACACACATATATGTATGTGTGTGTGTGTGTGTATACATATATATATGTATATATATACACATATATAGACAGAGGGTACAGGGTGAGTTGAATATGAAGGGATGATATCTAAAAAATAAAATAAAATTAAGGGGTAAGTGAGGAATATATTGAGAAAGGGAGAAAGGAAGAGATAGAATGGAGTAAATTATCTCACATTAAAGTGGCGATAAAAAACAGTTCTGTTGCAAGGGAAGAGGGGGCAGATGAGGAGGAATGAGTGAATCTTGCTCTCATCAGATTTGACTTGAGGAGGGAATTCAATTGGGTATCTTATACCACAGGAAAGTAGGGGGAAGGGGATAAGAGAGGGAGCAAGATAGAAGGGAAGACAGATCAGGGTAGGAGGTAATCAAAAGCAAACACTTTTGAAAAGAGACAGGGTCAAGGGAGAAAATTGAATAAAGGGGGACAGGATAGGTTGGAGGGAAATACAGTTGTTCTTTAAAAACATGATGATTGTAGAAGTGTTTTGTATATTGATACATGTGTGACCTATGTTGAACTGCTTGCCTTCTTAGGGAGGGTGAGTGGGGAGGGAAGAGGTTGAGAGAATTTGGAACTCAAAATTCTAAAAGCAGATGCTCAAAAAAAGAGTTGCTTTTGCATGCAACTGGGAAGTAATATGCACAGGCAATGGGGTATAGAAATCTATCTTACCCTGCAAGAAAGTAAGGGGAAAGGAGATTTTGAAGGGAGGGCTGACTGGGGAATGGGGCAATCAAAATACATGCCATCTTGGAGTGGGGGGAGGGTAAAATGGGGAGAAAATTTGTAACTCAAAATCTTGTGGAAATCAATGTCGAAAATTAAAAATATTAAATAATAAAATATGAAGAATAAAAAAGAATGAGAAGAAAATACATAAGTTGGGGAAATATCTACATTAACCTATATTAAAAATATAACATCTTGGGGAGGCAGAGCAAAGATGGCGGCTGGAAAGCAGGGCCATACATGAGCTCCCCTCCAGGTCCCTCCAAAAACCTATAAAAAATGGCTATGAACAAATTCTAGAATTGTAGAACCCATGAAATAGCAGAGGGAAGCAGGGATCCAGCCCAGGACAGCCTGGATGGTCACTGGATGAGGTCTATCATGCACGGAGTGGAAGGGAGCAGAACTCAGCGTGGGCGGTGGAAGGACCAACCAGACCAGGAGCCAGGCAGAACAGGCCCTAGCGCCCTGAATCAGTGAGCTGTGGCAGTTACCAGACTTCTCAACCCACAAACACTAAAGAGAACAGAGAGGGTTAGTGGGAAAAGCTGCGGGGGACAGAGTGAAAAGAGTTCACAGCTCACCCACTGCCCTGGAGGTGGCAGGGGTGGTGCAGCTACAGAACTACAGCTGCAGTTACTTCCAGCCCCAGGCCCACCTGGTGGGAGGAATTAATTGGCAGATCAGAGCAGGAGTGCAGAGCCTGCTTAAGGTTTGTGTCAGGTCCGAGTTGACGGTTCTTGGGGAAGGATGAGTGCTGGTGTGGAAGAGCTGGCTGTATAGAAATAGCTCTGAAATCAACAGCGCATCCCCTAAAGCTTGAAACAGAGTACTCTTTGCTCTACAAGCAGTCATACCCTGACAAAAAACTCTAGGGTCAAGTAAGTTGGTTGAGAACATGGCCAGGCAGCGAAAATGCACCCAGATTCAGTCTCAGACTTTGGAATCTTTCTTTGGTGACAAAGAAGACCAAAACATATAACTGGAAAAAGTCAATAAAGTCAAAGAGCCTACATGAAATGCCTCCAAGAAAAACATGAACTGGTCTCAGGCCATGGAAGAGCTCAAAAAGGAGTTGGAAAAGCAAGTTAGAGAAGTAGAGGAAAAATTAGGATGAGAAACGAGAATGATGCGAGAAAACCACGAAAAGCAAGTCAATGACTTGCCAAAGGAGACAGAAAAAATACTGAAAAAAAAATTGAAGAAAACAACACCTTAAAAATAGACTAACTCAAATGGCAAAAGAGCTCCAAAAAGCCAATGAAGAGAAGGCAGAATTAGCCAAATGGAAAAGGAGGTCCAAAAGACCACTGAAGAAAATACTACCTTAAAAATGAGATTGGAGCAAGGAGAAGCTAGTGACTTTAGGAGAAATCAAGATATTATAAAACAGAACCAGAAGAATGAAAAAGTGGAAGACAATGTGAAATATCTCATTGGAAAAACCACTGACCTGGAAAATAGATCCAGGAGAGATAATTTAAAAATTATTGGACTACCAGAAAGCCATGATCAAAAAAAGAGCCTAGCTATCATCTTTCAAGAAATTTTCCAGGAGAACTTCCCTGATGTTCTGGAGCCAGAGGGGAAAATAGAAATTGAAAGAATACACAGATTGTCTCCTCAGAAAGATCCCAAAAAGAAAACTCCTCGGAATATTGTCGCCAAATTCCAGACTTCCCAAATCAAGGAGAAAATACTGCAAGGAGCCAGAAAGAAACAACTTGAGGATTGTGGAAAAATAATCAGGATAACAAAGGATCTAGCAGCTTCCACATTAAGGGACCGAAGGGCTTGGAATATCATATTCCAGAGGTCAATGGAGCTAGGATTATAACCAAGAATCAAGAAACTGAGCATAATGCTCCAAGGCAAAATATGGATTTTCAATAAAATAGAGGACTTTCAAGCTTTCTCAGTGAAAAGACCAGAGCTGAATAGAACATTTGACTGTCAAACACAAGAATGAAGAGAAGCATGAAAAGGTAAACAAGAAAGAGAAATCATAAGTGACTTACTAAAGTTGAACTGTTTTGTTTACATTCCTACATGGAAAGATGATGTGTATGATTCATGAGACTTCAGTATCATAGTAGCTGAAAGGAATATGCATATATATATATATATATATATATGTGTGTGTGTGTGTGTGTGTGTGTGTATGCATATTTATACACATATGTGTGTGTCTATGTATGCATATATGTAGGTGTATATATACATGTGCATATATATATGTATGTATGTATACATAGACAGAGGGTACAAGGTGAGCTGAATATGAATGGATGATATCTGACATCTAAAAAAGTAAAATCAAATTAAGGGATAAGAGAGGAATATATTGAGAGAGGGAGAAAGGGAGAGATAGAATGGGGTAAATTATCTCGCATAAAAGTGGCAAGAAAATGAGGTTCTGTAGGAAGGGAAGAGGGGGCAGGTAAGGAGGAATGAGTAAATCTTGCTCTCATTGGATTTGACCTGAGGAGGGAATACCATGCACACTCAATTGGGCATCTTACCCCACAGGAAAGAAGGAGGAAGAAGATATAAAAGGGGGGACGATAGAAAGGAAGGCAGACAGGGGGAGGAGGTAACCAAAAACAAACACTTTCAAAAAGGGACAGGGTCAAGGGAGAAAATTCAATAAAGGGGGATAGGTTAGGAAGAAAGAAAACATAGTTAACCTTTCACGACATGAGTATTGTGGAAGAGTTTTACATGATGATACGCACGTGGCCTACGTTGAATTGCTTGCCTTCTTAGAGAGGGTGGGCGGGGAGGGAAGAAGGGAGAGAATTTGGAACTCAAAGTTTTAAAAACAGATGTTGAAAAACCAAAAAAAAATGTTTTGCATGCAACTAGGAAATAAGATACACAGGCAATGGGGAACAGAAATTTATCTTGCCCTACAAGAGAAGAACGGAAAGGTGGATGGGAGAGAAGTGGGGTGACAGATGGGAGGGCTGACTGGGGAACAGGGCAACCAGATTATATGCCATCTTGGAGTGGGCAGGAGGGTAGACATGGGGAGAAAATTCGTAATTCAAACTCTTGTGAAAATCAATGCTGAAAACTAAACATATTAAATAAATTAAATTAAAAAAGACAAAAAAAGTATAACATCTTAAATTTTCAAGGTATTATTTTACAAATGTTTAGGACTGAGACATTTCCCACTTTAATTCCCAGGAAACAAGGGAAATGTGTTATTGCAACCAACTGCAAAACTTTTCAAAAACCATTGGTAGCCCAGGATATGCAAATTAAAAGATATGATCTATCCTGCAGTGGAAAGAATATTAGATTTAAAGTCAGAACTATAGGAATTAACATTCTGACTGCTATATCCTATCTGTAACCTGAGCACATTACTTTACCTCTCTGGCTCTCAGATTCTTCACCTATAAAATAAAAGGGTTAGGTCTCTCATATCCCTTCCAACTTGAATCCTATAAACCTGTGAACCTGTGGACTTCACAGCCATCGAATCAACTAATGTGGTTAAGGATAGGGACATTGAATGTTTATTCGGCTATGGAAAGACAAACACATGCTTTAACTGATGGTAAAGCAGTGGATTAGTCCAGGGGTGGGGAACCTCTAGCCTTAAGGCCACATATGGCTTTCTAAATCCTTAAGTGTGGCCTTTTAACTGAATCAAAATTTTACTGAACAAATCCAAAATTTGGATTCAGTCAAAAGGCTGCACTTAAAGATTTAGAAGTCTACATGTGGCCTTAAGGCCCTAGGCTCCCCACCCCGGATTTGTCCAAGTCATTCTAATAAACAATATGGAATTTTATAAAATAAGATTTAAAAATATTAAAAAATACTAGAAAAACACACCTACCCTTTGATTTAGATGTCTCAAAACTGAGCTTTTAAGCCAAGATTAATGGCAGCAAGAAAACACATATCTGGGGAGTTGTTAGTTATATCAAAAGCTTAGAAATATATGCCCAACAATTGAGGAATAGCCACACAACTGGTATGTGAGTATAATTTAATATTAACTACACCTTAATTAATAACAAATATGAAGAATTAAGAGAAAGTTGGAGAGTCCTTTGTGAAATGATACAAAAGGGAAAAAGCAGAATTAAAAAGAACAATATACTAAATTACTACAGGATAGTTAATTAAGCTAACCCTTTAAAGGTGACATACTTAAGGTCACATCACCATGTTACAAAGTTTTACTCACCTATAGTTGTAAAAGCTATAATCTCTTATTCTGTTACTTTTATGGCATGACATTTATTATTTGGACATTTAGTAACTTATGATTTATTGAAAGGTGCAAGGCAACCCAGTATAATAGGAGTCAGGAGGACCTGAATTTGTGTACCAAAGAAATTACTTTACATTTCTATCCATCAGGAGTCTGCAGCCTTCCTTAGATGAATTCAACAGAATATTACTGTGTTATAAGAAACACTAAATATGATTAAGTACAAAGAAGCATTACAGCACTTACATGAACTGATGCAGAGGGAAATAAGCAAAACCAAGTAAACAATGTATAAAATGACTACAAAAATGTAAATTGGAAGAAGAGCCACCAAAAAATCAAAAGTTGATGTTTAAAAGCTACAAAGAACAAGTATGCTCCCAAAGAAGAGATGGTATCAAAACTATTTGGTACTGTCTAAGAAGTAGAGTGGTGGATCAGTGGAAGAGATTAGGTACATGAGACACAATAGTAAATGACTATAGTAATCTATTGTTTGATAAATCAAAATACTCCATCTTCTGGGACAAGAACTCACTATTTGACAAAAACTGCTGGCATAGGCAAAGCATCTCACACCATGTACCATGATAAGGTCAAAATGGGTATATGATTTACACATAAAGGGTGATACAATAAGCAAATTAGGAGGGCAAGGAATAAGTTTACCTGTCATCTATTGAGAAGGGAAGAATTTATGACCAAACAAGAGATAGGGAACATTATGAAATGCAAAATAAATAATTTCGATTACATTGAATTAAAAATTTTGCACAAACAAAACCAATGCAACCAGCATTAGAAGGAAAGCAAAAAAAAAAAAATGGGAAACATTTTTTACACTAAAGAAGAGATGTTAGAAGCCACATTTCCTCACTCCTTTGCAGAGCTGGACAGTACACAGGTATAAAACACTGCCTATGTTTTTGGATTGTTTTAATATACTGATTGGTTTTACTAATTGTATTTTTCTTATTTTTATTTAAAACTATCGTTATATAGAATAGTTTTCTGGAATGAGGGAGGAGAAAGGATACAGGGGAAAATTTATATGATGTAAAAGCAAAAAGTGATAAAATATATTTTTTAAAAAGCTAGAATCTCCTACAATTCATTTCCATTAATTTTTTCTTAAAATGAATGTGTGTGTTTGTATATCATGAAACTATTCACATCTACAGAAAATCAAACATGTCATCTGTCACAGAAATTGATCCCATCCCCTCTCATCCTCTCCAGCAGATATCCTTAATCACCAACTTACTCAAATCTTTAACTTCTCCCTAGCTAATCATTCTCTTTCTACTGCCTTCAAGCATTCCAATTTCTCTGATTTTCAAAAATAAGACTTTCCCTAGACTTTGTCATCCCCTCAAGATTTTATTCTATATACCTTCTCCTATTCTCACGCAATTTTTAAAAAAGTTTTCTATGCTCACTCTTTTATCTTCTCTTCTCACTAGTTTTTCAACCCTATAATCTGGTTTTGGACCTTATCATTCTACTGAAACTAGACTCTCCTTAGTTATCAGTGATCTCTTAATTGCCAAAGCTGAAGATCTTTTCTTAGTCCTAATCCTTCTTGATACATCTGCTCTATTTGACACTGTTTGCCACTTTCTCTTTAATATTCTCCCTCCTCTATGTTTTCATGACACCATTCTTTCCTGAATGACCTCCTATCTGCCTGATTTCATCTTCTCCATATTCTTTGCTAGCTTGTCACCCATATCACATTCCCTTTATGGAGGGATATGAGTTTTACCCAAGATTCTGTTCTGGATCATCTTCTCTTCACCCTGTATACTCTCTCTACTATACTATTCTATACTACTTCCCTAGACCCCATTGATCATTGATTTAACTATCATTTCCATGCAAAGAACTTCTAGATTTATAATCCAACTCTTTACCCTGAACTGCAGTCTCTCGTCACCAATTACTTATTGAATATTTAAAACAGGATGTCCAGAAACAACTTAAACTCAACATGTCTAATGTTAAACACTACATATTTCCCTCTAAACTCCCCTCAAATGTCCCTGTCAAAGGCACCAACAGCCTTCCAATGTCTCAGGTTTGTCTTTGTTCTCATTCTACTTTTTCCCACATATTCAATCAGTTGCCAAATATTTCTATTGCTACCTTCACAATATTTCTTGTATACAAGCCCTTCTTTCCACTTGTAGCTAACAGCTTAGTTTAAGCCCTCATCAGCTCTTGCTTAGATTATTGCAGTGGTCTCCCCACCTCAACTCTCTCACTACTGCAGTCCATCCTACACAGTCACCAAAGTAATTTTTCTTAAGTGAAAGTGTGACCACATGCCTCTCCTACTCAATGAAATCTAGTGGCTTCCTATGACCTCTAGGTTGAAATATAAACTTCTATCTCTAGCTTTCAAAGTTCTCTACAACCTGATCCTAACCTATCTTTCTAGCTTCATTGGACATGATTAAACCTCCCAGCCCTGGACTTTTCAATCCAGCCAAACTAGCCTTCTCTCTGTTCCTCCAGCACAATACTTCCATCTCCCATGACTTTTCACTGACTGGCCCTCATGACTGGAGTACAGTTCCTCCTCTTGGCTCCCTAGAGTCACTCCCTTCCTTTAAGACTCAGCTTAGCCGGCATGTTCTTCGTGAAACCTTTCCTGATCCTCCTAAATGTTTGTGTCCTTCACATAGTTCTTTATACTTTACATTTTCCTACTATAAACATTTATGTGTTAACTAAATTATTTACATTGCCTAAGTTCACCTTATAGTTAGATGAACTAACTTTATATTTATTCTGTATATCTTTTTCTATTTACGCATCTTGCCCATTAGAAAGTATGCTTTTTTCCAGTGGACCATTTTGCTCTTTGTATTTGTACCCCTAACACCTCATATTGCATGGACCATAAAAATACTTAATAAATACCTGTTAATTGATTGATTGTTGCTGTTGTTGTTTTATCTAGTAGTCCCTTAGATCAGTGAAATTGCAGGTCCAATTTTATCTTTCCAATTTAGAGAGTTCTGTCCTTACAGCACAAATGTGTTAATATGACTTATAAGGATTATTAGCAATACATGTCATAGAGATCAGGTCTCTTGGACTCTAAATCCTATGCTTTATGCACTTCACAGCACTGGCTGGAACATGCTCTGGCATAGAATATGATGGAATCATGGAAACAACACAGGGCTAGGAGTCAAGATACATGGATTCTCATGCTGAGACTAGCATTAACTCACTATCATCTTGAGCAAGTTACTTAAACATTCTTGTCCTTAGTTTTCTTGTCTACAAAGTGAGTACAATAACATCTATTTCATTTATTTATCAGTGACTGACAGACTGACTGAATGAATGAATGAATGAATGAATGAATGAAAAAGTGTTTATTATGCAGAACTGATTCCTCTTAGCTCATTCAAGTAGTAAGCAGCCATGTTCCTCATCCCACCCAATTGGACCATGAGGTCCAGGTTGCCTAAGAGTAAGGAAAAGGGCAAAGGTAAAACCAGGTTTGCTGCTTTTCTATCTGATTGGTTATGGGCAGCAGGGAGTTGAAGCGGCTTGAAGAGAAGACAAGGGGCAAGGGTGCTTCTGATGGTATTTTGAAATGTTTTGGAAAGTTAGAAGCACCATGTAAATATAAAGTGTTATAATTTTAATGGAAATGAAATATAGCAGACATAAAGAGCACCCTTCCGGTCTTTAGAGTGGAAATCTTAGGCTTTATATAATACTTTTTTTTTCCTTTGTTGAAGTTAAGACCTAGTGGAATAGAAATGGAAATGGAATGGGATGGGATGGGGTGGAATGGGATGGAACGGGATGGAAAACTGAATCAATTCTGGTGAAAGAAACATGGACTTTAGAACTACTTGGCTAATGGGTAGGGGAAAATGATAAGTGTTCATTTCTTCTAGTGACAAAGTTGTAGTGAAGACCAAATAAAAACTGTACTAAAATGTTTTGTAGATCTTAAACTTCTACATAAATTTTAGTTATTATAAACATAGGCAAAACAGTGGAGGGAGGAAGGATTACACAATAAGAGTTTTAGAGATGGAAGAGACCAACTTGTATAGCCATCCCATTTTACCTTTGAGATAAACTGAGTCTCAAAAAGATTAAGTGCTTTGCACAGGTAGTAAGTAGAGGATTTGAACATATGTCCTCTGACTCCAAAACCAGGGTTCTTTCTGTGTTTCTAACTAGGTGGTGTAGTGGCTACAATGTTGAATTTGTAGTCAGGAAGACTGAACTTTGAATCCATCTTCAGATACTTAATAGCTGTGTGACCCTTAACAAATCACTAAAATCGGCCTCATTTTCCTTAACTCATTTCGGACAGTAATAGTTTTCTGTCCTAAGACTGTTTTAAAGGCCAACTGAGATAAAAATGTGCTAAGTGCTTTTCAAATCTTAAAGTGCTAGATAAATATTTGCCATTATTATTATGTAACCAGGCTTTCCACATGTCCAGGGTACCTGAGGCAGGGGCAGTAGAGTCCCCAGGATCTGGAACTAGAGCCATAACAACCTCACATATAGGATTCCAGACTGGATATTGCTCCCCACTGATCAAGGAAGAAGCAAAGGAAGAATACGAGTGAACTTCAAACTCGGTGGGATCATGATATATAAGAACTGAATGAAATTGTATATTCAATCTTTCTCCTTTCCCCAGAGACTGAGATGGTTAAGGGGGATTGTGCCCCACCTACACTCACCAAGTATAGGAAGGGGAGAATAGGAATTTTTGTATTTTTGTTCTTGCTATACATTTGAAGTAAATATTCCTCTGTAATTGGAGCTTAGCACAATGTCTGGCACATTGTAGATGCTTACAAAATATTTATTGACTATTGTAAAGGATAATCTGTTAAACAGAACTGGGTGTAAGCAGTCCCTAAAATTGGGAGTAACTCTATTGGTGGGGAACTTAACCCAATGGCAGGTAGACTAGACATCCCAAATCCATTTCATGGTGCTAGAGAACTATGGGGAGGAGGAGTCTGGGCCAGGGTGTTCATTGTTACAATTAGGGATTACATGGAATGAAAGCAGGACAGGGAGCAGACCAGTCTGATAAGAATAGGGGATTGTAGCTGAATGGCTAGGGTAGAAAAATATTGTGGAAACTCCTAAAAGTCAAGAAAAAGGAGATTGATATGATGGAAAATAAGTAGTGGTTGTGAGGCTTTGAGCAGATTAATAACATTTTCATTATATTTCAAAAGGATTAGTGTGGCAATGGTATGCAGTGTGAATTAGTGGACAGAGACTCTGAAGAAAATGAGGAAAGATACTGCTGCAGTAATTACAGACATGAGAACATGAAGGCCTAATAAGTGTGATAGAAGTGAGAAGGAAGACATAATAGTATTTGGCAAATGGAAGCTAGCTAGGTGCTGAAAAAGAGGGATTAGTCCAGGACAACTCATTTCAAGTGAATCGCGAACGGTTCAGATAAGCCCTCTATTTCTATTCACATCATAGAAGGGTGGTTATGGAAGAAGACATGGGAGAGGGGAAAAAATGAAAAATGATAGTGGGAGCTCTTAAAGATTATCATGGAAGATGCTGGGCATCTTAACTCTTCTCCCTTTAGATGCTTTAACTATAGAAATAGATTGTTCCAAATGATCTTGGTCCTTCATACTGTAGAGCAGAACATACAATTCATATGATAGGAGTAAGAAAAGTCTCCTTCATTGATTCTCTGCCCATGGATATTGGGTTTAAGGGGTGTGTAACTGTGACATTTCAAATAAGGTGAAATCTCAAAAGAATGTTGTGTTGTTTTATTTTTCTGTTATTTAGTGTTTCTGAAAAGGGACTTCACAGGAAGATGATTATATTACCCTTCTTCTATACACTGCCTAGACAGACCATGGCTCCACCCACAGAAAAGTCTAATTCACTGAGGACCCAGAAGATCATCAGAGTCCCTTCCACATCAGTAAGACTATATCTCTTGTATTCTATTGGCCTCTAAAGTAAGATTGTTGGATAATTTTTCATAAGTTCTCCTTTCCTGACATTTTCTTCCAATTTCCACATTTAAAGTTTTTTTTTTTAATATTGTCTTCAATCATGGTAGGATGGCATTTTTTATAGAGTAATCACTTTGAATCATGACAAATAAAAGCAAATTCTGTCAGAGGGACATAAAAGAGTTAAATAAGGCAAGAGTTGTGCACAAAGAAAAGGAAAGGCAAATGCATTACACAATAGCTGGTAAGTAACATTATATTGGCACGTGCTTCAGCTGTTTTTGCAAAAATAACAATCATCACCAATCCATAATTCCAGAGAAATGCTGAGCATCACTACAAATTCTAGGGGTCCAAAAATAGCCAAGAGCAAAAACTCTTAATGGCCATGATTTCACTCTAACTTTCAGTTACAATTATATCCCATTGGAACCACTTCTTTAAATCTAAAGTACCAAGCCAGAAGTCTATTGCTAACAAAAGTAACAAAATTTCCTACCAAAGATTTTTTTAATCAATTGCTGTGTGTGAAGCTTTCAGAGTAAATTTCATTAGTTTTCAGTGGCTTTTTCTCACTCTGAGCTGATTATTGCAGAACTATTCAGATATTATTTCATGATTTTTTTTCCAAGCCAGGGATATATGAATGCTTCTTCCCACTCATTTAGCTTTCAATGTATAATTTCCCATACTCAAGATATTTCGTTGTCAAATTATATTATTCACTTAGAATTAAATCATCATCATTATCACCAAATAAGTATAGGAACTGGATCTATGATTTCATTGGTAAAGGGAGCTACTTGGTAAGAAAATTTTATCTACAACTCAATATTTTCTCCAAAATTTATAATCTTAGAGAGTTGCCAGGGATAATGGCAGGTTACTTGCCAACTTTACGTCAGAGATGGGATTTGAACCCAGGTCTCTCTCTGACAGTCAATTGTTGCAATGGATATAGTGCTGGACCTGAAGGCAGGAAGTCTTATCTATCTCCCTGAATTCAAATCCAGCTTCAGACACTTAGTAGTTGTGTGACTCTTGGATATAAAGTCAAGTGACTTAATCCTGTTTGCTGCAGTTTACTCATCTATAAAATGAATTGGAGAAGAAAATGGCAAACCACTCCAGTATCTTTGCCAAGAAAACCCCAAATGGAGTTATAAAGAGTTACACATAACTGAAAAAGAACTGAACAACAGGAACAGCATTCCTTGGCTCCAAGAGCCATTCTCTGTCAACCACACCAGCACTGACTCTGTTAAGTCATAACCTTAAGAACAATACCTTACAACCAGTGTCTCTGACAAAGGCCTCATATCTAAAATATACAGGGAAATGAGCCAAATTTATAAGAATATAAGTCATTCCCCAATTGAGAAATGGTCAAAGGATATGAACAGGTAGTATCTATAGTCATATAAAAATGCTCTACATCACTATTGATTAGAGAAGTGCAAATCAAAACAACTCTTAGGTACCTCATATCTCCTGTCAGATTGGCTAAAATGACAAAACAGGAAAATGATAAATTCTGAAAAGGATGTGGGAAAATTGGAACATTATTACATTGTTGGTGGAGTTATGAATTGATCCAACCATTCTGGAGAGCAATTTGGAACTATATCCAAATGGCTATAAAAATGTGCATAGCCTTTGACCCAACAATACAACTTCTAGGGCTGTATCCCAAAGAGATCATACAAGTTGGAAAGGAACCCTTGTGTACAAAAATATTTGTAGCAGCTATTATTATGGTAGCAAAGAATTGGAAATCAGGGGGATGCCCATCAATTGGGGAATGGCTAAACAGGTCATGTTATATGAATTTAATGGAATACTATTATGCTATAAGAAATGAAGAGCAGACAGACTTCATTATATCATGGAATGACTTATACAAACTGATGCTGAGTGAGGGGAATGGAAACAGGAGATCATTATACACGATTACAGACACACAGTATCTGTAAGGACTAACTTTACTTAGCTCCACTCATCAATGCAAGGTTCAAAGACAGTTCTAAAAGACTCATGATGGAAAAAGCTATGCACATCCAGAGAAAGTATTATGGAGTCTGAATGCAAATTGAGGCAAACTTTTTGTTCTCTCTCTTTTTTCTTTTTTTTGTTTTGTTTCTCCTTTCTCATGATTCATTTCATTGTTATAATTCTTCGTTACATCTGGACTATTATGTAAGTAAGTTCAATGTGAATGTATATGTAGAACCTACATTGGATTACATGCCATCTTGGGGGGTTGAGGGGAGGAGAGGAAAAGAGAGAAAATCTGGAACCCAAAAACTTGTAGAATTGAGTGTTGCAAATAAAAAATAGATTAAAATAAAGAATAATAACTAATATGACATGACTTGGCAACTAGACTTATACATGAGAATCTCAACATATTTCAAAGATGGACACACAATACCCATAATACAAATAAAGACCTAAAAATATCCTAGGGAATTCAGCCAATAAAGTGCCATGCCAAATACTCATAATTTCTAAGTTAAATGGAATTAAAAGCTTCTAAAAGATAGAAATCTAGAAGAGATAAAAGCATTTTGGGGGTGGGATGAGGCATTTAGCACCCTTGTCCTGGTGCCCTTCACCACAATTGTACCAAGCATACTTCCAGTGAGTATACAATAAACTTAAATTCTAAGATTTTTTTTATCTTTTTTCAATTAGCGAAACTATGAAGACAGTTTTCAAATGAACTTATTCAGCCCAAACCTCTCTTTTGACGTCCAATCTCACATCTCCAACTAACCATTAGACATCTTGGGCTAAATTCACTGCAGATATCTCAAACTCATCTCAAACAATATGTCTAAGACCAATCTCATGATCTTTCCTCCAAAACTGTCCCTTCTTGCTAGCTTCCTAACTGTCAAGGGTACCAACCCTCCTAATCACTCAGGCCTAAAACTTACATGTCATCTTTGCCTCATTGCTCTCACCTTTCATATCCAATCTATTGCCAAGCTCTGATGATTCCACTTTTGTAATCTCTCATATATGTTCTTTATCTCTTTTGGCATTACCATAACCCTGGTGCAGGTTCTCATCACCTCATGCTTAGACTATTGCAATAGCCTCCTAGTTGATTTCTCTGCCTAAAGTCTCTCCCTGCCTCAGCCCATACACCACTCATCTGTCAAAGTTATCTTCCTCAAGTGCAGTTCTGACTATGTTACTTCTATTTAATGAACTTCAGTGGCTCCAGGAACCATTCTAAGTTTCTATAACCCAGAAGTTTTGAGCCTCAATCAAGAACCACCAACCATACTTTTAAGACAAACATCAAAAAAAGTGTTCCTAGTATATAGTAGGCACTTAATTAACACTTGTTGACTGGATTTCCACTAGAAAAAGCAGCTGTTTTTATCTATCAGTACAATTCAAGGAACATTAAATATTGATCAGTATACAAAGATCTATCTGAGTCTCACTGATAATGAAAAGAATGACATTGTTATTATTATAATATAAGAGCTCTTCTCTATCTCATACATGCCAACAAAAATAATGTAAAGAAAAGATTTTTTTTAATTGTGTGTTTCAGACATAGAGCTTAAGACTATTATGGTTCTGCCTAGACTTAAATACAGTATGATCTGCCTGGATATAAAGCCAAATATGGCTTCCAAATTAAAGAAATGGTCAAATCAAACATCCTATTAAGTAGTCAGTGTATATGGATGACTTCTATCTATGTGGCTCCACTAAAAACAAATAATACATATTTATTTACATGATATTTATTATTTATTATGAAGATATTTATATCTTTACCTCATAGAATCTTTCTCCAATTATATTGGTAGGTGTAAAATATTTATTGTGTTCACCAAGGAAACAAAGGCTGAGGCACTGATTTTGAATCTGAGGGTCAAATTGAATGAATGGACAAGAACGCTTAGAAATACCTTTATCTCCTTCAGACAAGGCACCTAGAATATAAAGCAATCAAGGAGAAAACTGAAGTTGAATATGTTCAGAGACTTATTGCCACCATGAAATAAAAACTAAATGATAATAATACATTTAAAGTAGGCATCAGCTACATAATTCCCATTTTAACACACATGTTGGGAACTGTAAAATATACCTTAATAGATTTGGAAAGTAGACTTCAAGAACACATAAAATGTTGACAAAACACAAGATGAAAGATACCCTATGCCAGTAACGAAAAGGTTAACCCTTACTCTCCAAAACAAGAAACAAAGCCATGATAAATATTCTCAGAACACATGATAAACCAGTCAAAAGCCTACAGAAATACTTTTGGAATAATCAAGCATTACTTCAATAACTAATAGTAAAGGTTGATACTAAGTATATGCCATGGTATTTATCAAATGTAAACAAAATTAGTTTACATCCAGACAGAGCTTATGAAATGACTAAGATCCAGAAGTGGAATCAAAAGACCTTTCATGGGCAACATTCATATGAACTCAGCCAATAATATGTTCAAATGAAGTACCAACATACACCTAAATCACATGAATTTGTTTTTAGAAATAAAGTGGTTTATGGGAGGTGGAGCCAAGATGGTAGCTGGAAAGCAGGACTTGCTTAAGCTCTCCCCCAGATCCCTCCAAACACCTGTAAAAAATGACTCTGAACAAATTCTAGAGCTGCAGAACCCACGAAATATCAAAAGGAAACAGATCTCCAGCCCAGGAGCGCCTGGATGGTGGCTGGGAAGGTCTATTGCAAGGTGCTGGGAGCGGAGCACAGCCCAGTATGGGCCACGCCAAGACAGACCAGACCCAGAGGCAGCTGGCTGGAAGAGGCCTTAGGGCCATGAATCATTGAGCTGTGGCTTTAGCAGAACACTTTAGCAGTGTTTAGCAACCCACAAACACCAAAGAGCAGGTTAGTGGGAAACTGCGGAATTGAGGTGAGAGCAGTCCAGCCCCATCCTTGGGGGTGGTGGAGATGGTGCAGTGGTAGTGGCAATGGCAGCAGCAAGAAGCTCCTATGGCTGCTTCCAGAGCTCTAGAGTCAGCTGCTTCCCGAGTCCCTGGCTCACACGGTGGAAGGAATCTAGCAGTGGATCAGAGCATGAGTGCAAGGAGTGCTTTGTGGGCACGGAGGAAGGTTCTCTTGCTGTGCCCTGTTTAGATCTGGATTGCGGTCCTGTTTGGCAGTTCTTGGGGGAGGAGGAGCGCTGCTGTGACAGAGCCTGTAGTGGTCGGGGAGTAGAAGTAGCTCTGAAAACAGTAGCACTTGGACCCTAAAGCTTGGAACAAAGTACTCACTACTTTATAGGCAGTTATTCCCTGATAAAAAGCTCGAGGGTCAAGTAGTTGGCTGGGAACATGAACAGGAAGTGAAAACGAACTCAGACTCAAATTCGAACTCTAGATTCCTTTTTTGGTGGCACAGAAGATGAAACCATACAGTTAGAAGAAGTCAACAAAATCAAAGGGCCTACATCAAAAGCCCCCAAGAAAAACATGAATTGGTCTCAGGCCATGGAAGAGCTCAAAAAGGATTTGGAAAAGCAAGTAAGAGAAGTAGAGGAAGAATTGGGATAAGAAATGAGAGAGATGCAAGAAAACCATGAAAAACAAGTTGATGGCTTGCTAAAGGAGACCCCAAAAAATACTGAAGAAAATAACACCTTAAAGAATAGACTAACCCAAATTTCAAAAGAGCTCCAAAAAGCCAATGAAGAGAAGAATGCCTTGAAAGGCAGAATTAGCCAAATGGAAAAGGAGGTCCAAAAGACCACTGAAGAAAATAACACCTTAAAAAGTAGACAGGAACAAGTAGAAGCTAGTGACTTTATGAGAAATCAATATATTATAAAACAGAACCAAAGGAATGAAAAAATGGAAGACAATGTGAAATATCTCATTGAAAAAACCACTGACCTGGAGAATATATCCAGGAGAGATAATTTTAAAATTATTGGACTACCTGAAAGCCAAGATCAGTAAAAGAGCCTAGACATCATCTTTCAAGAAATTATCAAAGAAAATGGCCCTGGTATTCTAGAACCAGAGGGCAAAATAGAAATGGAAAAAATCCACCAATCACCTCCTGAGAAAGATCCCAAGAAGAAAACTCTTAGGAATATTGTCACCAAATTCCAGAGTTTCCAGGTCAAAGAGAAAATACTGCAAGCAGCCAGAAAAAAACAATTTGAATATTGTGGAAACACAAGCAGGATAACCCAAGATCTAGCAGCTTCTACATTAAGGGATCAAAGGGCTTGAAATGTGATTTTCTAGAGGTCAAAGGAGCTAGGATTAAAACCAGCAATCACCTACCCAGCAAAACTTAGTATAATGCTCCAAGGCAAAATATGGATTTTCAATAAAATAAAGGACTTTCAAGCTTTCTCAATGAAAAGACCAATAGAAAATTTGAATTTCAAATACAGGAATCAAGAGAAGCATGAAAAGGTAAACAAGAAAGAGAATTCGTAAGGGACTTAATAAAGTTGAATGGTTTTGTTTACATTCCTACCTGGAAAGATGATGTGTGTAATTCACGAGACTTTTCTCAGTATTAGGGTAGTTAAAGGGAATATACATATATAGAGAGAGACAGAGGGCACAGGATGAGTTGTATATGAAGGGATGATATCTAAAAAAATTAAATTAAATTAAGAGGTGAGAGAGGAATATATTGAGAGAGGGAGAAAGGGAGAGATTGAATAGGGTAAATTATCTCACATAAAAGTGGCAAGAAAAAGCAGTTCTGTGGTAAGGGAAGAGGAGCCAGGTGAGAGGGAACGAGTGAGTATTGCTCTCATCAGATTTGACTTGAGGAGGGAATAACACACACACTCAATTAGGTATCGTACTCCACAGGAAAGTAAGGAGAAGGGGATAAAAAAGGGGGGATGATAGAAGAGAGGGAAGATAGGGGGAGGAGGCAATCAAAAGCAAACACTTTTGAAAAGGGACAGGGTTAAGGGAGAAAATTGAATAAAGGTAGACAGGATAGGATGGAAGGAAATATAGTTAGCCTTTCACAACGTGAGTATTGTGGAAGTGTTTTACATAATGATGCATATGTGACCTATGTTGAATTGCTTGCCTTCCTAGGGAGGGTGAGTGGGAAGGAAAGAGGGGAGAGAATTTGGAACTCAAAGTTTTAAAAGCAGATGCTCAAAAAAATTTGGTTTTGCCTGCAGCTGGGAAACAAGATATATAGGGAATGGGGCATAGAAATCTATCCTGCCCTACAAGAAAGTAAGGGGAGGGGGATAAGGGGTGGAGTGGGGTGACAGAAGGGAGGGTTGACTGGAGAATGGGGCAATCAGAATATAGGCCAATTTGGAATGGGGGGGAGGGTAGAAATGGGGAGAAAATTTGTAACTCAAAATCTGTGGAAATTGGTGTTGAAAATTAAAATATTAAATAAAAATGAGGAAAAAAATTTTAAAAAGAAAACAACATAAAAAAGAAAAAAAAATTTAAAAAAAAAGAAATAAAGTGGTTTATGATGACAGTTCAGGACTAGGTCATCACCACCATGAGTTAGAAGTTAACTCTAAGGAATCTAGACACATTGGTCACTGAGAATTATGGAAGGAAATGATAGAAACTGCGTAACATCACTTTAAGCTATAAACATTTAGCATCTATCACATACCTAGCAAAATTTGCCTGATGAGGCATGCAGGAGTATCCAAGGCAGACAAAGCAAACAGGCTGCAGGATGTGAGATATGAGATAAACTGCAACATATGACCAGCCATACACTATGCATTAATGTTCCCACCATAAACTTATCTGTATACTTTCTCAAAGCACCCCCCAACTATCTGATATTCCATAACAGCTCTTCCCCTCCCTTTTCCTGTTCTTCTTGTTTATCTATATGCGATCACAAAGACTCCAGATTAGCTGAAATTCCAGGCATTCCAGAGCCATGCTTTTCCCTCATCCCATTTTCCTGCTCCCCCTTCTCTCTATCCTGTCAAACTGTCTTTAGACCAGGTACCTGACCTGGCTAAGGGCTCTGGCCTCCCATAAGGATTGGAGCCTGCTGGGTGCATCACTCCAATAGACACCTTTGTCTTGGAGATGGTCTGAGTGAATTCTTTTCAGGACAGACCCTGAGACATATGCATCTATTTCTCATCATTCTAGTGTGCTCCAACATTTTGGGGTGCCTGTGAACCTCAGCATGGCCAAGTGGAGATAAATGCATATCAGAACTTTGTTATCTTTCATGAATTGACAAATAACAAATTCCATGATACAAATACAGACCTGAAAATGTTCTTGAGAATTCAATCAATAAACCATGCTGAAACTGAAGCATTGTCATAGACCAAATTGTTGCCCCCAATTACCCATCTTGACCCATAAAAATTTAGAAATATTTTTAGCAGATGTTTTCATATCAAACGCTCAAAGTCCTCAAACTATGTAGAACAAAAAAAGAAAATTCAGAGCTAGAAAAAGAAATCAAAGTCATATGACAATAATTTATCCCTTGCTGTTCACTCATGTCTGACTCTTCCTGACCCCATTTGGGGTTTTTCTGGCAAAGATACTGGAGTGGTCTGCCATTTCCTTCTCTAGCTCATCTTACAGAT
Organism: Trichosurus vulpecula; assembly: GCF_011100635.1. NCBI lineage: Eukaryota > Metazoa > Chordata > Mammalia > Diprotodontia > Phalangeridae > Trichosurus > Trichosurus vulpecula. The sequence goes on from NC_050578.1 coordinate 54,271,409, forward strand.
GAGGGAACTGAGGCAAACACGATTAAGTAACTTCACTAGGGTCACATAACTAGTCTGTGTCTGAGGCCAGATTTGAACTCATAAAGACGAGTCTTCCAGACTCCAGGCCTGGCACTCTATCCACTCTGCCACCTAGCTGGGAATAATTTAAGGTACATATTATTCTCAACATCCTATTTTGCGTTCACCAAGTCTACCAAAAATGCATTTACATTCTAGTACATTCCTTCAATTGTTAAAATCAAATATTTTATCAACCTGGGCAATACTCCACAGAACATTAAATATAAAACAATAATAGCAGAATAGAAACCGTTTTTACCTGAACTACAGTGAATAAGATGAGTAAAACAATTGTCCTGGTGAGGAGAACAGTTTTAGACTTTAACTACCTGACCTAAATGGGACAGGGGTTACCTGTCTGTGCTTGGGACTGGTGTTCAATCACTCTATCTTTGAGCAAGATAGGAATTAAATAGCTTTACCAAGTGTTTGTATCATAAACTCAGCTTGCCCAACCACACACAGGAGGAATGTACAAGGGGACAGATAAGTGGAGAGGAGATGATAAGAATGACTAAAAAGGAATTGATACCCAGGATAAGTAAGGATATAATAAGAGAGCACTTAGCTTCCCTGGGTGAATTCAATAAGTCATCAAATATTTATTAGGCTCAGATTCTGTGCTACCACTGTGCTAAGTGCTGGGAGTACTATTACAAACAAAATGAAAGTCCCTCAAGGACATTACATTCTATTGAGGAAAGACAACACATGAAATGAAGCTGAAATGAAGCTGAAAAGATAGGGGGCGATATATGTGAAGAAAAGGGGAAGAAGTAGTATGTAGAGTTAGGAGAAGATTTAGAAGATGAGAGAGGATGGCTAGTTTAGGCATTTCTTTGAGATGGAGATTCCAGGAGAAGTTCACCAATGGGAGGGAGGGAGGTACCAAAAGAGGCAAAGCATCATCAAAGTTAAGAAGGCCAAAGAGGCATTTTGCAGGGTGAGGAGGCCCCCTAGAAATAATCCTTCTGTATGTGCCCTATTCAGATAACATCTAGACTAGAGTCTGGTATTGAGTTTCGACATGTTTTAGGAAGGATCAATTAGAGTACATTGAGAGGTCAACCAGTAGAGTTGAGTTCTGCCACATGAAGAGTGGCTGAAAGAACTAGGGATGCTTTGAAAACTAAAAGGACCCAGGGGGAGATAATATCAGTTTTCAGATAATTGAAAACTCAAGGTGTACTCTGCAGACAGAGCAGTTTAGTTTGGTTGGAGAACAGAGTGTATAGAGGGGAGTAAAATGAAATAATCCTGAAAAGATGGGGTTGTGAGAAGCATGCTTGCCCTAGAAAGAACAATGCTTGTTGTGAAACCAAGAAAGTTCTCATTTTATTTTAGCCAATTATTCTACATTCCTAGTGAATGAGTATCTCCCAAATGGAGAGTATGTTTATTCAGACAAATGGAAACCCTTTTATGCTGTTCACAATTTGAATTTCCCCCCTTGCTCTCTATTGGCTAGATGGAAGCTCTTGAACCTCCCACTTCATGTTCCCCTCAAACAGCTCATTAAGCATGCTTACAAGCTTCTGACCTTTTACCTGATCAGAAGCTTCTTTTGGCTAGGTCACAGCTCTGATTAGAACCAGCCACCGCTGACTTACATTCTGCTATCACTCAAAGCTGGGAGGAGTTTTAATCCTGTGGAAACAGAATTCCTCTTTTTTGTTTCCCACAGATTGATAGCGTATTATGGAGGACCTCAAAGCCTGGACAGAGGAGTTGAAATTTGTGCAGAATTAAGCCTACTTCTCCCTCTTTATGCCTCTTCCTTTCCTTTTTTTTTTCTCTCCTTCTATCTTGGAAACTTTCTCTATTTCTTCAACTTTTTTCTCGTTTCTTTTTCAAACCATTATTTGGCTGTTGGGATATAGAGTTCTGTAATGTCATTTCAAAAACTTTTGAGCAACCCCAGAACTTCTTTAGAGGAAAGGTAGGACATTAAACTAACAAAGAAAGCAATAGGTCACAAACATGGCAAGTTCTTTCAAGCTGTGAATGGTTCAGTTAGGATCCTGTCGGTAGAAAGAGTACAAAACCTGTAAGGAAGCTTGAATTGACTCTAGCAGTTGGAAGTTTGGGGTAAAAAAGTTTTCTGCCTTGATGTTCCATGAAGGTCACTGGTCTCCATATATAATTAGCTTTGTAAAATGTTTTATGAAAGGAGTCATGGTGCATTTTGGAATTATACATTATCCCTGCTTTTATACACCTCTCTCCATTTCATTAACTTTAATGGAAGATGTCCAGGTACATTAAAAAGAGAAAAGTTATCTATGTGTGATTTTGCCCTGGGGAAATGAAAACCTTGCAACTATTGTAAATAGTCTCTGTTCTCATTTGCAAAGCACTTTCAATTCAGGACATTGTAATATAATAATTTGGTAATACTTAAATCTAAGGAAAGGCAAATGTGATAGAGATGATTTTTTTTAAGTCCTCTTACTAGTATAATCTCAATATTTAGAAGACAGATTAGTCTAATAACACACTGTAATTTGTATTAATAGAAAAACTGAGACATGCTATATGCTTTTAAGAATGATCAGAGAATTCTAACTTTGATTTATGTGAAAATGGTGAGGAATAAGACTTATTTTCAACTTCATTTTAAATTTCCTCTAAAAGTGAAAATGACTTGTTAAACAACAACAACAACAAAAAAATGAGTGTATATAAAGTACATACACACAGTGTCCTTGCAGATCCTTGAACCTGACATTGCCTCTCCCAGCTCTGGTTTTTCATTGCCTGTCCTCTATGCCTGGAACTCTTTTCCTTCTCATCTCCACCTCCTGGTTCCCCTGGCTTCCTTCAAGCCTCAGCTAGAGTCCTGCCTGCTACAAGAAACCTTTTCCAGTCCTCCTTAATGTTGGCATCATTTCTCTGAGATTGTTAGGGGGCAAGTTAGAGCCGACCCCTGCCCTCCTCACACCCAGGGCCTACTGAGGTAAACTCAGGGCTCTGCGATACGGGTGGAGCCAGGAGGAGGGGTCTCGCCTTTGTTGCCTCTGTAGCAATTCCAGGTCTTTGCCCGGACCTGCTTGACCACATGGCACTTTCGGTTCTTTGGGCTTGCTAAGACCACATGGAGCTTCCCGTTCTCTATCTGGACTGCCTGACCGAAGGGAACTTTGGGTTAGCTCGAGAAGAAAAGGGGAGGAGAGCAGGTGGAACCAGGCCAGCCCTAATGCCTAGTAACCAAAGATATAAAAGTTTGCTTTTAACCTGAATAAAACGGAGTCCACTTCAGCTCCCACCCCATTCATTGTCCGGGAGATCAGGTCCTTTGCTGGACAAAGGCCTGGGTGTTGGGGGATAACAGACCCCAACAAGTTGGATGTTGGGGTAGAGGACCCCAACATGAGATTATTTCCATTTTTTATTTATTCTGTACATACTTTGTACATAATTGTTTGCATGTTCTCTCTTTCATTAAACTGTGAGCTCTCTGAGAACAGGGATTGTGTTTTTTCACTTTCTGTGGTGCATTAGAGTTCAGATGAAGAGTGACCAGAACCCAGGGATTGCTTTAGCAAACTTTATTGCTAATCACAAGGGGAGGAGAACAGCTGCTAGAAGAGACAGTCTTGTGTTTGGTCTCCATACCTGAAGTGTGGGGGTAGGGGAGTGAAGATTTCACAATCAAGTCAAGGGTCCCCAGGCCACTGAGACAACAACCAGTGTGATACTGATGAGACTTCCCTGTTATCTATAGGACAAGTAAAGTGACAGTATTGTAACGACAATGTTGCTAGCAGCTACTGTGGCTTTGCAAGTCCAATAACACCAGCACACAGAAAGGCTACAAACAGAGGTTCTTTGATCTGCTTTTCAAAGGAAAGCAACTTTAAGGGGTTAACAATCTCAGTTTAATTAAACATACATATATCATTCACTTACTTCAGGGGGAAAAGATCAGCCTCCTGAACTTCAGGGCAAATGCAGACAGAAATTACAAGCACACATTACAAACAGAGCAAATAATACAAACCAGTCTATCTATAGTGATACATAGTTACCAGAGAAGCACCAAGATTTAGGTTATCAAAGCCACAGGGGAGGGAGGTGATTTCAATGGCTTGTGCAGCATCTTGTCACCAACACTCTTTCAATGAGCATACCCCCAAAGGCAAAATGCTAACCTCAGAGCTCTTATACCCTCTTCAGGACCCTGAGGGCTGGGGCCAACTTAGCATTTAGTGTGTGGGAAAGTTCTTCAGTCTCTAGCACCACATCATGAATTCCAGGCTCCTAGGTTCCTGGTCATCAAACTCCTGCAGGCCGCTCCTGGCTTATGCTGAAATCCTAATGTAGGTGGTTCTGTACCTTTGCTCTCACCTCACCAAAGTCAGCTTGAAGGCAGCCCACCACTTTCCATCTGACCTTTCCAAAGTTCTCACTCAAGCAGCCCTCCACTCTGGCTGGCTCAGCATGTCAGCAGCCATCAGCTTGTTGTCTCACCTCACCAACTGCTCCTACCGACTCTGCATGAAGGCAATTCTCTGATCCTGTTTTAAGGCTCCACATACAGTACAATCTCAGCACAGTCAGGAGCCAGACTAATGCACTCAAGCCCTGGCTCGACCATCCCCACCTCCTACAAGCCTCTGCTTGTTTTTCTCCCACAGCCTCTGCTCCAGACTGTCTCCTCTGGAGTTCCAGTGGGGTAGGGAGGGGGAAGGAGAGGTTATCTCCCAGGTCCTGGCTCTGGGCTCCCAGGAAACCACTCCTGTCACTGCCACCCACATGTTTTCCCTCAGGCCTCTGGGGATTCACAGAACCATAGCCACCACAAGTATAAAGAGCAACCAATAATTGGGAAACATTCAACCACTATCTCAGTACCCCAAAACTCCATAATTTCCTTTTAATCTGCAGATCCTGCCAGCTATGCCATTTTGTAACAAAAATGTTGCTAGCAGCTACTTTGGCTTTGCAAGTCCAATAACACCAGCACACAGAAAGGCTACGAATACATGCTCTTTGATCTGCTTTTCTAAGGAAAGCAACTTTAAGGAGTTAACAATCTCAGTTTAATTAAATATATATATATATATATATATATATATATATATATATATATATATATATATATATATATATATATATCTTTCACTTACTTCAGGGGGAAGATATCAGCCTCCTGAACTTTTTGTTTTTGAACGTCTGTTTTTAAAAACTTTGAGTTCCAAATTCTCCCCCTCCTCCCTTCCCACCCCCCCTCCCCAAGAAGTCAAGCAATTCAACATAGGCCACATGTGTATCATTATGTATAACCCTTCCACAATACTTATGTTGTGATAGACTAACTATATTTTGCTCCTTCCCAAACCATCCCCCTTTATTGAATTTTCTCCCTTGGCCCTGTCCCCTTTTGAAAGTGTTTGTTTTTGATTACCTCCACCCCCATCTGCCCTCCCCTCCATCATCCCCCCCTTTTTTTTATCTTCTTCCCTCTTCTTTCCTGTGGGGTAAGATACCCAATTGGGTATGTATGGTATTCCCTCCTCAGGCCAAATCTGATGAGAGCAAGATTCACTCATTCCCCCCTCACCTGCCCTCTCCCCTCCTCCCAGAGACCTGCTTCCTTTTGCCACCTTTATGTGAGATAATCCACCCCATTCTATCTCTCCCTATCTCCCTCTCTCAATATATTCCTCTCTCATCCCTTAATTTGATTTTATTTCTTTTAGATATCTTCCCTTCATCTTCAACTCACCCTGTGTCCTCACTCTCTCTCTCTCTCTCTCTCTCTCTCTCTCTCTCTCTCTCTGTATATATATATATATATATATATATATACACATAGATATATACATACATACACATTCACTTATATATACATAAACATATATACATATATGCATATTCCCTTCAGCTACTCTAATACTGAGGTCTCATGAATAATGCATGTTATCTTTCCATGTAGGAATGTAAACAAAACAGTTCAACTTTAGTAAGTCCCTTGCAATTTCTTTTTCTTGTTCTTTTTCTTGATTACCTTTTCATGCTTCTCTTGATTCTTGTGTTTGAAAGTGAAATTTTCTATTCAGTTCCGGTCTTTTCACTGAGAAAGCTTGAAAGTCCTCTATTTTATTGAAAATCCATATTTTGCCTTGGAGCATTATACTAAGTTTTGCTGGGTAGGTGATTCTAGGTTTTAATCCTAGCTCCATTGACCTCCGGAATATTGTATTCCAAGCCCTTTGATCTCTTAATGTAGAAGCTGCCAGATCTTGGATTATTCTGATTGTGTTTCCACAATACTCAAATTGTTTCTTTCTGGCTGCTTGCAATATTTTCTCCTTGATCTGGGAGCTCTGGAATTTGGCATCAATATTCCTAGGAGATTTCTTTTTGGGATCTATTTGAGGAGGTGATCGATGGATTCTTTCAATTTTTATTTTGCCCTCTGGCTCTAGAATATCAGGGCAGTTCTCCTTGATAATTTCTTGAAAGATGATATCTAGGCTCTTTTTTTGATCATGGTTTTCAGGTAGTCCAATAATTTTTAAATTATCTCTTCTGGATCTATCTTCCAGGTCAGTGCTTTTTCCAATGAGATATTTCACATTGTCTTCCATTTTTTTCATTCCTTTGGATCTGTTTTATAATATCTTGATTTCTCATAAAGTCACTAGCTTCCACTTGCTCCAATCTAATTTTTAAAGTAGTATTTTCTTCAGTGATCTTTTGGACCTCCCTTTCCATTTGGCTAATTCTGCCTTTCAAGGCATTCTTCTCCTCATTGGTTTTTTGGAGCTCTTTTGCCATTTGAGTTAGTCTATTTTTTAAGGTGTTGTTTTCTTCATTGTATTTTTCAGTATTTTTTGGGTCTCCTTTAGCAAGTCATTGACTTGTTTTTTATGGTTTTCTCGCATCCTTCTCATTTCTCTTCCCAATTTTTCCTCTACTTCTCTAACTTCCTTTTCCAAATCCTTTTTAGAACTCTGTTCTATAACCTACAGAGTAATCTCGACCCCAAGATTTGAGACAATAACTGTTCTCATAGACCCAAGAATGCCTGTATTGTCCTAAGGAAAGTCTATCATGAGAACTGTCTCAAGGCCTAAGAATGATTGTGCTGTGGTCCAATCCATTTCATGTATATAAGTGGCCCCAACATCAGCAGTATTAAGCCTTCCTTCTTGCAGGGGAAGGGGGGGTTCCATTTGCAAATGCCATTTTCCCCACTCTGAAATTAATTAAGCTTCTTTTTATACCCTTACTCTCCTGTCTCTGGCCTGCTTTATATGGCTCCGGCTGCCCACAGGTTAGAGGCCCATGGTGCAATTAATGCTCTCTCTCCTCGATTTTCTTCATCCACTCTTTTAGCTCCATGTTTCAAATCTACCACTATATTTGGATATTCCCTTAGAATTCATCATCCTGGTTTTTATTTATACCTCTTACATACTTTACAATGGCTCACATTCCCCTACTTCACTCCTACCCCCACCACCTTGAGGGAGAATAAATTCAAGTGCAACATAGTCAAGAGAATTGGGAAATTGATTTGGGGTAGACATAAGGAAACTATGTTTGCATGAATTAAGATGAATGCCTGCACGCTAACCATGCTCATTTCAGCTTTATATTGCTGAATTCCTCTTCAGTTTCAATTCATATTCCCTGACCTACATGGAAAACCACAAATCCCACTGGATAGGAGGAGAAAACAAATTAGGTTGATTTGAGGAGAAATCAAATGAAAAAAGAAACCCTTCAGGATTTCTGAAAAGAGCAGAAGACAACAACAAAACTTTATATCATGCTTAAAGGCATATTTAAGAAGAGTCCCAACTGTGAGCAAAATTGAAAAGCAATAACTCTTTGTTCACCCTTAAGTAGTGAGAAGCTTCTTTTATTCTCTTTTATTTCATGACTTTGCCTCGAAGCCAACATGAAGCAAAGGGTTCCATCAAGTGTGAAGTAGACATTTTATAAATATCCTGGCAAGTTGACACTGAACCATTGGTAGCTTCTGTTTGAACTGGACCATTCAACTACTTCCAGATTATCTAATTGTAGGATCAGCTAGTTCAAACCTCTTCATCTTCTCCACAAGAATAACATGAGCCACTTTAGCAAATATTTTGTTAAAATCCAGCCAAAAGGTCCCCCACAGCACAGATATCAAACATTCGGCCTGATGGTAGTATGCTGTAGACATGAACCAGATTGAAATGTGATTGGGAAATATTTAAAAAAAATAAACATAGAATATAGATGATGCTAATATGTAGTTTTCTGAATTTCTAATATGTGGAGGGCAGGGATTCTGATGTAGACTTTAACAGCGCTTTTCTGTTTGAGTTTTACATTCCTGATCTTCAACATTCTCCTTATCTACTAGTTCAGTGAGGTTGTAAAAATGAAGTAAGATCGACCTGTCATGACCTATTCTTAATGATGCCATGTTCCCTCTTTGTACTCACTACTCTCTTTTCTAGGTGTTCATTAACCATTTCTTTAATAATTCCTTCCAAAGATTTCCCAGGAATAGGGGAACCATGGAAATTGGTACTGATCCCTTTGGAATCTTCCTAATCTGCCTCCCCAACCTTCCCCATTACCACCACCACCAAAAAAAAAAAAAAGAAAGAAAGAAAAAAAACCAGCCATACTAAAAGAACAAGCTCATTTTTGTTTACCTCCAGGGCCCTCCGCAGAGTTTGAAATACCATGATCACTTAGTGCAACATACAATAGACAGCCTTAGCTATTTTTGGCCATCATATCACATTTTGTACTAATATTGACTTTACTATTACATTTAAGGCCATAGATTTTTCTCACATTAACTCTTGTTCCACAATCTTCAAGTTCTAGAATTGTTTTTAAAGAATTTAACTTTACCCCTTTAATCTTTATCTTTTTTTTAACTTTAGCTCATCATTCTAGCTTTTGAGGTAGTTTTTGAATCCCAACTTTATTATAAAACAATAATAATAGTTAATAAAAAGCACCTTAAGTTTTTCAAAGTTCATTACATATGCTATCTCATTTGAGTTTTACAACAAACTTTTGAAGTAGAAATAATTATTTTCTCCATTTTACTGATGAGGAAATGGAGTCTGAGAGCAATTAAGTGATTTTCCAGGGTCACTTAGCTAGTATGAAGTAGGATTCACATACGGATCTCAATGATTCCAAGTCCAGGGAGTCCATTCACCATTGCATGATAGTGAAGTTGAGTTCACTGGCCAGAGTTTGCCAATATTGCGTTCTTACGTTACCTAAGAAATTGCCCTTTGTTAAACATCTACTTGGTGCTTTGCTCTTTCTCTAAGATCTTTCAAAGATCATAGATGACAAGTTAATAACTAGTTAACATATCTAATATGCTATAACATAACATATAACATAACAGTAATAATAAACTAGTTAACAAGTTAATATCTTATTAACCAGTTTTACTCTACCTTTCTCACTCTAAGGTCCTTCTCCTCCTATCATCTGATACAGAAGGAAGTAAATGGGGGAAGCTAGGTGGTGAGTAAAGCACCAGCCCTGGAATCAGGAGGAACTGAGTTCAAATCCAGCCTCAGCCTTTGACACACTTACTAGCTGTGTAACCTTGGGCAAGTGATTTAACCCCAATTATCCTTCCCCCTGCAAAAAAAAAAAAACATGGAAAGAAAAGGAATAAGTGTTTACAAAGCACCTACTATGTACCAGGCACTATGCTAAGCGCTTTTACAAATATTACTTCATTTGTCCCTCATAAGAAACTTGTGATGTAGGTGCTTTTATTATGTCCATTTTATTGTTGAAGAAACTGAGGAAAACAAAAGTTAAGTGACCTTCTCAAGGTCACACAACTTGTAAGTTTCTAAGAGTGAATTTGAACTCAGGTCTTCCTGACCCCAGGGGAAGCTCTCTTATCTACTTTGCCATTCTCCATCCCAGGCAGTATCCATATGCTTTCCTTAATCCTACTTTTGTCCCCAATATAGCTAAAAAGAAACAAAACACCATTTTTGCTATCCTTTGCATGCCTTTTCAGCCCTAGCTCATCCAGGGCTTCATTCTACCTAGTCTTATAGAATCTTGCTCCTCAGGTCACCTTTGTCTTCTCTACCTCTCCTGTAAAAATCTGGACTGACTGATGTTTCCCCCATGCAGCCACATTGGTCTCCGTAGTCAAGGCATCCATTTCCTTTTCATTAGAAACATTTCTACTCACATCTGCAAAATGTAATTCTTGTGAGCCTCCTAACTACCAAAGACTGATTTCACTTAAAAAATATCATACTCATTCTGTGTTCTCTTTCTCACCAGCCACATTTCCACAAAGGAGAAACTTCCATGCTGAGGCTCAATGCCCTTATTACTCAGTGCCCTGGCCTGGGACCCAGCTAAGCTCACTGTAGCCCAAGCTCTTCTCACACTCTGAACTTCTCTTTGTATCACTGCTGCTGTTTGAAACTGGTTCTCCCCATCTCACCCAGGCTGAGGGGCTATAGCAGTCGCTCACAGACTGATTCTGCTGCTGATCAGCACACAAACTTTGACCTGCCCTCTTTCTGACCTGGACCAGTTCATCTTTAGGTATACAGCCTAGGGGCTCACTATAGTGGTCCCAGACAGTATGGACACCCAATCAGCTTTAGCCTGAATGCAGCTCAGTATTTCTGAGGTCAAACGATTGATTCTCTGGCCTCAGGCTCTCAAGGAACAGGAATAAACCCAGCCTGAACTTGGTGAAATCCTGAATTCCTCCCTCCTTATGAGCCACTTTGTACCTATGGGCACCCTTCCCGTCTCCACGTTGCTTTCTAGATCCTCTTTATCTCTTGTCTTCCCCTATTAGAATGGGGGCTCTTAGAGGGAAATAATTGTCTTATTTCTTCCTATTTGTATCTCTGGCACTTAGCATATGCCTGGTATATAGTAAATGCTTAATGAATTGTGTGTTATTTTTTCCAGCCATGCTGACTTGGAACTGTGTTTCCAAGGGTTCATCTAAAAATAAAAAAGTTTTATCTATCTATCTAGCCAAATAACTAACAAGAAGGTATGGGGTTTGGGATTCCCCAGTTTTCAAACACTAGTCTCTTTCATTTTCCCATGGAGATGAATAAAATGAGAGAATAGGCACAAAGATAAACTAAATCTTGGAGTCAAGCCGTTGTCTCTTTTACTAGATTCACAGTATTCACAGCCTATATCTATATCTCTATCTATATCTATCTATTATGTCTAGATACAGATATAGGCTGTGAATACTGTAGATAGATAGATAGATAGATAGATAGATAGATAGATAGATAGATAGATAGATGTGTGTATTGGACCTGCCCTTTTCCGTCCTCCAAAACAAAACTATCTTTTCTTTTTTTTGTATCATCACAAGTCTTGCTTGGTATTGGCAGAAACCCAAACAGCACACTCTGTGTCTCCAACATACTCTTTGCCCATGATAGCTGTTTAAGGACATATCTTTCATCATAATCTAACCATGGGCTAGAAATTAAGGGTCCCAGTCAAAAAACATTCCCAATAGATTCTTCTGTGTGGCTAAAATGATCAATATCTGTCTCGCCATTCATTAAAACTGCAAACAAAAAATCTCAAGGAAATCCAATTGAGTCAACCATATTTTTACTTCAAGAAAGAGCAAATGTCAATATAAATCAGGGGTTCTTAATCCAGGATCCATGAGATCTGTGAATAGAGTTCAGTGGTTCCTTAAATTTAGATTGGAGATTTTCTGGTTTCCTTTGAAATCTTTTTTTTTTTTTTAATTTTAAAAATTCAGTTAAGGACATTATTCTGAGAAGGGAGCCATAGGCTTCCTTGGACTAACAAAATTGTCCATTATACAAAAAAATTATTAAGAGTCCCAGCTATAAACAAATTACAAACAAAAATTTGCTAATTAACAAGCAAGTGGAAGAAGAGAGGAATTGAATAGAAACAAATTGACTCTTTCACTGTTTCTGAGAGTTATTTGCTCAGAATTCCTCCAAAGTTGAACTTTTTTTTTCTCAGCTGTTACCCCAACTTTCCTTCCAGCTCTGATAAACCACTGTTGATGATGAGGAAAGGAAGCACCACTGCTCTCTTCTCAAAATCCCATAGCTGTCCCCAAACCATGGATTATTCCCTTGGCTGGGGAAATGAGGGCAAATTCAAATTCCCAGAAGTCTATGCTGCAAGTCCAAGGCAATTTCTCCCATTGGCAGTAGTTGCAGAATTTGTTCCCAAACTCTTCCAGTCACCTTTCCAGAAAGTTGTTGCAACAGAATCATAGGAGCAGAATTGAGAGCTGGGAAGGGCCTGAGAGATGATATAGTTCAAATCTTGCATTTTACAGTTGAGTAAACTAAGGCTCATAGTAGTTTGATAACTTATTTTTTGTCACATAAATTATGTCAGAGACTGAATTTGAACTCAATTCTTCCTGACTCCAAGTCCTACATTTAAACCACTACTGTCTTCCATATTGCTTTTTGGTAGCTCTTGTTTAGCTGACTTTTAACTGTTTGGTTATAGTTAAAAATAGAGAAGTACATTGGGGAACAGATTAGATAAACAATATACACAATCAAATGACCCTAGTAGCCTATTGTTCAATTAACCCAAAATCTTGATCTGGTGGGATAAAGAACTCACACATGGACAAAATTTCTGGGAAAACTAGGCAGCAGTCTGGCAAAATTAAGAATAAGTCAATACCTTAACTCAGATAATATAATCTCAAAATCAATGAATGACTTAAATACAAAACATTACCTCATGAACCAATTAGAAGAGCAAAGAAGAAATTATTTTTAGAATCTATGGATGGCTTTTATGGATCTAAGGCTCAGAGATGTTATGTAACTTACCTTTGGTCACAAAAGTAGTGTAAGAGACTGAATTTGAACTAATTCTTCCTAACTTCAAGGAAGAAAGTCAAGGTAGCAGTAACCCTATTAAAATTCTAAATAAATAATAACTCAAGAAGTGCAGATTAAAGCAACTCTGAGGTTCTACCTTTGCCCATCAGATTGACAAAGTTGGCAAAAAAGGAAAATTACAAATCGTAGATGAGCTACAGAAAAAAAAATATTCCTATTAATGCACTGTGGAGCTAGGAATTGGTACAGCTATTCTGGAAAACAATTGGGAACTATGCCCCAAAAGTTGACAAAATTGTGCATACCTTTAGACCCAGCAAATCTAGGCCTATACTGCAATGAGATCAAAGATAGAAGAAAATGACTAAAATATTCTAAAATATCTATAGCAGTTTTTTTTCAATATGTGTTATAGAAAATAACTAGAAACTCTGGGGTACACATCAATTGCAAAATGGCTGAACCAAGTAGAAATGATAAAGGGAAGGGTTTTAGAGAAACCCAGGAAGTCTTAGATGAACCATTACAGGGTTAGATGAGTAGAAATAGCAAATAAATTTCTATAATAATAACATTTTAAAGACAAACTACTTTGAAAGATTTAAGAATTCTGATCAATATAATAGCCAACCATGATTCTAGATGACCCACCTCATGACAGAGAGGTGATGGACTCAGGGTACAGAATAAGATCAATTTCTTGGACGTGGCCAATGTGATAATTTCTTTTGCTTGTGATACATATTGGCTACAATGTCTGTATTTTTCTTTTGTTTTTTTTCCCCCATTTTTCAGTGGGGGAAATAGAGAATTTGTTTTTAATTGAAAAAACGTTTATTAAAAAAATAAAACAACCTGGGCCTAACAGAGTACTTCAGCACCCAGAGTAATGACTGGCACTTAGTAAGTATTGTTGTGGTTGTTCTTACTGTTCATGTGCAAAAGGATAAAGAGAGATATACCAGTTGCCTACTATCCTTTGAAATTGTCTACTGGCCTATCACTGGTGCTTTGGGCAGATAACCTAATCGTAACTTTTTCTTTCTTAATTTTTTTCTTCAGAGTGTGATTTCATCAATACACAGAAATCTTAGTGTAAAAACTCCTTCCTTTGAGGAACATTAGCAATTCTTCTTTAACTGAGAGTTTTACGGAGTTGCATGAACCACCCTTGAAATCACTCAGTAGCTTGCATAGGTCTCACAGCTAGCATACATCAGAGGCAAGAGTTGAGCCTATTTCTTACTAGCCTTCAAGGCCAACCTTCTATTGATTGTCTCCAAACTTTATTAAAACTAGGAAAGGAAAGCATTTATTTTCACCCACCAGAAGAATTGTAAATAAATGTGTAGCCATTGTCTGACCCCCAGGAACAAAAAGCAAACCACCCACAAAAGGGTTAAATTAAGAGGGCATATACCTTCTCCTTTGCTCTAATTCATCAGTAAATGGACTCCCTGGATATGGCCATGACTTAATCTCATTACTTTGGCACCTTAAGGTTAATTTTCCTACTCTGGACTCTCAGAAAAAAAGGAAAGATTCCATTGTAATGGAAATATGATTCATGAAGATTTTCAATATGGTCCCTGACTGCAATGGAAGGTAATTCTGTTTCCATTGTCTATCCCTCATCTGTTTTCCCTCCCACTGAACATAGAGGGACTGGAATGCTTTTTGTGAAGGGTTAGCTCAGTTGAAAGAATATGGATGATTTTTTTTTAGAAATCTAATTCTGCAGATAACTTATCTATTTTTCAATGACTTTTCTTTCTACCTTCCTTATACATCACTAGTGAAATTAAAACCCATGTATAGCTCAAGGTTTCTGGCCCTATCTGCATGACATTTCTTCATTTTCTTTAAAAGGTGAGTGTATAAAAACTATACATTTCTTCTTCCATTAATATTGTACATATGGTACCAGAAAGATCATTGCAAACTAGCTCCCCACTGCCTCCAAATCTGTGTTAAAATGGAAAATCAAAATAAATTGCTTTTTTATGAAAACTTAATGTAATAATACCTTATACTGAACAATCTATTTTGAGAAGAGAAAGATGCAATATTTCCCCAGAAAGAGCACCAATTACATAAGTGCACGGGAGGGAAAAAGAGTGGAAAATCCTTGCTAGAATAGTATCTTCGAAAGTACAAAAAAAAGAAACTTTAGTGTAAGGTTTTTTTGTTTTGTTTTCTTTTCTTTTGCTTTCTCTAAAATCCTGGCAATGCAACCCAGTCCAATAGCAAAATACCCCTGTGATTCTAATCTATTATTATTGTCATTTAAACAATCATTAATCACCTAGTTATGCACATGACTTTGATAGTCACTTTTCCAAACAAAGAAGGCTTGTGGATAGCTGTGTTAATGAGGGATTTCCAGAGTGATAATCTTGACTGAGCTGACTGGGGAACTACCAAATCAAACAATCTGACTTCTTTCCCTGAATTGACCAGTTATTGTGGCTACAGGCTGCTAGATAGTATAGTGAATAGACTAGAGTTCAAACTCAATTTCAGACACTCATGATACCCTAGGCAAGTCATTTCACCACTACTTGCCTACGTTTCTTTGACTGTAAACTGGATTACACCTATCTCCAGGGTTTTCGTAAGGATAAAATGAGATAATAAGTGTGAACTGCTTGCTATATAAATGTCAGTTGGACATTCAGTCATGTCCAAGTCTTCATAATCCCACTGGAAGTTTATTTGGCTTACTGAAGTGGTTTGCCATTTCCTTCTCTGGATCATTTTACAGAAGAGGAAATTGAGGCAAGCAGGGTTAAGTGACCTTCCCAGGGTCTAAGTAAATGTCTAAGCCCAGATTTGAAATCACTCTAGGCTCAACACTCTATACACTGCACCCCCTACCTGCCCACATATAAATGTTAGGAATCACTATCATTGAGATAAAATTTGTAAAAATTCTTAGCACAGGGCCTGGCATGTAGTAGATAATAAACGCTTCCTGTTGTTTTTATTTCTTTCTCGTTGTTACAAAAGCAGAGAGAATATGAGCATGAGCCCACAGCCTCAAAATCCATGAAAGCTGATTATCTCACTTTGTGTACTATCCCCTGTGAACTGAAATAATTACTTGTTTCCATCTGAGTTTTTTATACATTTCAGGTGTTTGGGGACCACAGTCCTTATGCCTTTACTCATCACTTCTGCAGAATGGACATGTTTTTCCCCTTTAGTCACTCTCTATAAATCAATCTCAGTTATTTTGGATGTGCTCTTTTCCTCAATTTGTCTACATTTTACTCAAATGGAATGAAAAGAACATTGCTACTTAGAACTAATTTTAAAAGACTATGACTTATTACTCTCTGTTTATGGTCAAGTAGGTCAAAGAATATTGGTTTTTCATTTTTTGTTGTACTACAAATTGATACACGCAAATTTAGCTTTCTATTTCAGTAATCGTTGTATTTGTCTATAAACTCAAAATATCTTGAATGTAGTGGGTACCGGAGAAAATATCTGTTGAATAAATGAATGACTGAGTGAAGGTGGAATGTTTCTTTCACATTTTCCCCAATGAATAAACTCCCTTGGAAAAATTTCAAAATATAGAATTTTCCTCTCCCATCTTCACTATAGGAATACATCTTTTATTTTTCTTGTCCATGAGAATAATTCTGAATGTACATACAGCCCATGCCCCATCCTTTCAAAGTAGAATTAATGAATTTGGAAATGAATGTCCTGCCATTGGCTTGAATTTCCAATCTTTAAATTTCATTAAACTAACTTCACTTCTTACTGAAAGACCAGATAAGGAACATACAACAGTCTCCCACATTTCAATGTAAACATCTTGAGGGCTGGGACAGTTTTTTGCCATTCTATCCCCAGTGGTTAAACTAAGACCTAGCATACTTAAGAAATAGATACTTAAGAATTCTTGCTGACTGAAAAAAGCAAAATGTGTAATAGAAAGTTAAGGATTAAACAAATTTCAACACTCATTCCTATAGAATACAAATTCTTCCCTTATTCTCACCAGAGTAGTCAGGAAAAAATAGCATAACTGAGATCATGCTCAGGGTTCCTTAAGCTGAAAGATTACCCCATCAAAGACCTCTATTGTATCTTGGGGAGAACCTGGAGGGAAAATCTACTGGAAAAACTCATGTTGTGATATGGGGAAAGATTTAGCAAAGTTTTAGTGTGGATAAACAAGGCT
This sequence comes from Trichosurus vulpecula, assembly GCF_011100635.1. NCBI lineage: Eukaryota > Metazoa > Chordata > Mammalia > Diprotodontia > Phalangeridae > Trichosurus > Trichosurus vulpecula. The sequence goes on from NC_050578.1 coordinate 54,288,527, forward strand.
TACAAGCTCTGAATATGCTTTACTACTATCTTCTTAGGGTTGATACTCACTCCCTGAGTAGAAACTATGTGTCCCATATACTTGAAAAGCATTCTGCAAAATTGGCAGTGCAGATTGGTCTTATGAGTAATTGGCTTCTAACTAATTTAATAATTTCCATAATTTTCCCCTCATGCTCTTATGGCATCTTTCCAAATATAATGAAATCATCCAAGTTCATGTCATCACCCACTTTTGTGATGAGTCACAGAAACTTTTTGGAGGCATTTGTTCAAATTGGTAGAATCTCAATGGACTGATGAAGATCATCTTTCCCTTTTCTTCTCTTTCCACACAGAATAGTACCAATACAAAAACCACTGTTGCCCAATAAATAGTCCAGTGTATCTTAGACTTATTTGTGGTGGCCAGACCCACCTTGGTTCTCTTATTCAAAGTCTAATAGTCCATGCATATTTTAATATTTCCAGTCTTTTTTCTGCAAAACCACTATTGGCAAGGCATTTAGACTACAGAACCCTGTGATGGGGCTGTTGACTAACAATTTCTTTAAGTGTTTCCTGAGATGTTCCATTTCAGGAGATCAATCTTCCGAAACTGTTCTCAAAAAGGTATAGAGTTTTCTTTGGATAGGCAGAGAAATATGAGCATGGAATGTTCCATAAACTATTGGATGTGATTGATATGTTGATTAGTTTGTATGAACTTTTTTTCCTCTTTCATTGATTATTCTGTTACAAAATAGAGCTTCCTGAGAAGGAGAAGAGAGGTATATGTTTTAAAATGAAAGATGTGGAAAACTAAAAGATATTAATAAAAACTAAGAAAATATACTTAATACATTAGGTTACATGCTGTCTTGGGTGGGGAGGGGAGAGGAGAGGGAAGAAAAGAAAATTTGGAACCCCAAAACTTGTGGAACTGAATGTTGTAAACTAAAAATAAAAAATAAATTTATTTTTAAAAAATAGAGTGGAATCGACTTGGATTCTGTGCATTGTTTCTTGAGGGGCAAAACCAATACCCTAAGATCCTATGAAAATCTACTAGATCAAATGATCCTTTGATTCCTCAGCTAATTAAAACTCTTCAAAATATTTTTTTTTCTGGATCTCCCTTTTCCAACCCCTCCCTAGAAGGAAGGTTGAGTACTTCCTTGATGTGCTTCACCAGATATGGTTTCTGTCACCTTGCATACTTCTGCATAGGTTAAATGAATTGTCTAAGAGGTACTGAGCCCAAGACTATTCACCATTTGAACTACTCTGCCAATACTTTGAATGGGCTGGAGTTTATTCAGGCTGAAACTCAAGACATGCATGTTGTGTCTCATTTACTAGGTCCATGGTATCTACTTTCTCAATGACAGCCAAGAATTACAGTGTCTTTGAGATATAACTCCAATATGGACAGTTTTTCCTTCAGAGAACTACAGAGGCCTGATCCCTCTTCCCTGAACATCCATTGATTGTAGAAATATATTGTGCAAATATCTTTTATAAAATAACTGGATTGATTGTCATTTGGGACCTCCAGAGCAACTGTCCTCCCTGATTCTCCATTGGGTATTGAGTAGGAAGGAAGTGATGGTAGGTTGAGCTTACCTAAGAAAGACTACTAGAAGGAAGACAAATGACCATGGAATGATAATAATAGATCACATTTATATAGTTCTAAATGGTTTGCTAAGTGATTTCTTCTATACAATTTTCATTCAGCAGAGTAGGACATGGTGCATCTCTAATGTTTACTGTCACTCTTCCATGAGGTCCTATGAGTATAAGTAGAAAGGACTTTCCTGAATCTTGTTAAGAAAATTTAAGCAGAAGAACCTTCAGGTTCTGGAGCAGCTCTTATCCATAATTAAAGCATTGTTTCCTGATCTGGCAAAGGGAGAATTCACCTTCTGGTGAACCAGAATCATCAGATTCTGATAACTTTTGAATCCTGATCTCAAGTTCACCCAGCACACATATAGCCATCTAACACACTCACCATAACTACCTTATATTTAACTACCTTTTGTTTTTTTTTATTTGTTCTGTGACATATATATTTATATGTATATATGTATATATATATACGCACATATACATGTATATACATATATACAAATATGCATATATTTGTATATATGGGTATGCCTGTATTGTGTGAGTACATGTAGTTATACATGTCATTTGATAGAATGCAAGTTCCTTGTGAGTATAGATCTCTGAATACATTCTTTGCATACATCTCTATTCCTAGAACATAGTAAGTATTTAATACTTGGACTTGTTGCAAGTCAAGAATTGTAAGAAAATATAATTCACTAGCTTTATGGCAACCACATTAGACATACCCAAGAAAGTTTGCTTGGACATTGATTTTGAATCAAGGGTTACTAACATTTTGGGGTGTCCTACACACCTTTGGCTATGGTCTGATGATGTCTATGGAACCCTTCTCAGAATAATATTTTTTAATGTATAAAATAAAATACACTGAATTGCAAAGGAAATCAATTTTACTAAAATATAGTTATAAAAATATTTTTAAAAAAGTTGCCAGATTAAGAACCTCTGGTTTGTAGTATGATGGGTAGGGATCACTCTGCTTCTTGGATTAAGGAAACTCCTGGCTCTTTTGAGCATCCATGGATCAGACCTCACACCACAAAAGAGATCAGAAAAAGGAAAATATTGAGATGGCTCTTAACCCTGGAGCCCCTGATGACCACTGTAACGGTAATCAGGGTGAGGCTTTTTGCTGTTCTTCTCTTAAATGCCTTTAATGATTCTGGCCTTTGTTTGAATGGGGCTGGTAAATTGGTATCTTGTCTTGGAATGTTGCTCTGCACTAAGGTAATCAGGAGTCATTGACATGTATATGATGTGACACTGTCGATGAGGAACTTTCACATACCTTGCCTTGGTGAGGTCAGAGCCATCAGGGCTCTGAACAGGATATAATTGAGGGGAGCTTGGTGCTTGACTTTTGGGGTTCACTCATGGAAGGAGTGTTGAGACTCTAGGCAAGCTGTTGTAACTGCCCTCTGGCTTTGATAACCCAGACAGATATTGGTGCTTCTTTGGTAACTATGAATTGTGACTTGAATCAGACAATGTCTGTTTACTAATGTTTGTGATTTCTGTCTGTATTTGCCTTGAAGTTCAGGGGGCTGATCTTTTCCCCTGAACTAAGTGAATGATATATGCATGTTTGATTAAACTGAGATTGTTAACCCCTTAAAGTTGCTTTCCTTAGAAACGTAGATCAAAAAACCTGTGTTGGCAACTTTCTGTGTGCTGGTTGTTGGTGGGTCTTACACTCCTACAGCAGCGGCTAGCCAGATTGTTGCTACAACCACTCAACCCCAGAGTTTGCCTAGTAATGACCAAGAAGATGCTGCCTCCCTTTCAGGGACCTGGCATTAGGAATACTCTCCATACAGTTGAGACTGTATCACTTTATAACTGTAATATTGTGGGAGAATTCCCAATAACTTCTCAGCAAATTTTTCAGGGCATGTATGAGTAAAAGTAAAATTTAGAGCTTGCTCTGGGGTGAACTAATCATAATATAACCAAGATAATCATTTGAATGCTTCTTTCTTCTGACAAAAGTAGCAGTTGCCACTGGCAGTCGGCATTTGATAGCTGTACCTAAGTGCCTGAGTTTTGATGCTGTGGGGGGGAGGGCAGGGGTGTGTGTTTCCAATTCTATTTAGTGAATTAAATCTATGGTGTAAGTGTGTATTCCTTTCAGACTCATGAAATCAAAAAGGAGAAAAGGATCAGCAGGAAATGAAGGCTAGAATAACTTGGTAAATTTATGAGATATTGCATGGTAATTTTTACATGTTAAACCTCAGATTAAATAAGACAAAATAGAACTTGGGAAGGCACTAGGAGGACTGGTAGCTTGGGAAAACTATGTTGTTCCAACTGGAAGCTACAGTAATCTAAATGGGTTCCTGCCTGCATGAAGAGGTTAAAAGAAAAATGATGATTGTAGGGAAGCATACATTTCTAGGGGTGCTCGTGACCCCAAAATACCGACACGCCGGGTCCTGCAGAAAGAATTCGACTAAAGCCTTCTTAGCCAAAGAAAAAAGAGACAAAGTTTATGAGGGATCCACCATAATGGGTTGTCTTAAGAAATCCCACCCTTTGTGACGCCTGTTTTCACAAGCGGGCCAGATTCAATCTACTGAGCTAGATTGAATCTGAGCGCCTTCATGGAGGCAAGATGGAGATTATATACACAAAGATTGTAGGAGGGATTGAGGGGTGGTCTGGGGTGACTAGAGGAGGGCTTTGGGGAGGGTCCTGAGGCAGAGTCTAAGGAGGACGAGATGAGGTCAGAGTCCAGGAACCAAGAGAATGGGATTAAGGGTTGGAAGTAGCTGAAGGCATGGATACCAATAGTATCAAGGGTGGGAAGTAGCTGGACAATAAAGAGTGAGGCTAGGTAGAGATTTGGGCCTAATGACAATGTAAGGCTTATGGCCTTAGGGAAAGGCCAGATCTAATTGGAAGATTCAAGGACAGTTCAAGGGGGCTCCCAGAGACTGTATTCCAGATTCAAGGGGGTTCCCAGAGGCTGTGCCCTCATCATGCACATATGTGAAATTGACTGAAGGAGGCAGGGATATTAGAAGTTTGAACTAAGGTGCCACCTACGGGCTTTTTCAGGGATTGCATTCTGAGTAACGACTCTTGACCCTCTACCTGTAAGGCAAGTAGGCATGGTCTACTCACCCACTGGTCTTTCTATGTGAAGCTTTCACATTGGGGCAGTTGTTTCTACATAGAGGAAAAATATGTATACTGTGCCTTTACATCTGTGTACATGTTTTATGCCCCTAGTAGAGTATAGATGCCTTGAGGGCAGGGATTTCCTGGTATAGTGACAGGGACTTAATGAATGTTTGTTGAGTTGAATTGTTATATTTCTTATCATTAAATATTTTATTTATTTCCATTCTCTGCTGTGCTTAGTATTTAATGCCAGCCATCTATATTTAGAAGCATATGCATTTCCTCAAGATTATATTAATTTCACTTTTATACTTAGTGAAAAATTAACCACAATAATTAATATTAATGTCTTTCTGCATTGATAGAGGGAGTTTCCTCACTGGGAGTTCCACATGAATGAAGTCACAGATCTGGTCCCTGCTTCCCACCTCCCCCTACTGCTCCCACCACCAAAAGCAGAACTTGTAATGCAGAGTTAATATCACTGCTATATCTGCTTTCCTGTCATGTGTCCCTGGAGGAGAAAGAGATGAGAAAACTCTTTAGAAAAGATAAGCATCCAAAGGATCAACTTGAGCATATGCTAACTAGTTAAGCCCAGGGCGACTTCTCTTCCTAAGTTAATTTCCATAGAGATTTTTTTTCCAGCTTGGACCAATTTATTGGCTTGTACTTATGACAGAGATAAATAAAGGCTTCCCAGAGCTCTTCACTCCTTTAGAAAACACAGAAAAAGGACTTGTCACCTGCCATTGACTTGTAAAGTGGGAAAACCCAGAGACCTACACAAAGCTCACATTTCAGGCAGTAGGAACTATTTAATCACAGTACCATGGGGTGGAGGTAGCTATGATAAACTCTCAGACCTGTTTCAATCCATAATCCAAGAGAATGGAGAAGTAGCGTAGTGTAATAGTTAGAGCTGACTTTGGAGACTCCCAGAGAATCGTTGCCTTAGAGGACAACTATCTGAATTCAAGTCTCACTCTGATGCTTGTAAGTATGGGACCCTAGGCTAGGTAGAGGGAATGCCAACTTGCATGGAGTTTCCTTATCTGGAAGTTCTCCACATCATTGAAATCACAGGCTTAATCCTATCTTCTTTCCCTGAAAAATGAAGTTATAAGCATTCTAGCAGATCCAGAAAAAATAATAAATGTGGCTGATTCGGAAATCACCAGTGAACCTGTACTTCAGTTGATTTATTTCCTAGTGGACTAATTATGGACAATTCACCTCAAACGTTTTGGGTTCATACAGATGCTATAGTAAAGACACTTTCTCTGACCAGTAGTCATGACTAAGCTTGTATACTAATAACTATTTCTCCTTTGCTAGACATTGATGTGTTTATCTTCAGTTCAGTGTGATTGGCTTTAGGATTCTTGCTAACAGTTATATGTTGCTATTTGTAATTATGTTGACTTAAAATGTCATTTATATTTCATGGGACAGTCATATAAAGTTAATATTAGGTATGCTGGAGAGGGGCAAGAAAACAAACAAAGGCTATTATTATGGTAATAAACTGACCCCCCAGAAGAGCCAGACCTAAAAATGGAGAATAGCAGAGCAAAACACCACATGTTTCTAGACCAGGGGCTGGGGAACCTGAGGCCTCGAGGCCATAAGTGGCCCTCTATGTCCTCAAGTGTGCCCCTTTGACTGAATCCAAATTTCCCAAAATAAATCAACTCCTGGGCTAAAGAATTTAATTTTTGTGAAAAACATGAATTTCAGCTGATAGGTAGGGTACAACTCCTCAGACTCCAAGAGCTTATCCTGACTATTATGTGATAAAAACCAGACAGAAATATGGTACTAATACCCAAACCAGAAAGAGTCAAAATAGAGAAAAAAAATTATAGACCAATTTCCCTAATGAATATTGATGCAAAAATTTTAAATAGAATATTACCCAAAAGATTGCAGCAACTTATCCTGAGAATAATACATTATGACCAGGTAGGTCATGTAAATAGTTGTTTTATTCCATAAATTAAAAAAAAAGGAACCTTAAAAGAATTTGAGCATATTATGAATACAAAATAGTCTGGTTTTACAAAAGCATGTGTTGTTTGTTTTTCATTTTCAAAGAGGACTGATGACATCATAGGTGATGTCTTGCTTTGTGAGTGAACTGGATTCAAGTAAGGCAGTCATCACTTGGTCATCATAAAGTCATCAGCCTTATTCTTTCTTCCAGAATCATCAAAATCCAGTAGCAAAATGAAAGTCAGGATGACTGGAGATGACCCAAGATGCAGTGGATGATCCTGGAGTCTGATCACCCTCTAAGCTCTCTACAATACCTGCTTCGGCTGGGAGAAGTCTTCACATGCTTGGGGTAGACATTCCCCTAACTTACTGACAGGTTTGAGATTTGTTGATTACCCTCAATCTCATTTAGTCCATCTGCTGAGATGATTTTACCAGGATGTACCTTCTGTGCATTCTACAGCTTCTTGGAGCCACAGGTGAAAGTTGGTTGATCAGTTAGACACGAAAGTGGATGAGCAACCCTGAGAAAGGCTCAGCAAACTTTCACATCAGGGATACTAGTCCTTCCTCTAACACCCTATTCACCAAAGCATATTGCAAATATAGAGGGAAAAGGATAAATAAGGTTATAAAGATTGGTAGGGATCATATTGTTTAGGTCTTAAAAGCCTATCTGAGAATGTTTTTCAGGCAATGAAGAGGTATTAAAAGTTGGGGGGGGGCAGGGTGACATGTTTAGGTCTGTGCTGTAAGAAAATCACCCTAGGTGTGTAATATAGTTTGAAGAGGTAAGAACCCAGAGGTGGAAAGGCTATAGGACTAATCCCTAGGATAGGAGATAAAGACCTAAACTTTAGTGGTGGCAGTGGGAAAAAGGAAGGCAAAGAGGCAAAATTCTTTATAGAAGAAGGATTGACAAAAAATAGATTTCAAAAACAAGAGCAAAAGATGAACCAAAGTAAAAATGATAGAGAAGTCTGGAGGAGGTATTAATTGGGGGCATAGGAAGAAGGAAGAGAACGGGAGGAAAAGGATGAGGTAAATTTTGGACTTGAGGTGTACCCAGGGAAAGATGATTGTCAAGCAGTTTTCTGAGCCTGGAGCTCAGAAAAGAAGTTTAGTTTCTACCATTAACTATTCTGATTATTATTCCATGATGGAAATTTTGTTCAAGTAAAAATACCTTTAGATCTAATATCAAAAGGAATGAAAAATCAAAAAACTTCTTTATATTCATGGATTTTCTTGCTGGGTCTCCAAAAAAAACAAACAAACCTCTTCTTGGAAGTATATTCTTTATTGTACTGCAATGATTACCCCACCACAAAGCTCTCTACCCCATATGTTAGAAAGTTAATGAGCTGCTTTGGGAGCATCAGAAGGATCAAACCCATACAGTGGAAACTGTATTTGGTTGTGTCACACACGTTGATTACCTAAAATAGCTCTCTAAGTAAGTTAATAAATAGTTTATTTTGAGTAGTTTGATTTGATATGAGAAAAATGTATTATTAAGGATCATTGGTCAAGGACTACCTAGAGTTTTGTTTTAGTTAGCAATTTAAACATTTAGGGCTTGGAACCCACTTGGTAGCAAATCAAGAGGAAGTCTTCCACCAACCCTGAGAAGCCAAGGGACACTTTCAGAGAACATGGTGACCATTTTTCAAAATATAAAGAGTTATTCATCAATAGACTAATTAATAAAAGAAGACAAAATATTTCAAAAAAAAAAGATTGAGCAAGTCAACCCCAAGGAGTGTTGTATTCATCTCAACTCATTGATATAAATATCTTCTTGTATAAATAAAAAAAAAAAAACTCCTTCAGGGGCAGCTAGGTGGTGCGGCGAGTAGAGCACCGGCCCTGGAGTCAGGAGGATGTGAGTTCAAATTTTACCTCAGATCTGATTACTAGTTCGTGTGACCTTGGGCAAGTCACTTAACCTCAATTGCCTGGCCTTTCCTCCTCCCAAAAAACAATTTAAAAAACTCCTTCTAAGGTACTTTTTACTAAGTTATAAAGAAGAAAATGTCACCTAGAAACCTAACCAGATTTTCATGTTAGTCAAAGAACAAGAGAAATTTTCTTAACCTGATAGTTAGAATTTTATATCCCAGTGCCATAATCTATCTTGCTATTCCCTATGCTAAGTGAAAATGCCTCTTAAGGATTCTTTTACCTAACATTTTAGAATGGTAATAGAATTTCCATGACAGTCAAGACAGAGTGTTAGAGCAAGCATGATATTCTTAGATATCTGCAAACAAAACCTATTACCAGAATCTAACAATAAATACAATTTCTTATTATACTGAAGAGAAATATACATATGTATATATATACACATACATATATACATATATAATTTATTGATCACTGATGTTAATCCATTCTTTCAGCAATGATCTATGAAAAAATTACATTGGAAAATGAGCCATGATTCTATTTTTTATAATATATCCATGGGACATGAAGTTAGTACATTAGTTTTTAAATTATTCTAGAAACATATTTCAAGATGTGACGTATCGACATTTATTGCATAAAAATTTAGTTGTACCTTTCACTAATTAGTTCCAATTTTTATTTTCAGTTACAAAGTGTGCATTGATATTGGTAAAAACCACAACAACAATACTAATAATACTGTCTACTCACCATTATTCCCAGAGGATCAGAGGCAGCCAGCTATTTCTTTCACCTCAGGAGAACTACACAAGGCCATCAGGGGAGATGTTTTAAATAGTAAAGAAGTTTGCAGTATTCTGTCCACTCTGTTTATTAATTCAGCAGCTGTGATTTTCTCCCTTGTTCCAGGGCTGGCTCTATCATAAAAGAAAGCCTTTTATACAGAAACTTCCGATTACTTTGCCCCCTTAATCCCAACTTGTAGAGTCTATTACGGTGTCTTGCACATAATAGTCATGCAATAGTGTAGTGGGAAGCGTACTGGATTTAAAACCAGACGTCTCTGTGTTTGCATGCTGCCTATGTTAGCTATTTGACCTTGGAAAATTAATTTCATTTTATCGTGTTTCAGTTTCTTCATCTATAGAATGAGAGGGATCAAACTATACACATAATATGAAAGATCCCATCATGTATTATATTCTATGATCCTGTAAGAGCAACCACACTGGCATACCCAGGATGGCTGCTAGTACAGGTTCTTCTATCTGCTTTACCAAGGAAAGACAGTTGTTTCAGGAGTCAACAATCTTTCTTTTTTAATCACATAAAATACAAACAAAAGAAATACAAAAAAGAGAAATAAAGACCAATAGCCAGGGCTTTACTGCCTGAATCAAAGCTTTACATCCACCACTGAATCAAGAGAGCCTTTATCTCTGCAGAGTCAGGAAGCTCTGAACATACAGCCACTCAGTCTTGACCAGATAATCACAACATCTCTCTCATAAGCAAACCCCCAAAGCAAAAGCTCAGCTCTCAGAATATATACTCTTTAGGCTCAGTGACTAATTAGAAATTAACAAAAGGTATGTAAGCCTTCCTACAAGCAAGCAAGCTTCCCTTAATGGGATCCACATGAGGCCTATTGATGGGTCCAGAAGATCTCACTTCCCCATTAATCATACAGATCCTGAGAAATATTTATTGAAGTAATGAATCAATGAATGTGTCTGGCTCAATCTAATGGATAGTACAAAGCCTTAGTTTGAAGTAATAATAATTGGACATTTACATAGTGATTTAAGGTGTGTAAAGCACTTAGAATTTGCTCCTCACACCAAATGCTGGAGATAAGTACTGAAAGTATTATTATGCCAATTTTATAGATAAGGAAACTGACTAGGAGACTAAGATTTGCCCAAGGTAAATACCATAGGACTTACCAAACTTGATGACTGATTGCTAACCATTGCTGGTGATTTAGTGGGATCAAATGATGCTGCCAGAAAGTATATAAAAAGCATTTCTAAAGGTCATGGAGTCCTACACAGGATACCAAGGATCTTACAGGAACACATGGTGTTTTCATTACTTGTATTAATTAATAGGAGGAACTTTAGAAAAGAAAGACTGATATGAAAAATATAAGATCCTCAATAACATGGTTTCTAAGGACATGATTTGAATTTCTGGACAATGACTAAAACTGTAGCAACAATGAAACAAGAAGAATAGATGGAAAAAGAAAAAAAACTAAGTATTTTAACAAATTGTCAATTTAACAAATTAACAATTTAATCAATGCCATGATATACTAGCCAAGAAAGCTAAATCAAGTCAAAATACATTTGTTAAATATTTATTTAGTACCAGAGACTATGTTAATGTAATTGCCAGATGTATTGATAGAAGCATACTATCCAAAACACCAGAATGGATAATCCTGCATGCTCTACAACTGACATCACATCTGGCACATGTGTTCAGCTCTCAAATGGATCCACAGAAAAGCTTCTGGAGTCATGCAGAAATTTAGAGCATGTCATATAAGGACAATTGAAGGAAGTGGCAATGATTCACCTGTAAAAGAGGCTTAAAGGAAACATGATAGCTGTAGGACTCTTTAGGAAGAAATACTAACATTGTTTTTCTCAGATCTAGAGTATAAAAGTAGGAACAGTTAAAAACCAGGTGGTATATGAGAAATTAACAAGCTTCTTTACAGAAAATTCAGAGGCAGCTATGTGGCTCAGTGGATAGGGTGATAGACTTGGAGTCAGGAAGACCTGAATTCAAATTCACCATCAGACATCAGCTGCATGTGACATTGGACAAGTCATTTAACCTGCCTCAGTTTCCTCAATTGTAAAATGGGGATAATAACAGCACCTACCTCGTAGGATTGTTAAACACTTAGCACACTACCTGGCATATAGTTGTTGCTGTTTGTTCTTTGTTCTTGAAGAGGATCAATGACATTAGGAGGGTAATGTCTTGACTTGCAAGTGAATTGGATTTAAGTGAGGCAGAGGTATGTGAAGCCATCTGAATCCAGTGGCAAGACATAGGTCAGGATGACTGGAGATGACCCCAAATGCAGTGGAAGATGACCTTTTTTAAGCTAAAGTCATTCCCATGTCTCAGTTTGTCTTAGGCACCACCCACTAAGTGATTTAAGATGAAGTAAGAAATGAGGCAAAAGGTGGCCTAGTTTGCCTACTCAAAAAAAAAAATTCAAACTGGGAGGGGAAGACCCTCAGAGTTTCTGGCCAGAACAGAAACAATTGCTATTTATACTCACTCTGATTCATCAACACCAAACAATGACCAAGTAAGGTTCAGGCTGGTACTTATTATTGGTCAATCAATGAGAGCCAGAGTGATTTGGATTTAAGGCATGGTCAAGTAGCTGTATTTGAATCCCAATGGGCTTTATCAAAGCCTGGTTTTCCAGAGTTCTACACCTGGGGAAAAAAGAGTTAATTGTCCCATTTTTGTAAGTGATTAATAAATGCTTATTCCCTCTCCTCCTCCCCATAATAGTAATTAAGGTGGGACTTTTTGATGTTCTTCTCTTAAGTGCCTTTATTGTTGATACACCCCCCCCCCAAAGGTGGAATGTGTTGCTTCACCATGGTTTCCCCTTAACTAAGAGGTCTTCAAATAAAGCCAAGATGACTATCCATCAGAGATACTATGATGGATATTCCTATTTAGGTATGGCTTAAACTAAATGACCTCAAAAATCCCTCCCAACTCTAATATTCTGTATGGTTTCTTTTTCAACTCCCGATTATGAATTCATTTTATTACTATAAAAAACATATGTTTATATATACATACTTACAAAACTGAGGTACATATGCAAATATAGCTCGCTCTCTCTCTACTTATAACTATAAAGTGTGTGTGTGTGTGTGTGTGTGTGTGTGTTTGTCCAGATATGTTATTTCATTGGTGTGAAGAACTCTCAAATTTAAGAAACTCTGAGCACTAATGTAGATTTAGTTCAATAAAATTTTATTTATCAAATTGGTGGGGGTCTGGAAAACATGCAAACTAGTATATTGTTGGTGGAACTGTGAATTTATCTATCCACTCTGGAAAATACTTTGAAATTATGACAAGAGTGGGAGAGGGATAGAGTACCCATGATTCCTGGTTCTGATGGGCATTCCATTTGGGATCTGGTCCAATGGGAGTGCTTGACCTTCCTTGTTCACTAGCACCACCTAGTGGATATACAGAGATATAGATAATTATAGGCATTAAAGAAATAGAGATGAAGGTAGAGATCCTCCTAATAGTAATAAAGATAGAGAAAAAGGGTAGAGATAGGAAAGATATACAGAGAAAAGATATATAAGAGATAGAGACAGAAGGAGAAAGAGAGAGAGAGAGAGAGAGATTGACTCAATAGACATCCCAGCTGTGTCATTATATGCATTTGGGTATTTTTTCCAGTATGAATATTTAGCCTGTCCATTTTCACATCATTGTGTATTTCCTACTCTATGCAATTATCATCTGGGGTGGGAGGTGGGGAAACGAGCATGCAGAGTGTCTCTTCATGAAAAGAAAATCCTTTCATTTGATTCCAAAGAAGGCATCTTCAATGACCCTCCTGAGCATCTGAGGAGAGCAGATGGTTCCTTGCTTTATATTATGCTTCATGTCAATACTGAAAGAACTTTAAAACAAAATTAACTGTCCCTCTCATCTAGAATCTTACAAAATTTCAACATTTCCATTGGAGACACTTTAAGGAGAGCCTTCAAAGCCGCACCTTGTTAATATGCTTTTTAAAAAAGATCAACAAAAAATATAGGGGGATATAGAACCCTCAATCCATGTTTTTACTACTACTATTACTACTACTACTACTACTACTGCCTCATTATCAGTTTGCAAACTCTGACTCTGAGAGGCTCAAAGTTATTATAGTATTAAAATATAAAATCTGAATTTTATAGCTGGAAGGAATCATAGATATCATCTATCCAACCCCTTATTTTGTGGAAGAGGATAGTGATAACTAGAAAGAGAAAAGAGAGCTAATCAAGGTCACGTAAAAGTTAGTGGTGGAACTGAGTATCAGAATCTAATCTTTTGACTCCGTGGTCAAATTTTTTTGCACATAAAACACTTTCTTCTAACCTTGTACACTCCTGAGTATTTTTTCCTTGTTTTATTAAAGTTTGGTTTTTAAATTACATTCACAGGTTACTCTCAATTCATGAGAGATCTCATAAAAAAGTAAAATAGTGAAGTAAAAATAATAAGTGACCTCATCTGAAAGTGTATGCAACATTTCATATTTATAGCATCTTTCACCTCTATATTTTTCAAATGAACAGAAATATATTTTCTTTCCTGCCTACACTCTCCTGCTCTACTGAGAAAAATAAATAATGGAAAAATGAATTTCTCATAACAAACACGCATAGTCAAGCAAAACAAATTCCTTCAATGACTGTACTATATATACATGTGTGTGGCTGTATACACATGCCTATAGTTTCATTATGCACTTAAAAGTCAGTAATATCTCTGTAATGGATAGCATGCTTCTTTATTGGTCCTCTGGAGTCCTGAATCAATGCAACTTAAAGTTCTTACAACTAACAAAGTTGTTTAATTTTGTATTTTTTAATTGTACAAATTGTTCTCCTGGTTTTGCTAATTTAATTCATCAGTTCATAAAAGTCCTCAAAATTGTTCATTTTTATAATATTGATGTTATTGGGCCCTCTTCTCTTCTCCCTGTATGCTACTTCATCTGATGATCTCATCAGCTCCTGTGGATTTAATTATCGTCTCATTGCTGATGATTCTTAAATCTATCTGTCCTGCTCTAACCTCTTCGCTAAACTCTACTCTTGCATCCTCAATTTCCTTTCAGACCAAATCTGGATATCCAGGAGACATCTTAAACTCAACATGTCCAAAATGGAACTCATCTTTTCTCCCCAAATCTCCCCTCCTCCTATATTCCTTATTACTATATAAAGCATCACCATCCTCCCAGGTGCTCAGGTTCTCAACCTAGGAGTCATCCTTGACTGTTGCCTTGACTGTTCATTTCACCTCTGCAAAATCTCTCAAATACACCCCCTTCTCTCTTCTCAGGTCCATCGTATAGGCCCTTATCACCTCACTCCTGGACTCTTCCAATAACCTCTTGGTGGGTCTGCCTGCCTGCAAGTCTCTCACCTCTCCACTCCACTCTCCATTCAGCCACCAAAGTGATATTCCTTTAACACAGGTCTGACCACAGCACTCACCTTCAATGAACTCCAGTGGCTCCCTGTCATCTAAAGAATCAAATACAAAACACTCTATTTGAAATTCAAAGCCCATTATAATGTAGTCTTCTCCAACCTTTCCAGTCTTGCTTTTTAATTTTACTTTACTCCCTATCACATACACTTCAATCCAGTGACACTGGTCTCCTGGCTCCTCCACAAACAAGATACTCCAGGGGTTTTCTCTGGCTGGAATGCTCTCCTTCTTCCACTTTGTCTACTGACTCCCCTGGCTTCCTTTAAGTCTCAACTAAAATCTCATCTTTATAAGAAGCCTCTCCCAAATCCTCTTAATTCTAATGCCTTCCTTCTGCTAATTATCTCCTATTTAACCTGCATATAGCTTGCTTTGTATATACTTGTTTATATACTGTCTCCCCCATTAAATTGTAAGCTCTTTGGGCAGGAACAATCTTTTGTCTCTTTTTGTATCCTCAGCATTTAGCATGGTGCTTGACACATAGTAGGTACCCAATAAACTTTTGTATTGACCGATTCATTAATGTGATCAGAAAAATCATATAAATTACCTGCAAAAGTCACCAGTATTTTTGTACATTTTTGTCGATGAATATATAAGCCATTTTTATAACAATGATACAGAGTAAAACTACGTCAGTAATTCCTGATGTCTTCTTACTTGCCCTTCTGATGAGGGTAAAAGTATCACCTATGACCTTTCCCACACTAATGTATAGAGAAAAGGACATGATTTGAAACTCGGAGAGATTCAGGTTCCAATCCTATCTATGCTATCCTATCTGTTATAGATTGGGGTGTGCGGGAACCAGCGGGTACAGGATTAGAGAGTTGATTGTTTACGTGTCAGAAAGTGTTGGACAGTGTTGATAACGCATAATAAACTTTTTTTTGTTTGTTTGTTTTTTGGCAGGGCAATTGGGGTTAAGTGACTTGCCCAAGGTCACACAGCTAGTACATGTCTGGCGCTCTACTTACTGTACCACCTAGCTGCCCCGCATAATAAACTGAAAAGCAAGTCATACATACATGTTAAATGTTAAGCATTTAACGGCATCCCCTTGTGTGTAACTATGAGTAGGTCACATGTTCTCTGTAAATCTCAGTTTTCTTACATATAAAATGGGAGAATTATATCCATAGCCTCTCTTTCACAAGGTTGTTGTGAGGAGCAAATGAGATAATGGATATAAATCTCACAAATTTTAAAGTACGAAAAAAATATGATGATGATGATGACGATGATGATGATGTAATTCTGTAACCTTCCCCTTTTTAAGATATCTTGAAGATAAATCCCTGAGTGACTTTAATGCTGTGCCAAGTCTAGGGTAGGTTTCTTATTTATCTTCTACTGCCAATTCTTCCTATGGTTCTTGGAATACTGAGATGGCAAAATCCAAATGTGTTGGATTCACTGTCTTTGCCAATGAGAATACATGACTGTAGAAATCCTGGCACATCTGTTCTATTTTCATATATTCACTGTCTTTATAATTTCATCTACAAGTGTAAATGAGTGACAGGCCAAGCTATCTGAAGACTCATTTTCTTCTTAACTCTTTTCAAACTGATTTTCACTGTTTTGCGCATAGTCTTCCATAATGCTTGACAAGTGAATTTGTACTCTCACTTGGTTTTACTTTTGACTTCCATGTTTTCCCACTCGACATAAATGGAAATAAAAATGTTTGCAAGCTAAGGAGGTTTCTGGGCTCTTTCAGTGTCCCAGTCACAGCGATTGCTTTCATCAACTAAATTTGTTTAGGAAATGGTGATAGACAATATCTACTGTTGTGCGTGCGGATGTGTATGTACAATATTTATCTATTGTGATGTATATATACACAAGTGTATATATTTACTATTGTGTATATGTATGTATATATGTGTTTCTGTGTACATATGTGTATATATATGTGTGTATATGTGTATATTTATACTATATATATATATATACACATAGTATGAATATACACATACATGTGCTTAATTGTAACCTTTTGGGGAGAGCAGGGGAGGAAGGGAGAAAAAAGAACAAAGTAAAAAGTGCACAGCAGAGAATAAAACTTACAAGAAAGCAAAGAAAAGATGGATAGCTCTAAACAGAATGTGTAGTATTTATTATACAGACTTCCTTGAAATGGAAATTTATTGCTGTATGTTTCTAATCCTCTCTCACATTCCGCTATACACATGGCAATGCTTTTTTTCTTTTTTATTTTGTACTTGAGTTTTCATATTTAATTTTATGATAAATTAAGAAAAAATGAAAAAAGCTCTCAAAGAAGGGCTGTGACATTAATATTTCTGAGAACTATTGAGTCTACATATGTAACCAGTATTGAAAATTCACAATAATAACCTCCTAACAATGGTGTTGTTTACACTTTGAGATCTATAGTTTGGATTCATATGGATACATAAGATAATAAGTATGCTGTTAAAGATTTATGTGATAGGTAGATGATTGATAGAGTGAGTATATAGTAAATATTTACTATGTGTCAGGTGCTTTGCTAAGCATTAGGGATAAAAGTACCAATAAATCAAAACAGAGCTCTGCCCTCATGGAGCTTATATTCTAATGATGGAAAGAAACTCATATAGTGGGAATTGGAAAGTGGAGAGAGGAAAGGATCTTAATACATATATACATATCTGTGTGTATATATACACACATGTCTGTATGTATATGTTGTACATAGCATATATATATTTTCTATAATGTATCATAGTATTTGTCATAGCTAACAAAATCTAGATTTACAATATTAAAAATTATAGCTGAGACTGAAGATAAACTTCTGTTATAGTCAATATTTATTCTATATTCCAAAATCATGAGTTAATTGCTGTAATCTTATGAAAGATAAATTGTTTTACCTACTAAAATCCTGGGTAATATGAGGGGCTTCTTTGGTCTTGGTTTTAGGTATCTTTGATATATTATTTTTTTTTAATGAGAGAGAGAATCAGATCTTAGAGGAAAGAAGTGTGTTTCTGACAAATACTGACTATATGACCCCAGGAAGTCACTAAGCCTCTCAGTACTCCGAGCAACTTTTTAAAACTATAAGTATCAAAGCAGGTGATGATCTGCATTTGGTGGCGTTCTCACTAAGAGTTCTCTATCCTGGGAAATTACAAGTCCAGATGCAAAAAATAAGAAAAACTCCATATGTCTATATAGATGTGATTGGATTATCATTTTTGTGCTTCATTTGCTGTGCTGGCAGATAAGACAGTCTATCACCAGTCATTATCTAGAGCAGGGCTGTCCAAAGTGCAGCCCATGGGCCACATGTGGCTCACAGTAAGATTTATGTGGCCAGTCTACAAGCATAGAAATTTACATAAA
Source organism: Trichosurus vulpecula (assembly GCF_011100635.1). Classification (NCBI taxonomy): domain Eukaryota; kingdom Metazoa; phylum Chordata; class Mammalia; order Diprotodontia; family Phalangeridae; genus Trichosurus; species Trichosurus vulpecula. The sequence goes on from NC_050578.1 coordinate 54,306,832, forward strand.
TGTTTTAGTAAATGAAGCTGAGCTACCGGAGAGCTCTCGCTAAAATGGCAAATCAAAATATATTGTCTATTGTTTCAATAAAAACTAAGGTTGGACAGCCCTGTCCAGCTTTATATTCACAACCTAAACATAGGGATGATTTTATTTTCTGCTCCATTAATGGGGAACTGACCAATACCAGTTCCTATGAGCGTGCTTAGCTGATACAATTCCCCATGTAGAAGAGGCTAGGAGCCTACTTCCAGGAAAGCCTTGCTGTTGTGTAATGAAAATGCCTTGGCAAAACTTTGAAGAATGCATAGACATTCTGTAACTGGCTGTAATTGGTGTGCTAGAGTAACACAGTGAGGAGGATCACCATGGGGATCGAGAAGGGACCCTTGGGACCCATCCTAGCAGTCACTGAGATAGGCAGTGATATTACATTTAGATGTGAACTTGGTGGGACCCATGCTATGAAGAAACTGCACTGTCTGAGCTCACCCTCCCCAGATTCCAAGGAGGTAAAGAGGAGACTGCCTCTCCAAAGTGTTCAGTGAAAATGTTTTCACATCTCTTCTTGTCATATCTTCAAAGCAAATAGCCCTTTGTAAGAGCTAATTAATATTATGTGTTCACATTGAACTGGGGTGCTGTTTATTAGAAATTAAGAGTGAAGAGAGCACACTTAAAATGAGGCAACAGCTGGTGGCATTAGAAGACAGAACCACTAGTCACTTCATGGTTACTTTAGAATCCTAAAGGGAAAATGTAGTCCTCCTAATTCAATTCTGGGATTGTGAGTCCAGAACAGGCATGCTATATTCCTTTTTACTATGAGCTATAATTTCCTAACTACTCTTAAAATGCAGCAGTATTCAAAATAAAATATGAAAATAATCCTAGAGATTCATATTTCATATAAAGATGTAACTGAATAATCACTGGGTTGACAACATTGAAAGAGTTCAACTGTATGGAGTGAAGTTCTACTTATTAATTATGCTTTTGCATCTCAAATGTGCTTATCTAAGCCTTTCAGATTTCATTTTCTTTTAACTTTTTTATCGTTCTTAAGGATAAGACCTTTTGTAAGGTTTTAAAATTCAAATCGCTTATGAAGGAAAAAATATTTATTTTCCACTGTTCAATCTAATCTGAGAATATTTCAAAAAGGTATGAGATCAATTGATACTATGCTGTTTTCTCTCTTTGTGGTGGTAAAGAATTAGAAATTGAAGGGATACCTATCTATTGGGGAATGGATGAACAAGTTGTGGTATATGAATCTAATGGAATACTATTATGCTATAAGAAACGATGAAGGGTGGACTTCAGAAAAAACTGGGAAGATTTATATGAACTGATGCTGAGTGAAGTGAGCAGAATCAGGAGAACATTGTACACAGTACGAGCAATATTGTATGATGATCAACTGTGAATGACCTAGTTATTTTCAACAATAAATGATCCAAGACAATTCCAAAGGATCCATGATGAAAAATCCACTTCCAGAGAAAGAACTGATGGCATCTGAGTGCAGATCCAAGCATGCTATTTTTCACCTTTTTTTCTGTTTTTTTACCTTTTGGGTCTGTGTCTTCCTTCACAGCATGACTAATATGGTAATTTGTTTTGTATGTTTGAAAAGGTATGACCTATATCAAATTGCTTACCATTTTAGTGAAGGAGGAGGTGAGAGGAGAAAGAAAATTTGGAACTCATTTTTAAATGAATGCTAAAAATTGCCTTTACATATAATTGGGGAAAAATAAAATATTTTTAAAAACACTTATTAATCTACTCTTTGTGGTTAGAGTCCACTTTGCTTAAGACAAATCTTTCCCTTTTAAAATACTCCACTTTTTATTCCCCCTCTCCTTTTTCTCTCTTATTTCCCAATTCAGTGAAATGTATTATTGCACCTGATTGTACATATATATATATATGTATATGTATATATATATATATATATATATATATATATATGTATATATATATATATGTATATGTATATATATATATATATATGTTGCTCCCCTCTTTGACTATTTCAGATGAAAGTGAGATCCAAATGTTGCGCATTCCACCTACCACTTTCTCCTTGCTTGTATAGTCTTCTATTTATGTACCCCAATTATGTGACATAATTTTCCTAGTAACAATAATAGACAGCATTTTTATAGTTTTAAGGTTTGCAAAACAAACATAAGATATAACACATTTGATCCCAACAACCCTGTGAGATAGGTGCTAGTATTATCTCCATTTTACAGATAAGGGGACTGAGCCTGAGAAAGCTTACATGACTTACTCAGGATCACACAGCTAGAAACTGTCTAAAAAGGGATTAAATTCAGTTCTTGGTTACAAGTCCAGCTTTCAAACCACTGTGCCGCATAGCTACCTACCTGTATAGTCTTCCTCTTCCTTCCCGCTAAAGAGTATTTCTTTTCCCCTCTCTTTGGCTTTTAAGATCACAAAAGCACATTAAAATGACTCTCATGCCCTCTATCTTATTTGAAATCTTCAGTGACCCCTGGTGATATTACATATGGAAAGGACACATGTATGAGCTTCTCAAATTAAAATGTAAATAGTCCATCCTTGCTTAATCTCTTATGACTGTTCATTCATATTAACATTTTTATGTTTCTCTTGCATTTCTGTTTCAAAGCTTCTAGTCATCTCTGGTCTTTTTACCAGAAATGCTTGAAAGTCCTCTATTTCATTAAAGATTTTTTTTTTTTATACTGGAGGATTATACTCTTTTGATGGTGAGTTATTCCTAGTTGAAAGCCTAGATCCTTTGCCTTCAGGAACAGCACATTCCAAACTCTATGCTCCTTTACAGTGGATGATAAATCTTGTCCAAGCCTGATTTTGGCTTGAATTCTTGAACTCTTTTTTTCTGACTGCTTGTAGTATTTTTTCTTTGACCTGGGAGTTTTCATTTTGGGGTATCTTTCAGAAGGTGACAGGTGAACTCATTCTATTTTGACTTTGCCCTCCAGTTCTAAAAGTTCTGGGCAGATTTCTTTTATGATTTCTTCAAATATGAAGTCTAGGCTGCATTTTTTTGGTATGATTTTTCAGCAGTCTAATGATTCTTAAGTATGCTCTCTTACATTTGTTTTCCAGGTTGTTTTTATTTGAGAGATTTTACATTTTCTTCTATTTTTCTGTCTTTTGACTGTGTTTTAATATTTTTTGTCATTTTCTAGAATCATTAGCTTCTATTTTACCCATTCTATTTTTCATGTAGTTTCTTGCTTCGATAGGACTTTGTTCATGTTATGCCAAGCTGTGAACCCCTTTTTCAATTCTTTCTTTCAAAACATTTCTTTTTAATTTTTCCCTCTGTGGTGTTCTCATTTCATTTAGACAAAAATATTTTCAACTCTTAAAAAAACCCTCTTGCTTCATTTCTTCCAGGAATTTTAGTTCAACTTGTATGTGTGCTGAGTTTTAATTTGGGCCTTTGCTTATAAAAGTTTTTGAGTCATTTTCTTCTTTTTGATTTGTATCTTGAGTGTACCTGCCAAAATAGGAGCTCTTTATGATGAAATTCTTTTTTGTATGTTTCTTCATTCTACAAGAGTCACTTTCTTACTTCATACTTGGCTTTAGGGCCAGAGCCTGTTCATTTCCGGAGGGATAGACCATCCCATGCTCAGTTTTGTTCTGTATCTTCTTTTACCCTGATGCTGCTTTCTCTAGATATTGAGTATTGCATTATTCCAGGATCTCAGAGATAGATCAGTTTAAGGCTTTCCAAGTTTGTAGCATTTTCATCTAAAGAGGTCTGAAACTGTCCTCCTTGTCTGAATTTTGCAAGCTCCTGACCTACGTTTGAGTCTGGAGCAACACAACCATGGGCTTGCCCTCAGCTGCAGTCTATTGCTCAGTCACTCCCAATCAATAGGAAGTTCTTCAGGGAGAATAATAAAACTACAGGCTCCCCTCCATTCTGGGCTCCTTGCCCTGGTAACTCTGGTGTAACTTTTAGACTAGGCAGGAGGTTGGAGGCTGGATCTGACACACACTTCCATTCCCAGGGTTTGAGCTGCACAGCTACTCCTCACCCCTAGGCTAGTTCCTTGTTTCTTGGCTGGGTCACAGCCTCAGGCCTGCAACCATTCCTTCCCTTCATCTGTCATCTCTAGGTGTAAATCTCTATGCTGGACTTGTGACCTAGCTCTGAAGTATATGTCCCAGCCTTGCCAGCTGAAACTTCTTCCTACTCCCTACCCAGGATCTAGCATGACTTCTTGCTCCAGTGCACAGTTTCATGCCCCTGATCAATACTCATGGAAGTTTCTGTACCCTGTGCCCCTGGCTAGGCCCTCTCCTCAGTGCCCACAGGCCCTAGCTGTTTGTCTCTTTATACCTAACCGGGCTGGAAAATGAGTCACTGGGATTTTTTTTTCTTCTTGAATTCCCTAATTAGGACTATCTCTTGTCCATTTTTAGATCATTGTGGAGTAGTTGGGGGGAAAGGTTTGGGCTATACTATTGCCTCCTACTCTGCCATCTTGGTGTATTAGGAGGGCAGAGTTTATAATCTCAAAGAGGATCATAAACATGTCTGAAAGGTTCGGAACCGCCGGATATAAGAAACTCTCAAAGTAGAAGGCAGAAGAATCAAAACATATATTTAGGCTCCACAGTAACCAACCCATGAACCAGCAACCCCATTTTGATATATTGATCAAAAGCTTCCAGGCCCAATAAGTACGCCTTGAAAGAGTAACCAGGAGGCTACAGAGAAGCATGATTGCGTAAAGCAACATCATGCTTCCCCCTCTATGGTAAAAAGATTACCCACTGGCCTGAAGTCCTTGTTCAGCTTCCTCCCGTAGGTCAGCTCTGCCACTGGCAGCTCCTGCTTCGGCTGTGGCTGTGGCTGTGGCTGTGGCTGTGGCTGCGGCTATAGCAGCCTCTGGCTCCAACGGGAGCTGCTTTTAACCATCCAGCTTCTGCGGGCTTAAGCAAGGTGAAGGGGTTGACCGGGAAAGCACAGGTTCTTTCCATCAGCTTAAGCAAGGGAAGCAAGGTGAAGGGGCCGACAAGCTTACTCCAGTCCAACATACAAACAGCATTCAGTTCAGGGGAAAAAGCCAAACTAGTCAAGGCCACTTGTTGACTAAGTGCTAAGGAGCCCATTTTTGGTTGCCAACACACTTGGCTGGTCTCCTTTCATTAAAGTTTTAATGCCCCAGGCTCCTTCTGAAGACTACAAATTGCAGAGAAGGTATCAAGCTGCACTGGGAGTTTACTCACTAGAAAGTCCCAGAGTAATGAATTCTAGGTCAAGATGAAAAAGGAAAAGGAAGTTATATTTAGACTTCATATTGGGCTTCATTTGAACACAAACCCATTTCCACAAGCAATTCACTTCCCAATGCCCATGCATCATATGAGAAATAACATGAAAATGTGTCATTGTTCATTGTTCACTAAGTGGTTTCAGAGTGTGGAACTGAACAGCACTGAGTATAATCTCCACAAAGCCCACATTACTATCATTATCTGATATTATGGCAATTTTTATGCTTGTTTCTTCCAATGCAGAGAAAGCTATTATACACAATAATGGTTTTCTTTCTTTGAATCACTAATATAATCACAGGGGGAAAGATACAACCAAACCACCATCATTGTTAACAAAAATAAAAAGGGGCCTTCTTTTTTACACTGTTACAAAGTGATAAAATTGGGCAAGGTTATGAAATCTATGTCTTTCATTTGCATGTATCAATATAGTTCACTTTGGCAATAAAGTTTTGTTTAAAAGTCTGCAAAGCTAATAATTTCCTAAGACTGCTTGGCAAATGTTGCTTGTCTGGATCAAGAGTTTGAATTTATTAGGAAGTAAGGAAACAGGAATTTATTAAACATCCACTCTGTGCCAAGCACTGTGATAAGCACTTTACAAATATTATCTCATTTCATCCACATAACAACCCTAGTATGTAGGTACAGGGTACTGCCTCCATCTCATAATTGAACTTTAAAATAATACTTCAGACCTAATTTTGGACTGGCAAAGCCAACCAAAGGCCAGGGTGAGACACTTTTGTCTGGCCTAAGAAAACTTAAGAGGTCAACACAAGAAGTCCATGGCACTGGTATGGTAGAGGCCTCTCTGGAGCTCATACATCCAGCAAGGGCAACAACAGAAGCTTTGGGATCTTTAAGTCCAGAGATGGTAACAGTGCCAGCATCCTGGTCAGAAAGAGATTGCAGCAGACCCTTTGCTAGCACTGGATGCAGCTGGTACTGATTGGCAACTCTATTGCCCATACAGAGTTCTGCATTGCAGTTCAAGGGCAGAGAGGAGCACTGGTTGTCTGTCACAATAAAACAGGGCCCTAGGCACAGTTCCAAAACAAAAAGGAGCTCTAGTGCTTGCAACTTCAGGGGACCAAAAGCCCTTCCTGCATAAAGACCAGAGTGCAGATCAGGAAAACTGTGGCCATATCTCTCCTTGAATCACGCCACCTTGGAAGCACCAAAAACTTGCAGATGCTCAGAACTAACTCTGAAATTAGTAGGTCAAAAAAGCCTAAAGCTTGGTACAGTGCTTCCCCACCCCCATGTGAACACAGCCCAACTTTACCATAAAGTTCAATTTTTTTTAAAAGCTGGAAAAATGAGCAAACAACAATAACAACAAAAAAGAATTTGACCACAGAAACCTACAACAGTGGCAGGGAAGACCAAGACATAAACTCAGAAGAAGACAGAAAACAATGTGAAAATAGCTAGAAGTAAAGAGTCTAAGGAAAATGTAATCGGACCCAAACCCAACAAGAATTCCTGGGGGGACCTTTTTTTTAAAGAGATAAGAGTGGTAGATGAAAAAAAATGAGGAAAAAAATGAAAATGGAACAAGAAAATTATGAAAAGAGGATTAACAGCTTGGTAAAAGAGGTACAAAAATATTGAAGAAAATAATACCTTAAAAATAGAATTGGATAAATGGTTAAAGAGGCAAAAAAAATTCCCCTGAAGAGAACCACTCAAAAAGCAGAATTGGCCAAATGAAAAGAGAGGTACAAAATCTCACTGAAGAAAATAATTCCTCAAAAATTAGAACGGGACAACAGGAAGCTAATGACTCCACGATGTATCAAGAAATGATAAAGTCCAAAAATAAAAAAATAGAAGAAAATGTAGAATATTTCATGTGAAGTAACAACTGGCATGGGAAATAGATTGAGAAAACATGGTTTAAGAATTTTTGGATTACCTGAAAGTTATAATCAAAGAAAACTGCCCTGATATTTTAGATCCAGAGCTGAAAGAGATACCAAAAGAAAAACTCCCAAGAATGGTATAGCCAAATTCCAGAGTTCTCAGATCAAAAATAAAATACTTTAAGCAGCCAGAAAGAAGTGATTCAAATATAATGGAGCCACAAACAAGATGATATAAGATTTAAAACTTCCACACTAAAGGAATGGAGGGCCTGGAATATAATATTCCAGAAGGCAAAGCAGCTAGTATTACAATTAAGAATAATCTACCCAGCAAAAGGGAGTATAATTATTCAGGGGAAAATGGATATTTAATGTAATAGAGGACTTTCAAGCATTCTTGATGAAAAGATCAGAGCTGAACAGAAAATTCGGCATTCAAACACAAGACACAAGAGAAGCAAAAAGTGTAAACATGAAAGAGTAATCATAAGGGACCCAATAAAGTTAAACTATTTGCATTCCTATATGGGAAGTGATACACATTACTCCTAAAAACATTTATCATTCTTAGGGCAATTAAAAATAGTATAGAGAGAGGGTGTGGGTGTGAGTCCATTATGTTGGAATGATCTCCAAAAAAATGAAGGGGTGAGAAAGAAGGAAACGCTGTAAGAAAGGGGAAATGGGACAGGTAGAATGGGAAAATTTCCCTCACATAAAAGAGGCATGCAAGGAAGAGCTTTTAAAATGGAGGGACAAGTAGGGAGGGGGGATGGCAGACAATGCTTGAACCTCATTCTCATCAGAATTGGTTCAAAACAGAAGGATACACACATATACACATACTCAGCTGTGTATAGAAATGTAACTTACCCAATAGGAAAACAGGAGTAGGAGAGAATAAGAGTGAGGGGAGGTGGGGAATGACTAAAGCAAAGTTGGATTAAAGGGAGGCAGTGCTTAAAAGCAAAAATAGATTTTTGAGGAGGGACGGCATAAAATGTGTGTGTGTGAGAGAAAAAGAAATAGGAGAAAATAGAATGGAGGGAAATAAAATGTTAATAATTATAACTGTGAATAAGATGAGCTCACCCATAAAAATAAAAGCAGACTGCAGAATGTATTAGAAACCATAATCCAACAATATGTTTTTTTACAAGAAACAAACTTGAAGCAAAAAGACATACAGAGTTAAAATAAAGGCCTGGACCAGAATCTAATATGCTTTGGCTGAAGTTATAAAGATGGGGGTAGTAATCAAGATCTCAGACTAAGCAAAAGCAAAAATAGACTTAATTAAAAGAGATAATCATAGAAACTATATTGTGCTAAAAGATGTCATAGACAATGAAATGATATAATAAATATTTGACTTCCTTTCTCTGGTAAAGACCTCATTCCCTAAATATATGCAAAGTACAAAAATGAGTCAAATTTATAAAAATAAGATACATTCCCCAATTGATAAATGGTCACATGATACAAATAGGCAATTTTCAGAAGAAGTCAAAGCTATCTATAGTCATATGAAAAAATGCTCTAAATCACTATTAATTAGAGAAACACAAAATAAAATAACTCTGAGGTACCACTTCACACCTATAAGAAGTGACAAATGCTAGAAAAGATGAGAGGAAAATATGTGCATTAATGAGCTGCTGGTGCAATAAGGAATGGTCCAAGCATTCTGGAGAATAATCTGGAATGATACCCAAAAGGTTATAAAACTGCACATGCCCTCAGACCCAGTAATACTACTATGAGGTCTATATCCCAAGAAGATAGAAGAAAAAGGGAAAGAATCTATATGGATAAAAATATTTACAGCAGCTCCTCTGTGGTGGCAAAGAATTAGAAATGGACAGGATGCTCATCAGTCAGGAAATGACTGAACAAATTATGGCATATGATTTTGATGAAATACTATTGTGCTACATAATGATAATGGGTGGTTTCAGAAAAATATGGCAAGATCTATATGAACTGATGCAAAATGAAGTAAGAAGAATCAGTGGAGACCATTGTGCACAGTAACAGCAATGTTGTATTGATGATCAACTGAAAGACTTGACTGCTCTGATAATATAATTATGTAAGACAATTCCAAAGAAGGTATGATGAAAAAAAATGGTATACACCTCCAAGGAGCGAACTAATAAACTCTAAGTGCAAATTGAAGTATAATATTCTCACTTTCTTTTCCTTTCTTTTTTAAAATATGGCTAATGTGGAAATATCCTTTGAATGACTCAAAATTTAAAAAGGAAATTTAATATAAATAAATAATAAATTGAAATGTGAAAAATAAGCCTTATGGAAAATCAATATCTTCTATTCTGGCTAATAGAGGATGAAGAGAGACAGAAAAAATTCCAGATTTTGAAACTTCTCTTCAATGAGGCTTGATGGCAACATCATATTATGTCACAAGCAGTAGACTCCAGGTGACCAGGGTTCAAGAGATAGTTCTTTTTTGTCACTTAATAGTATCTTATTTTTTCCAATTACATGTACAAATAGTTTTCAATATTTGTTTGTGTAAGATTTTGCAATTTTTTTTTATTTTTTCTAGTTCTATAAATAATTTTTGGTACTTTGATTGGTATGGCACTAAATAAGTGAAATAATTTAGTTAGAAGTATCATTTTTATTATGTTAGCTCAGCTTACCCACAAGCAATTGATATTTTTCCAATTGTTTAGATTTGACTTTATTTGACAGAAGTGTTTTGTAATTGTCTTCATATAGTTCCTGGGTTTGTTGCAGCAGCTAGACTCCCCAATACTTTATATTGTCTACAGTTATTTAAATGGAATTTCTCTTTATATTTCTTGCTGCTGAGCTTTGTTTGGAGTATGTAGAAATGCTGATGATTTATATGGATTTATTTTATATCCTCCAAATCTGCTAAAGTTGTTCATTGTTTCAAGTAGGTTTTTAGTTGATTCTCTAGGATTCTGTAAGTATACCATCATATCATTTGCAAAAAGTGGTAGTTTTGTTTCCTCATTGCCTATACTAATTCCTTCAATTTCTTTTTCTTCTCTTATTGCTAATGCTAACATTTCTAGTACAATATTAGATAATAATGGTGATAATGGGCATCCTTTTTCACCCCCCAATCTTATTGGGAATGCTTCTAGCTTATCCCCATTACATATAATGCTTGCCTATTGGTTTAGATGGATACTGATTATGATTTAAGGAAAACTCCCTTTATTCCTATGTTCTCTGGTATTTTTAGTAGGAATTGGTGCTATATTTTGTCAAAAGTTTTTCTGCATCTATTGAGATAATCATGATTACTGTTAGTTTTGTTATTGACATGATCAATTGTGCTGACATTTTTCCTGATAATGAACCAGCCTTGCATTCCTGGTATAAATCCCACTTGGTCATAGTGTATTGTCATCATGATAAATTGCTGTGATCTCTTTCCTAATATTTAACATTTTTGCATCAATACTCATTAGAGAAAGTGGTCTATAATTTTCTTCCTCTGTTTTGGCTCTTCCTGGTTTAGGTATCAGCACCATATTCGTGTCATAAAAAGAATTTGGTTGGATTCCTTCTTTGTCCATTTTTCCAAATAGTTTATATTGTATTGGAATTAATTGTTCTTTAAATGTTTGGAAGCATTCACTTGCAAATCTATATGGCCCTTGAGATTTTTTCTTAGGGAGTTCATTGATGGCTGGTTCAGTTTCTTTTTTTTTTCTAAAGTGGGATTATTTAAGCATTTTATTTCCACTTCTGGTGATCTGGAAAATTTACATTTTTGTAAATATTCATCCATTTCACTTAGATTGTCTGACTTATTGTCATACAGGTGGGCAAAATAGCTCCTAATTGTGGATTTAATTTCTTCTTCATTGGTGGTGAATTCACTCTTTGTGTTTTTGATACTGGCAATTTGGTTTTCTTCTTTCTTTTATTAATCAAATTAAGGTTTATCAGTTTCATTGGCTTTTCCCATAAAACCTACTCTTAGTTTTATTTATTAGTTCAATAGTTTTCTAACTTTCATTGTTATTAATATTTCCTTTGTCTTCAGAACTTCTAATTTAGTTTATAATTGGAAATTTTAAACTTCTTTTTCAAGACTTTTTAGTTGCATGCCCAATTCATTGATCTCTTCTTTCTCAATTTTTTTCATGTAAGCATTTAGAGACATAAAATTTACCATAAGAATTGCTTTGGCTGCATCTCATAAGTTTTGGTATATTGTCTCATTATTGTTATTTTCTTTGATGAAATTATTGATTGTTTCTATGATTTGTGGTTTGACCCACTCATTCTTTAGGATTCAGATTATTGAGTTTCCAATTTATTTTTAGCCTATCTTTCTATGGCCCTTTATTACACATAGTTTTTATTGCATCATGATATGAAAATAATACATTTAATATTTCTGCCTTTCTGCATTTGACTGTGAGGTTTGGTCAATTTTTAATGCATGGTCAATTTTTGTGTAGGTGCCATATATCACTGAGAAAAAGGTATATTCCTTTCTATTTCCATTCAATTTTCTCCAAATATCTATCATATCTAGCTTTTCTAAAATTCTATTTACTTCCTTAATGCCTTTCTGGTATATTTTTGTGGTTAGATTTATCTAGTTCGGAGAGGGTTGGTTGAGGTCCTCCATTCATTTAGTTTGGCTCTCTATTTCTTTCTCTAACTCCAGCTTTCTATGGTCAAGGCTCTTTTCTGTTTTTTTTTTTCTCATTTTAGCCTATTTTGTGACTTTTAAAGTTGATCTCTGCTCCTAAGGTGCAGGCAGCACAGTCCCAAGTTTCTTGTAGTGGGGTGCCAGAGTCTGGTCACTGGCTTTCTGTGCTGGGCTTCCAGGGCCCAAGGTTTGCCTACTGTATTTTAGTGGCCCAAACTAGTTGTGCCTGTTGTTCTGGGGTTCCAAAGCTCACATTTTGCCTTCTGCACTGGGGTTGGAGACCTCATAGCTGGCCTGCTGTGACACTAGCCTGCTGAGCCAGAACTGAGGGGCCTAGGTTGCCAATCTATGCTGTGGCTAAGAGCCTTGCACTGCCTTCCCTGGACACCATCTGCACTGGGTTGTGTTCCTAAAGGGGGGGAGGGTAAAAATCCAAAAGACACAGACCTTTGTTCATGTCCTTCTAAAGTATCTTAAGCTGGAAAATTGTTTCATTGCATCTTTTTGTGGGTTCTGTCACTTCAGAATCCATTTAGAGGCTTGATTTAATGTTTCTTCTGAGGGAAACTTGGGAGAGCTTAGGCAACTTGCTGGCTTCTCTCCACCATCTTGGCTCTGCCTTCAAGATATAGTTCTGCCAGTGATTTGCTATGTAACCTCCAGGGACTCACTGCTCCTATTAGAATATAAGTTATTTGAAATCAAAGAGTGTTTTGACTGATCCTATTTGTATCCCCATAAATTAGCATAAAGCCTGATACATAGAAGATGTTTAATAAGTGCCCTTTCATTCATTCTAAAGGGGAAAAAGACCCTATAAGCAAGGACTTTTAACCTGGGGGCACACACTTTCAAGAGGGCTATAATGAAATTGAAATTTAGTGAAATCTAAAGAGGTCTATGAAATTGAATAGAATAATGATACACTTTTATTTCAATATAAGTGTTTTCCTTTACAATCCTATATATTTTATTTTATTCCTTTAAGAACATAACTATTCTGAAAAGAAGTCTATAAGTTTTACCAGAGTACTAAAGGGCTTCATGAAACAAAAAAAGGTTAAGAATCCCTTCTATAAAGGTTTCTAGGAAGAGTCTTGATTACTGGTAGGTTCCTTTATTTCCCATGAGTTCTCTTGTGAAGTCAGTTTTAGTTTCTTTTAACTTTTTTTTTCTTTTACCTTTTAATAAAATATTTCTTCTTTCAGTTTTATGAACTATGAATTTTCAAGGAGCCTTGGTAACGACACAATGAATAATGTCTTAGTGAATTTTCAATGTTCCATGTGAAGGCTGCAAGCCAAGAAAGTTGACAGATTCCCCAAATTGTATCTGACACTTTCAAGTCATACAAGAGTTTCTGAACCTACTCATATCTAGGTCAGGACAGTTGGAGCTTAGTCCCAGGCACTGAAAACCATGGGGTATTTCTTCCTCCCGAAAGACACTACCACTGACCCACAGTAGTCAAGAGACTTTTGTGCTGATGTCTCATTTCTCACATTTCTCTGCTATCCTGTGTCCCTTCAAACGTTTAAGAGAATAGCAGCAGCATGAGATGGAATATTTCTGGGGGAGGAAAGAGAAGGGACCTGCTTCTTCCTATCCTGTTGCAACTGCATGGGCCCATGCCTAAGCAAGTGTTGGATTGGAGACACAGCCACAAATACAAGGCAAGGGAGCAAGATCAGGAAGGGACCACAAGGGCAGATAGAATGGAAGGAGGGGCAACTTCAGGGTCCTGAGTGTTCTGAGAAAAGAAATGAAAGGACTTGTCTCAATAAATTAATACCTGAAGAGAGCAGCAATGCAGGTGCTGGCCAGTCTGGAAACCAGTCCAGGGACCAGTGGTGAGCTAAGAAGCACTGCTCCCAGCCCCATCTACAGGATCAGTTCACATAGAGTAAGCTTTTCAGAGACCGCCTCAAGATAACTTCCTCCCAGATAAATAGAGCAAGGCTTGGGAAGGGAAATAGTGTGTGCCCCTGCCTCCCCTTATCCAAAGGATTTTTTTTTTCACTTCTAGGAATTTTGAACTTTCTATCATGTCCAATAGTGAGGTGGTGAGGAGGCTGGTGTTGAAAGTGTGAAGAGATGTCTGGTGAGCACAAGGGGGCACTTTGAGGAAGAACTTGAGGGGAGGTCAGTGGCATCAACATATCCATTAATGTCCCCAAGTGAAAATGGGAGCTGGGGTGGAAAGTAAGATGGAGTCCAGCGCTGAAATTCTGGAGAAAAGGGGGAGATATAGAGTTGGGAAAATCTAGTTCAGGTGTGCCCAACTAAAGGAAAGCAATTTAACCTCTCCAAATCTCAGTTTCCTTATAGAAAATTATAGATCTAATTATTCTAGTGTTTACTTTGTAGAGGTAATACAAGATTCAAATAAGTTGTGGAGAAAGACAATAAAGGTCTGGAAATAACAATGACAAGGAAGTAAATTGCTAGTTATAGCTCCTCCTCTTTATCCTACAAATAGACTGTTGGAAAGACTCCAGAGAAGTTATATGAAGTACTTGAGAAGGTAGCTGGGAATGGAGTACCTTTTGGGGGATGGTGGACAAGAGTACTACGAATGTGAGAAAATGGAAGGAGTATAAGAGGAAGAGGTCTAAAACAAAGGGAATCCTCTTAATGGTATCCCAGAAGCACCAGAACATACAATGGACAAAGAAGGCAGAGCAAAAGAGGGATTCCAGAAGTGAAGGGTTGAAATGGACGGAGGCAAATGATCAGAGATGGGTAGGAAAGGAATGTATTATTTCTCCTATGCAGCAGGCAATTGTGAATCACAGGAGTTCAGAAAAGAGGAAGAAGAGTATCTGTTAACCAAAGGATGATGAATTGTCTTGCTACTAACCTGGTTCTACAAGATAGAAATTGCCCTCAGTGCTAGAATTCCTAGTTTGACTCTGCCTTTGACACATTTTTTTCCACAAAGTACCAGAATGAGAGTAAGATCTGTGAATTTATCTAACAGGATTTTTTCCTACTATATACCAATATCTATAATGATGCTGCTCTAGTCACTAACCCAAATTTCACTTCCTGAAATCCCTACCACTTTACCAAGAGAGAAATGGAAAGTCAGTTACAGATACCACAAAATGATAACTACAACACAAAATGTATTCAGGCATAAGGAAGACAATTCCTCTTTAGCTGAGCCCCATGTTCTCTGGAAATTCACTACTTATTCTGAATCAGGAACCTACTGAGCTTTAAACATAAAGGACAAGAAAGAAAGTAGATTTCATGGAAGCTTCCAAAAGTCTAAAAAACCTGTGAGTAATATTGGTATATACTACTAGCATATTTATAATTTTATTTTCATCCATAAAGGACAGTACCTTTGATATCACATGTGTAGGCAAAAGCTATTACGTGGTGTTAGTAAGAAAAATCTTCATTTTTTCTGTAAATCTCAGAAATGACCTCCCAAACTGCCTGGATTCTGTATTTATAGTCTTGTTTCAAGAACATAAAAATACTTCATAGCCATAATGTTTCACACAATTTTTGTGATTTAGGACAGAAAATAGGACAATAATACCTGCAGTAGTGAATTTACAGGTTGCTATTTGGAGAATGTTTTGTAAAAGTAAAGCCAAAGCTTACAGTTTTATATTATCTTTATCTCAGAAAGAAGAATTATCATATATGTCATTTTCTCAGAACAGGACTGAAAATAAAGCTCTAAATTTCTGCTCTTAGTTCAACAAACTATAAGGGAACTAAGCAGGAAAGACTATTGGTATTATATGATGTCTACATCAGTTGGTAGGTGACTGTTTACTATGGGTTCAGTTCATAGACAGTTGGTGACATCCATCCTTCAAGTGCAATATTTCAGACATGGCTGCATAGAACAATAGGAAGTGAATATTAAAAAATCACTTGTTTCATCTTATCACTGTAGATAATGAGGTCCATGTTGGCTGTCAAATTAGAAAATTCAGAATACAAATAACTGATTGAATTCAGTAATCAAGATGATCATTAATGGTACAATAATTTATCAAGAATCTAATATATACAAAACATTAGGCTAGGTGGTGGGTATACAGGCAAATTAGAGAGAGGGAGAGAGGGAGAGAGAGAGAGAGAGAGAGAGAGAGAGAGAGAGAGAGAGAGAGAGAGAGAGAGAGGGAGGAGATAGTTCTATATAAATATATAGATATTTGTGTAATATATATGTATTGTGCATAGGTACATATGTATATATGTGTGTGTGTGTTTGACTGAAGATAAAGAAACCAATTGGTGTCTATTATTTAGAGCAAACCCAGTGGTTCAGTGGATATTGCACTAGACATGGAGTTAAAGAAAACCTGAGTTCAAATCCAGCTTCAGACACTTACTAGCTGTGTGATTCTGAGCAAGTCATGACCTCTGTCTGCTTCATTTTCTCAACTGTAAATTGGGGATAATAATAGCACCTACCTTCCAGGGTTGTTGTAAGGATCAAAAGAGATAGTACTCGGAAAGTGCTTTACGAACCTTTTTTTTTCAAAAGCATTATATAAATACTAATTATTATTATCACCATTTTTATAACAATCCAGGAAGATTAATAATAAAATGCAATATATTTAAAATTAAAAGGAAAGAAACAAATTTGGATAATATCATATCAGATAAAGGTCAGACATCCATATTTCATGAAGAACTGACCTGAATCCTATCTATGAGTCAAATGATGCACATTCCCCAATCAAAGGAAAAACAAGTTGCTAATAAGTATATGAAAAGATGATCAAACTCCCTAATAAGCTGAAAAATACAAGTCAAACCCATTTTAAAATGTAACTTTATGCTCATAAAAATGTGAAAAATATAAAATATTGACAATGTCCCACATGGCCAAGGCTCTGGAAAAACACACTCAAAAGAATTGTTTTAAGGATTGCAGGTTGTTGTTATGATTTCAGAGAGTATTATATGAAAAAAATCACAAAACATCATCACTATTAATCCAGTGTTTCCATTGCTAAGATTTTATCTCCCCAAACATCATAAATGAAAAAAATACTTAACTATAAATATGTTCATAGTTGTTCTATCTGTATTAAAAACATATAAGAAAAAAACCTATGAGCCCATGATTGGATAATATCTGAATAAATTATGCAATCATCTAAAAAGAAAGGGGAATAATCAATAGAGAGCCAGAGAGCTGATACATAACAGCTGAATGACTGGGTAAATCATTTAATCTCAAAGCATCTCAATTTGCAGAATAAATGCCAATCTGTCCATATCCTTGGAATTTTCATATAAGTATCCTATATCAATGAAATCACAAGTCCAAATACCGCCCCCCCAACATATAAGTACAGTAGAATAGTTTTGGACCACATCTATATTTTCTTATTTCAGTGAACTCCCAGTGAGGAAACTTGCTGTCTTGGAGAGATACTTGGGCTTTATGACTTGTCAAGCTTCACAAAATCAATACATGTTAGAGGTGAAACTTGAATCCATGTCATTTGTACTCCAAGGCTGCTTCACTCTCCACTTTGCCATGATGACTCTCAATAGAGCATTATGGTGGCATATATATTGTGAACAGACCCACTGGCCTGGAGAGATAAGGCTCCCCTTCTTAATTAGGGACACTAGTTCAGGACCCACAAAACTAAGCTCACTCCTCAGGGACTCCTAACCTCTAAAGAGAGTGTTCAGTCTTGTTCTTGATGTCTCTAAATCATTGTACAGCCATCCCAGAGCTCTGGGCAAATTTTCGTAATGCTTAGATTTGGCTTTTATCTACAATCTACTGAAAAGAGATTAACAGAGTCCTTTCCAGAAAGTAAGTCGATGCACAGTGTAGATCAGAAATAGGACAGCTATATTTTTCCTCCATGAAAAAAAAGATATGCTTGACAAATATTTTAAAAATAAAGTAGTAACCCATCACTTCTATTATATTTTCAACTGGTTCATGCTTAAAAAGTTAAAATATGTATAACCCAAGTGTCAAAATATTTGCATAGAACTCTCCTGATTGGTAGAGATTAATTACTCTGCTCCATGTCTGTATGAGGAGCACAGTGTGGTACAGCTAGAGAGAAGAGACATCCTGGTCTTCCAGCTTTGAGGAAGAAGATTCACCATGCTAGCCTCTCTTCGGTTCCGTGAAGGGAGAAAGACTCAGGGAAAAATTAGATGTGTAGAGAAGCCAATTCTTTTGTCATATTCCTATTCTTAGTTTAATATACTAGAGATGTTAGAGAATTTCCCCATGGTTGAAATCAGCTCCTTTCTCTGTCTGTCTTTCTCTCTGTGTGTCTGTCTGTCTATCTGTGTCTTTCTGTCTGTCTGACTATCTGTCTCTGTCTTTGTCTCTGTCTCTCTGCCTCTCTCTTTCTCTCTCTCTGTCTCTCTCTCTCTCTCTCTGTCTCTCTCTCTCTCTCTCTCTCTCTCTCTCTCTTTTCCCAAGGGAAAAATATATTCACTATGTATATTGCCTACCATATATTCTCCTATGAATACTTTCTTTGATTTCTGTTTTGGCATCAAATTGGATAAAATTATTTTCTTTGCAATTTTCTACCTATGTTCTATAGAACTAACGTTTGGTAGGAAGGGAGTCGAGACTTGGATATATAACTTGGGATCCTCTTTTCCCATTAAAGGGTAAAAATCAGAAGTATGGTTGTAACCAAAATATTAATTCCCTTGGTCTAATAATGTTTAAAATAGTAGATATAGTTCTAGCATAGTGTCTGCTATCTCTGAAGACAGCAGAGTGGCCTGCCTCTTGCTCCAACATCTCGTTTCTCCTCTTGACAAGAATCAAAATTTCCCTTGAGAAAAGGTTGTGGGGGTGGGGAGAGGTGATACTCTAGAGATATCTATTCTTGCCTCCCTGAACTCATATAGACACACATAATGTATATGGGCAAAAACAGCACAACTGTAAACCAATCAGTAAGTGAAAGATCTTTCCTGCTCATTGAATAGGCTTCAGGTGGGGCCAACAAAGGGAGGCCTGATTAGAGACAGGCCCACAGGCTTTCATTAACTAGATGTGAGGCCCCAGGCTTATACCCTTTGCTAGTCAGCAAATTAGTTTGCTAGTTTGCAAGAGGCATGAAGCCCTCAGAGCCCTAGGAAGAGTTGCTAAGACCAGAGCCAATGATGAGTTCTAGTCAATCAGATGACAGCTAGGACTGTATAAAAAGAGAGCCTAGAACTGGGAGCAGCAGAATGGAGAGGGACAGGATTCAGAAGCGGACATCAAGAAGACTTTGAGGCAGCAGACAAAAATGGAGAGCAAGCATCAAGAGAGACTGCAGAGTGGAGAGTGCTGAACCAGAGAGAGAGAGAGAGAATTGCAGAGATCAAGGAACTCAGAGTCAGCAGAGCTACAGGAGAGAGTGCTGAGCAGAGAGTTAGGATTCATGAGTGATCTTTTTATAGGAAGGTTTAGCATGGGGAGGGGGGAACGTTACAGTACGGCTTGGCTCCTATAACATAATACTTTGTTATAATTTTCTTATTACTACATTGAGGTGAGCTTACAGGTTTTGGAATGTAATTGCTACTATATGGAATTGGAACTATTGGTCCTGGGACTGGATTTTCTTGTGTCTAAATAAATGTTATACTTTCTCTGCCTTCTATCTAGAGAATTTCTCATACTTCATGATTCCAAACCATTCAGGCATGTTCATGGTCCTCTTTGAGGTCATGAATCTTGCTTACTACAATAACAACATAGCACAATCATCCACCACATTCCTCCATATATAACACTTTGTGGGACTGCTAACAGTCATTTCACTTTCACCTGGGCTACACAACTCAAGGTTCAAATCTTCCAGCAAGGCATGGTCATGGCTTAAATACCTCCTATTTGCAAGGTATCATGCTAGGTGCTGAGTGACATATTTGGGGAAGAGCAAGGAGACATCATTCATAGAAAAGATTAGAGTACAAGAAACAGTGAAAGGTAGGAAGTGACCAGGTTATGGAGAGCTTTAAAAACTAAGTAGAAGATAGTGTATCTGATCCTGGCAGTAATACAGAGCCACTGCAGTTTATTCAATGGGCACAGAATGTGGTGTAGAGGTTGACTATCTGAGTACAGTAGAAGGAAGAACACCAATGGAAGATGAACTGGAGTTGGGAGAGCCTTGAAGCAAGGAGACCAATCAGCAACGTATTGCAATACTGTACCATCATTCTGGAAATGTCAGAGAAGAGAAGGCAATGTATAGGAGAGATGCCATGAGATAGAAGAGACAAGACTTGGCAATTGATTTTGGATATCAGAGATGAGAGTGAGGAGTTGAGAATGATTGGGTTGTGAACTTGGGAGACTAGGAAGATGATAGTACTCTCAACAATAAGAGGGAAGATATGTCTACAAGGCATTCCAGTTCAAGTACCCAATAGGCAGTTGGAGATATGAGACTAGAAGTCAGAAGAGAGGTTAGGGTTGGATGAATAGAGCTAAGAAGCATCATCATAGAGATGAAAATTGAATATATAGGAGCTGTAAAGGTGATAAAAGATTCTTGACAATTCTTTGATGAAGAATAAAACTCCCTGAAAAAGTATCATAGTAAGTATTGATCTGTGTAGATATAAAAAGAAATAATAAGGGAGATGGCTTTCATTTTACAAAGAATATATGTGTGTGTATAAAATCACAACATATATTAAGATAATATACATTGTGTGTGGGGGGTAGAGGCAACCTAAGTTCTAGTCCCAGCTTTTATACGCACTAGCCATGTGACCCTGTGATCGTAATTTTCTAGGCAAGTCTCTAACACTGTAACGTACAGGCTCAAACTCAATAGATAGATAGATAGATAGACAGATTAAACACAAGATGTGAATTGAATTAAAATTCATTATGAACTAAATTGCTAATATGTGCAAGATGACAATCTATTCATTTTTGAAATGTACATTAGTCAACAGAAATTCACATAAAGAAGTTTATATATAATAGGTCTATTAGCAAAATTTTGAAATAGAGGGCTTTAAACTGTCAGTAGATCATTCACATTTATTGTATCTTCTTGCATGTGGGGCATTTTATTAAATTATCTAACTTCACAGTTATAGGAGCAACCAAAATCATAGTACCAATCCCCAAAGAGTCTAAATGGGGAAAAATTTATACACAGGAAATAACTGAAAAACATTTTTAAAAAGTAAAATACAGCTGTAATTGCAAATGAATGTGTTACAGACCTAACACCCAGCCATAAAATATGGCTATAGCCACTCAAAGAGCTCTTTAGTCTGATGCTTTTATATTTGCACTGCTTCTATCTCAGGTAAAGCTTAATAAAAATAAATTATCACTTGCCTTCATGTTGATTCATATCTGAAAACAAAGAACAAAACATAAAAATTGTATTTTAATTATATAATTCACAAGGAGTTGTAGTGTATCCCACCCCAAGGAATTCATAGTCTGGCTTTAGAACTTTGTAAAATGCCATACTGGTCTCCATACACATCTGACCTAGCAAGAATTAATATTCATGGTCATTGCCACTTGGGGGTTATAATTCCTTAGCCCTGTGATTTCCAACCTATTTCCCCAAGTTCTCATGCTTCTCCATGGTTGATATGTCTGAGTAGAAGATGAGAATAATAAATGTATGATTGATTTCTAAGGTTACTATAGCTTGCTTGTTATACTATAAAGGGTTGAAGAAGAGGATTGCTTAATGATTATAATACAGATAAATACAACCGCTAGATACTTTCCATCCCAAAATTCTGGCATTGCTTTTCATTTGAATTGAAGTTTTGAAACTACAAGGGCAAAGCATTCTTTATGGAGTATTGTTGTTCATTGTTCATTTGCTAAAATTAGAGCTAAAGAAGTCTAATGCTCTCTGACCTGAGCTGGCTCCCAATGTCCCTTGTTTTCCCACACCACACTCCATTCAATTAAATTCAATTCAGCAAACAATGATCAAACATCTAGTATACAGAGCACGAATTAAGCTTTGGGGAGGGGGGAGGAATATAGTTGGATTACATAAATCTCTAATCTTCCCTCATGGATCTTAGAGTCTGCTTGATACTCAAAGGAATTTAGAAATCTCACCAACCTGGGCATTCAATTCCATGATGCTAGATTATAACCCTTCCATGCCTGCCCATTCTGATTCTTGTCCATGTTCTTTCACAAATTCACCCCAAGGGGTCTTGTCACTTTTTATTGATATTGTATGTTTAAAAGGCACAGGCTTTCCACTAGCTGTCTTTCACTCTCACAATGTGCTGTCTATATATTTTTTCCACTCATACAAGTCTTTAATAGCATTTTTGCACTGAAACTCTTTTTTAGTCCTTTGCAACGTGCTGCAGTGTGCTCATACCAATGTTAAGCCTCCCCATGGATGATGCTTTATGTCAATTCTTGAAAGATTGTAGTGTTCTAAATTTTAAAAAATTTATAAAAAAGAAGACTCTAATGTTCTACAACTCAAAACCACATAACAACATCAAAAGAATGTTGATATTGAAAATATAACTTTTGTTTCAGGGAAAAACTTGGAATCATTAAAAACACTTTTAATTTTCTAAAGTTAGTACAATTTATCTTCTCTGTTCAATCCTGGAACCAACTGATCATCTATCTATCTATGTATCTATGTATCTATCTGTCTATCTGGAGGTATTCAAGCGAAAGCCAAAATGATCAACTTCTCAGATGTATTAAAAGTTTCTTTTGGAGGAATTGATTTGAAGAAATGACTTCTGAGATCTTTTCAAATTTTAAAATTCAGTGATTCCAGGGGCGGAGCCAAGATGGCGGCTGGTAAGCACGGACTAGAGTGAGCTCCGTACCCAAGTCCCTCCAAAAACCTATAAAAATGGCTCTGAACCAATTCTAGAACGGCAGAACCCACAGAACAGCAGAGGGAAGCAGGGCTCCAGCCCAGGACAGCCCGGATGGTCTCTGGGTGAGCTCTATTCCACACAGAGCTGGGAGCTGGGAGCTGGGAGCTGGGAGCTGGGAGCTGGGAACGGAGTGGAGCAGAGCCCAGCCTGAGTGGCATGGACGATCCAGACCAGAAGCCGGGCGGAGGGGGCCCTAGCGCCCTGAATATGTGAGCTGCGGCAGTTACCAGATCCCTCGACCCACAAACACCAAAGACTGCGGAGAAGGTTAGTGGGAAAAGCTGCGGGAGTGGAAGGAGTTCGCGGTTCGGCTTCCAGCCCCGGGGGCAGGGGAGGTGGGGCAGCTACAGCTGTTGTTACTTCCCGCTCCAGGCCAACCTGGTGGGAGGAATTAAGTGGCGGATCACAGCAGGGGTGCACAGCCTGCCGAAGATCTGAGCCCAGTCTGGACTGGGGGTCCTTGGGGAAGGAGGAGTGCGGCTCTGACAGAGCTGGCACCTCCCCCCCAAACGTAGAACATAGAACTCTGTAATCTACAAGCAGTCAT
Organism: Trichosurus vulpecula; assembly: GCF_011100635.1. Lineage (NCBI taxonomy): Eukaryota > Metazoa > Chordata > Mammalia > Diprotodontia > Phalangeridae > Trichosurus > Trichosurus vulpecula. Next base: position 54,330,119 of record NC_050578.1, read on the forward strand.
ACCCCACTGAAAAACTCAAGGGTCAAGTTAGTTGGTTGGGAATATGGCCAGGCAGCGAAAACGCGCCCAGATCCAGTCTCAGACTTTGGATTCTTTCTTTGGTGACAAAGAAGACCAAAACATACAGCCTAAAGAAGACAACAAAGTCATAGAGCCTACAACCAAAGCCTCCAAGAAAAACATGAACTGGCCCCAGACCATAGAAGAACTCAAAAAGGACTTGGAAAAGCAAGTTAGAGAAGTAGAGGAAAAATTGGGAAGAGAAATAAGAAGGATGCGAGAAAACCATGAAAAACAAGTCAATGACTTGCTAAAGGAGACCCAAAAAAATACTGAAAAATACACTGAAGAAAACAACACCTTACAAAATAGACTAACTCAAATGGCAAAAGAGCTCCAAAAAGCCAATGAGGAGAAGAATTCCTTGAAAGGCAGAATTAGCCAAATGGAAAAGGAGGTCCAAAAGACCACTGAAGAAAATACTACTTTAAAAATTAGATTGGAGCAAGTAGAAGCTAGTGACTTTATGAGAAATCAGGATATTATAAAACAGAACCAGAGGAATGAAAAAATGGAAGACAATGTGAAAAAAGCCTTGGAAAAGCCACTGACCTGGAAAATAGATCCAGGAGAGATAATTTAAAAATTATTGGACTACCTGAAAGCCATGATCAAAAAAAGAGCCTAGATACCATCTTTCAGGAAATTATCAAGGAGAACTGCCCTGATATTCTAGAGCCACAGGGCAAAATAGAAATTGAAAGAATCCATCGATCGCCTCCGCAAATAGATCCCAAAAAGAAATCTCCTAGGAATATTGTTGCCAAATTCCAGAGCTCCCAGATCAAGGAGAAAATACTGCAAGCAGCCAGAAAGAAACAATTTGAGTATTGTGGAAACCCAATCAGAATAACCCAAGATCTGGCAGCTTCTACATTAAGAGATCGAAGGGCTTGGAATGCGATATTCCGGAGGTCAATGGAGCTAGGATTAAAACCTAGAATCACCTACCCAGCAAAACTGAGTATCATGTTCCAAGGCAAAATATGGACTTTCAATAAAATAGAGGACTTTCAAGCTTTCTCAGTGAAAAGACCAGAACTGAATAGAAAATTTGACTTTCAAACACAAGAATCAAGAGAAGCATGAAAAGGTAATCAAGAAACGGAAATTGCAAGGGACTTACTAAAGTTGAACTGTTTTGTTTACATTCCTACATGGAAGGATGATGAGTATGATTCATGAGACCTCAGTATTAGGGTAGTTGAAGGGAATATGCATATATATATATATGCATATATATATATATATATATGTTTAAGTATATATATAAGTGAATGTGTATGTATGTATGTATCTATGTGTATATGTATGTATGTGTATATATATATATGTAAAGAGAGAGAGCAGACACAGGGTGAGTTGAGGATGAAGGGAAGATATCTAAAAGAAATAAAATGAAATTAAGGGATGAGAGAGTAACATACTGAGAGAAGGAGATAGGGAGAGATAGAATGGGGTGGATTATCTCGCATAAAGGTGGCAAGAGGAAGCAGTTCTATGGGAGGAGGGGAGAGGGCAGGTGAGGGGGGAATGAGTGAACCTTGCTCTCATCAGATTTGGCCTGAGGGGGAATACCATACATACTCAGTTGGGTATCTTACCCCACAGGAAAGAAGAGGGAGGAAGATAAAAAAAAAAAATAAAAGGCGGGGGGATGATGGAGTGGAGGGCAGATGGGGGTGGAGGTAATCAAAACAAACACTTTGGAAAGGGGACAGGGTCAAGGGAGAAAATTCAATAAAGCGGGATGGGTTGGGAAGGAGCAAAATGTAGTTAGCCTTTCACAACATGAGTATTGTGGAAGGGTTATACATAATAATACATGTGTAGCCTAGGTTGAATTGCTCAACTTCTTAGGGAGGGTGGGTGGGAAGGGAAGAGGGAAGGGAATTTGGAAGTTTTAAAATCAGATGTTCAAAAACAAAAAAACTTTTTGTATGCAACTAAAAAATAAGATACACAGGCAATGGGGCGTAGAAATTTATCTTGCCCTACAAGAAAGGAAGGGAAAAGGGGATGAGAGGGGAGGGGGGTGATAGAGGGGAGGGCTGACTGGGGAACAGGGCAACCAGAATATACGCCATCTTGGAGTGGGGGGGGAGGGCAGAAATGGGGAGAAAATTTGTAATTCAAACTGTTGTGAAAATCAATGCTGAAAACCAAATATGTTAAATAAATAAATTGCATTTAAAAAAAAATAAAAAAAAAATTCAGTGATTCCATTCTTCTGTATCTGAAGGAGGGGAAAATACCAAGACAATTTTGAATGAAAAAAGGTGATCTAGGGAATTTCAAGAACTAATGACTTACATACTTTCTTTTTCATCAACTATGCATTTTATCAGAATAAATGGAAATAATGGAAGGGAAAAATAAGGCTTTCCCAAACAATATTACAATATAGATCACATCATCATTAAATTGACTGCAAAATGTGGAATATATAATACTCTACCATGCTCTAGATGCAGCTAGGTTGCAAAGTGGATAGAGTCAGGGACTTGATATCCTTGCTTGAACCTGAGCTCAAATCCAGCCAAAGATACTTACTACTTTTGTGACTGGGCAAGTCACTTAACCCCGTTGTCCTCAGTTTCCTCATCTATAAAATTAGAGGGAGATGGAAATGGCAAACCATTCCAGTATCTTTGCCAAGAGTACTCCAAATGGGGTCATGAAGAGTCAAGCACAACTGAAAAATGACTGAACAATAAAATGGGGATAATACTTTACCAGGGTTGTTGGGAGGATAAAATAATACTTGTAAAGTGTTTTGCAAATCCTTGGTGATTTTTAAAACACTTCTCTCCTTCAGATACATGCCTAATTTTTTAATGTCCCTTGAGAGATGTAACAACATAATGGGAAGGATTCAGGAAGGCATGGGAGGACTTACTAAATGTTACACAAAGTACAGTAAGACAGAATCAGGAGAATGATACACACTTACTATAGCAATGTAAATGGAAACAACATCAAAAATTGAAAGTGAATTTTCTGTAATTATCACAATCAATCCTGATCCTAAAGAACAGATGTGAGAATCTCCTTACTCCTTTATTAGCATAGCTTGGGGAATATAAATACATTAGTAAGATGTAGCAAAGTGCTTCATAAGATATGGTTGGATTTGCCTCACCCAGGTGTCTTATAGAAATGGATGTAGGTTTTTTATCTTCATATCCCTAGAACTCTCAATAAAAGTATCAGAAGATTCTAGGAGGAACATCAAGTAACATTACAAAAAATTAAACAGTACATTTTAACACACAGGAAATAACCAGTTCCCGAAGTGAGAATTACTTTCAGACTAGTTTTGTACAGTCAGACTACCAACTTGTTAAAGCAAAGATAAGAATAAATTTATCAAAATAAATACTGAGAGAAAAGAAAAGTCAAGACATAGCCCACAATTGAGATAACTCTAATCTGACAACCTGCTAATTTCTGTTTCTACTATCTCATGCTGCCTCCAAAATAGATGGAGTAACCTTAAAGTCAGTATAAGTGTGAAAAGATTAACGTCTATGGTGCATTTGCCTTGAAAGAGAGATGGTGATGAGAATAGCTCCATTACAGAAGAAGGGCTGAGCCCTGGAGCCTAGAACAGTATAACTCACACTACTTCCATGCACATATCACCCAGATGCAGGTGTATTTGGAGGATCAGATTCTGCTTTGTATGACTTATCCCCAACTAGAGACAATCATTTGTATAGTTTTAGAAAGAGAATGCAGTAGGGGTGGGGTGAGGCACATAAGATCATGCTAGAATTATAATAGATATGCTGACAATAAGGTTTTTCTTCTGTTCCTCTGCCACATATCTTCTCTGTTCAATCCTGGACCCAATTGATTATCTATCTATCTATCTATCTATCTATCTATCTATCTATCTATCTATCTATCTATCTGTATTGGCAATCAAAATGGGCTCTTAGCACTTAATTCAACCAAGTGCCCTTGAAGAGTTTGGCCTTTATTTCCTTGATTAAATTAGGAGTCCTCAATGACCTCCTTGCCTCAAGGGAAAGCCTAGTTTACTTGGGTTTGATTGACATGTTTGTGACATCAGAGGCTTTTAGACCATGTGGGTTTAAGTTGCATCTTTGTGACGATTTTAGGTCACGTGGGTGAGTGACTTGTGTGACTCACCCTTGACCCTGAAAAAGACATAAAACCAGGGGTTGGCTTTCCTGTTTTTGGAGCTCTGACCCACAGCTGTAGTGGTGTGCATGACTCTGGGGCTGAACTCAGATGTTGGTAACTATGAGTTATATGTGGCCTGTCTGTCGATGTTTGTAATTTGTTTGTATTTGCTCTGAAGTTCAGGGTGCTGGATTTTTCCCCTGAACTAAGTGAATGATATTTGTATGCGGGATTAAAGTAAGCTTGTTAACCCCTTAACATTGCTTTCCTTAGTAAAGTAGATCAAAAGGACCTGGGCTTGCAGCGTTCTGTGAGCTGGTTGTTGTTTATTTTACACCCCTACATCAGCTGCTACCCGGATTGTTGAAACACTATTTATCAATCTATCTATGTATCTGGACGTGTTCAAGCAAAAGCCAAAATGATCAACTTCTCAGATGTATTAAAGAAAAGTTTCTTTTGGAGGAACTGATTTGAAGAAGTGACTGTACTTATCCCACACTAAATTCTTCCATGTTAATGAAGGGGAATAATAAGAACTAGCATTAACATTGTATTTTAAGGTTTACAAAATACTTCACACATAAGCTTTAATACCTTAACAATTCACTAAGACTTTTGGAATACCCTGTATTGTCTCCTTTCATCTTTACAACATCCTTATGAAGTAAGTACTATCATTGCTACCATTTTACAGATGGAAAAATTGAGGCTGGTAGAGGTTAAGTGACTTGTCCACAATCACATAGCTAGTAAGCAGGATTCAGAGTCAGACTTCCTCTAAGCCTAGCACTATGTTGACTATACTACCTTTCTGTCTAGGGGTTAAGGATTACTCTACAATTTTAATTATCTTTTCCTCTGTTTTGTCTGTTTCATGAATAATCAAGATGAGAACACTTAAAAATAAAAATTATTTATTTTTACCTGTAGTTTCACTTCTTCTTAGCATCTAATATCACCAATAACAAAAGTGTCATTTTTATTGACTCACTTCAGAAATAGTTGAGATCTAGTGAGTACATAGTTATGCATTTTCTTAAAAATCATTTAAAAAATCATAGTTAGCATGCTGATTCTCACTCGCAGACTTAATGCACAAAGCTGTGGTGGGCTTGCAAATGACTAATGCTGAAAGCTCAGTCAGTGTAGTTGTCAAATGATTTCAGTGCAGACACTGAAAGCAGTGTATTCCCATACATTTTCTCCATTTCTGCACTCCATTTCTATCACATCACCCAATTGTCTATTTCTCTTCCATGAGTTGTAATGTTACCTCCTGAAGTAAAAGCACTGACCCATTTCTATTTACAATCATAATCTCCTTTGGCATGAGACTTCTCACCAAGAGGTAGACTTTCCTAGGCCTTCAAAGTGAGGAGGGCAAATATAACTAACAGTGTGTTGTTATTGCAGTTATTAACAGTGTGTTAGTCATTTCATTCATGTCTGACTCTTCATGACCCCATTTGGGGTTTTCTTGGCAGATATACTGGAGTGGTTTGTAAGCATTTGAGGCTGGGTTTGAACTCAGGAGGATGAGTCTTCCTGACTCTAGAATAGAGTGATATCCACTGTGTCAACTAGCTGCCATACCTAACTGTAGCCACTGTAAATTGGCTGCTGGTTCTCCCAAGGATCCCCTAAAGACTTTAAGGGCAAGCCAACTCTAACCCTTCCTCTCCAATTTTTAAAGTTTTAATGGGATGACTTGACTAAGATTGTGACCAATTATGAATCACTGAGCACACCTGAGGATTTTGGTGCTGAAGTGAAATAAAGCTTACAATCAAATTAATCTGGTGATGAATGTAACTGTTATTGTGCTGACTGGCAATTGGGCTTAAAATGGTGAGCCATTTCCACAAATGATAATTACAAGTATTATAAGCCTATCATAGCCAAAGCAAGCATAGAGCCATCTTGAAGGGAAGAATGGACAGAAAAGAAGTCTGTGCAACTTGCGCCCCTTCCTATATCAGAGGAAGGAACTGACCACTATTCTGTTTGCTTCTCCAACTAGATCCAATCAAGGAGGATAATAGTATCTAAAGTTCACATGTCTTTTTAGGATTTGCAAAATTTGGGGGTATATATTATCTTATTTGATACAACAATCCTGCCAGGTAAATATAATCTTTATTGTATGAATGAGGAAACAGAATTGGAGAGGTTGTGATCTTCCCTATGATGACACAGGGAGTAAGGATCAGAAACAGAACTTGAACCTACATTTTCCTGACTCCAAGCCATGTTCTCCTTATCAAACTGGTCCTTGGAATCTAACATCCAATATTCATCTGTCCATTTCCTCCTACATAAAGGAGTCAAGTCTGATCACCTTCGGAGCTTTTTAATTCAGGGAAGGTATTACGGTTTCTTGTTATGTGTTAACTAGAATTGGAGAGAAAGATCTGGGGTAGAAACAGACTGAATGGAAGCCTAAACAGTAGGTTACAAGCCCAATTAGGATCCTCCATTTGGAGCTCACAAGGATATCGGGACAATCTAATCCAACCCCAATGGAAAACCATGGCTCAGAAGAATTGTGTCTTTCCCAAGATCATATATGTAGCAAAAGGCAAGATTTGAAACCCAACTTTCTGTCTCTAAATCTACTATTTTCCATCATATTTCTTGGCACTAAAGAACTGAAAATGTTGATGCTAAGGATGATGGGATCATAGATTTAGAGCTGGAAGTTACCTTAGAGGCTGTATAGACCAGCACTATTTTGTAGATGAGAAAATTAAGGCCCAGAGAAATTCAAGAATTTACCCAAGTTCACATACATAATAAATAACCAAGGCAACATTAGACCATAAGGCCAAATTCAATGTTCTTCATACTGCACCTTTGGAGATAAGATAGGTATGCAGGGCACTACAGTACCTGTATGGTTTGAGAAGCATGAGCTGATCATTCTGCAGGGGGAGGGCTTGGAAAGGATCATCTTGTGTGCACATAGGGGAAAAGACAAAAGAGAAGACCTAAGACGAACTTTGAAATTTTGCCTAGAGCAAGCTTAGTCCCTTTCTAGAGGCTAAAGTAGTTGTCATTCTATTCTGGTCATGTCGTACTTTGGGTCATTTTCTACCTACAGTGAAGAGATGGGGAAGAATGAGGCAAAAGCCAGCATAATGATCTAGTAAACCCTCTGGACTTGAAACTAGACAAATTCTAGCACTTGCTGCCTGTATGACTTTGGGTGAGTTATTTAATTTCTCTGGACCCAAGTTTCCTCATTTGGAAAATAAAGGGATTGAACTAGATGACTTCTATGATAAATGGGAAGTGACATACAGATGTAAGTTTGGAAAGGGAAGGGAAAAGAACAAAAGGGAATGGAAGGGAACAGAAGGCAATGGAAGGGATAAGAAAGGAAGAGAAATGAAGGGAAGAGAAAGGGAAGGAGGGAAAGAAGGGAGGGAGAGAAAATGATGAGCTTTATGATCTTAAAAAAGCATGGATGAAGAGTGGAATAAATAAAACCAAGAGGACATTGTATAAAGTAACAGCAATATTGTTTCAAGAACAACTTCGAGTGAATAAGTCATTTTGACTATTATAAATACCTAAAATAATGGCAAAAGATATATGAAGGAAGACACTTTCTTCATCCAGAGAGAGAACTGATAAATAGAAGTATATGTAGAATGATTTCATACACACACACACACACACACACACACACACACACACACATTTTTGTCTAATGGTAGCCATTTCTTCCAGGGAAGGAAACAAAGAAAAATATTTACATTATAAATTTATTATATATTTAAAAGAGATGTCAAGTTGTACATAATAGATTTGCAATTTCATGTGCAATTATCTTTTTTATTATACTGTGTTATGTAAATATTTGTTTTATTTCATAAATTAAAAATAACTTTTAAATGGAGGACAGAAAGGCATAAAGAAGGAAGGAAAGAATGCAGGAAGAAAGAAGAAATAAGGATGGATGGAAGGAAGGAAGGAGGAAAAAAGGAGAGAGAAAGTAAAAAACAAAGAAAAAGAAAGAAAGAGGCAGGAATGAAGGAAGGAAGGAAGGAAGAAAACATAAAGGACAAAGAAGAAAAGAAAGAAAGAGGAAGAAAGAAGAAGTATAGATAAATTATTCTGGACTGTTGTACTTGAAATTTCTCTGAAATGCAGTCTGAATTTATCTATTAAAAAGAAACCACTAGAATAAAAGACAGACTATCATGGTATACAAATCAGCAGGGTGGCTAAGACCAGCCTTTATTAAATGGTTCCACTCCTGATGATTGTAGCAGAGGTCATCATATTGATTGTTCCTTCCATTATTCTCTCAACACTAGTAATTTTCAGAGAAATAACTTCCAATGCTCCTTTTCTGCCCTCAATCCCTCTCTCTATTCCCTGATTTATTTTGTTGTCATTCTTATTCACAGCTTATGAAAATAGTCAGGCTTTTTAGAGTTTTTAATAATGCAAATAACAATAAAAATATCAAAAGAAAACCACTGAAAAGCATAATATTCCCTGATAAAAGACAGAACATCATAGTTGTCAGCAAAACGGAATTTATTCAGTGGAGGGATCTTATATGTTGGTTTTTGGGGGATTTTGCTTTTTAAGGAAGAGTTAGCACAGAATAGGATCTCTGCACCATAAAAGAGCTTGTTTTAGGATTGCAACCAACTCATTTAAAGGGGAAGAAACAATTTGAGAGCATTTTATGCTTTCAAAAGGCAAGAGGGCAATAGTTTTCTACATATTTTTATTTTACAGTGTAATAAAAACAACAATAACAAAAGAATAGAGTTCCTAACAAAGGGCAAATAAATTTGATTTTTTAAAAATATTTTGATAACTATTTCAATGGAGTTGGTTTATTTTGTATTTCTACACATCCTCTTTTGTGTATTTAAAAACACCATTCTGAGAAGGGCTCCTTAGACTCCTGAAGAGGGCCATGATACATAAAAATATCTAGAATCCCAGGCCTAGATTAAAGGTCCTGTGAAATCATGTTTGAAAAAAGGAATTCATGGCATAAAGATCGATTACTATTTTAGTTGAGAATAAGATGATGCAAATCGTACAATGAGTTTGCAGAAGGATCAGTTCAATAGCATATAACCAGTACCCCTTGATTATTGTTTGGATTATAGAAAAGTCACAAAGTTCATCTATTTTATCCCAAATATTATTCCATGGTACGCTTCTTCTTTTTTCATTGCTTTAATCCTCTTTAGTATGAAAGAGCAAAATTCTTGACTTACGCTTCAATTAAAGCACACCAAAGGAAGAAGACAATTAATCTTATTTCGGAGAAATCAAAGTGTGATCCCCTGGAGGCTACTCTTTTTATATCCAGTGGTTCACAATATATCTGTTTTAGAAAGTGTAAACAACAACAACAATAAAATGATAACAACACATTATATATATATATATATATATATATATATATATATATATATATATATATATATATATGGCAGGACTAGTGTGCCCATTTTACCACAGTCCCTCCAACTTTTCTCATTTTACACTTTCATGAAATTTGTCAGCCTGATAGGTGAGAAGTGGAAGCTTAAATTTGCTTGAATTTGCCTCTCTCTAAATATTAGTGATTTGGAGTATTTTTCATAAGATTGCTAATCATTTGGATTTCTTCATTTGAAAACTATTTATAACCCTTGATCTAGGATTTATCTATTGGAGAATTACTTTCAGTTTTATAAGTTTGAATCACTTCCATGTACACACATGCATGCACACACTCACATACATACATACAAACACACACACACACACAAACACACACACACACACACACACATATATTAGATATAAGACCTTTCTCAGGGAAACTTGCAGGAAAAATTTCTTCCACTTTTGTATTTCCCTTCCAAATTTTACTACATTTGATTTGTTTGTCCACAATCTTTTTAATTTTGTTTAATAAAAATTGTCCATTTTATCATGGGTGATATTATCTATCATTTTTTTAGTCATAAATCTCCCCATATCCACAAATCCAAAATGTAATTTCTTCCTTGCTCCTCTATTTGTTAATGGCATGAGTTTTTACATCCTGGTCATTTCTTTATTTGGACCACCCCATCTTTTCCACTCAAATATCCTTCTGGTGACATCCTTTATGCCTGGACTTATATCATCTGAAAAGTTTCCACATTGCTCAAACCTACCATGTGCCTTTCTGGTGTCCTCTCTAAAGTATTCAATTTTAATTCTTTGGAGATTATAATATTCCATAATTTGCAGGAATACAATGCCAATAGAACATTGGCAATATATATGTGCATATAAATGTATATGCATATATATACACCCATACACACATTCACATAAACATATGTGAATGTGTATATATACATGTACATATGTGTGTGTGTGCGTGTGTGTGTGTGTGTGTGTGTATGTATGTACATGTAATAAAGGGGCAAAGAATGAAAGGCTGGAGGATAGTATAAAGTAAACCTCGAAAGAGCTAGAAATAGGGAGTATGTGTTTTCTAAGCATTCTTCTATACTTAAAATTAAAGTAAGTTTTGCAATCAAATCTAATGTTGAATCAGAATAAGGAACTGTGTTTATAATACATTAGTAGCATGGCACTTTTTAACAAAATACAATTTTATTGATGTCTTTTGTTTTTTTCACATAACCATATTTTTCCCAATAGCCCTCTTCTTCCTCCTCCCAGAGAGCCAGATGATATAAAATTAGTATTTTTAAGACAAAAAAAGCAAAATCAACACAACTGATCAATACTTTGAAAAAAATATACACAATGTAAAACTTGTGGACCTCCCACTTCTGCAAAGGGATAATATAGGAGGTATTTTCTAATATATCTTCTTTTGAGTCATGAGGTATAGTTAAGTTGTAATTTTGTCAGATTTTTTTATGGTTCTTACTATTAACATTATTGGCATTTCCCTAGGGAATGGACCTCAAAACTATTTCATTTTAGTCATATATTGGCAATTCACATTTCCCCAGCCTCAGTATCTGTCCCAAATGTCTTCAGGGACCACATGGAAATAGTCTGGGTCCTTTTTTCAGACAATCCCAGTGAATATATGCACATTCTCATATTTCCTGTGTCCATCAGTGCTCTAGTTGAATAGTACTATTATAACACAGAACACTGGAGCCTTAGCTAGAGCAAACTTCTGGCTTCTGGTTTTCCACAGCATTATGAGAGGGAGAAAAAGGAATAGTCATAAAAAAAAAACCATTTGGTAGTAGTTAAAAATAGAAGAATTGATCAATTCAACAGACCAGACAAGGGAGAATAAAAATAATGGAACTCAATAATACAGTGTTTGAAAAACTTGAAAACAAATTTTCAACATAAATCAGGAAGGAACTGATGATTTAATAACACTTGCTAGGAAAGCAGCAGTCTGAAAGAAATCAAGTTTATACCACCAGCTCACATATTACACAATAAGTTCAAAGTGAATACCTGAGCTGAATATGAAATATAATATTATAAAAATAATTAAAAGAAAAACAGATCATCAACCTTTCTTTTTTAGTATAGTTTATTTTTCCCACTTACATATTAAAATAATTTTAATATTTTTTTTAAGTTTTGAGTTCCTATGTCCAAAGGGCTATGAAAATGTGCATACCCTTTCACCCAGCAATACCTCTTCTAAGGCTATATCCCAAAGAGATCTTAAAAATGGGAAAAGAACCCACATGTACAAAAACATTTATAGCAGAAATTTTTGTGCTGTCCAAGAACTGGAAATTGAGGGGATGCCCATCAATTGGGGAATGGCTGAATAAGTTGTGGTATATAAGTGTAATGGAATACTATTGTGCTATAGAAAATGATGAACAGTCAGACTTCAGAAAAACCTGGAAAGACATATATGAACTGATGCTGAGTGAAGTGAGCAAAACCAGGAGAACATTGTACACAGTAACAACCACAATGTATGATGACTAATTTTGATAGACTTAGCCCTTCTCAGCAATGCAACAACCTAAAATAATTCCAAAGGACTCATGATGGAAAATGCCATCCACATCCAGAGAAAGAAATATGGAGTCAGAGTGCAGAGTGAAGCAGACTATTTTCTTTTTTTGTTTTGTTTTGTTTTTCTTTCTCATGGTTTCTCCCATACATTATAATTCTTCTATTCAACATGAACAATGTGAAAATGTGCTTAATAGGAATGTGTTATAGAGTTCATAGAAGATTGCATGATATCTTGGGGAGGGAGGGGAGAAAATTTAAAAATTATGGAAATGAATGTTAATAACTAAAAATAAACTAATAAAAAATTTTGAGTTCCAAATTGTGTTCCTCTCTCCTTCCCTCCCCTCCTACCTCCCTGAAATCATACATAATCATATATAGGTTATATATGGGCAATCGTTTAAAATATTTCCCTATGAATCACTTTGTACAAGAAGACTCAACATTTTAAAAAATGAGAGAAAGTGAAACATAGTAAGCTTTTTGTGCTTTTGCTGTTGGCTTTCACTGTGATTCAGGGCCTAGCTGTTGGTTTGCACTGGAGTGGTGTCCTCCTTGCTGGCTTGGGAAAAGGGGCTCTCTCTCTCTTGGCCTCTTCTGGGCATGAGATTTCACTACTGGCCTGCCCATGGGCAGCATTCTGCTGCTTGGTTGCTATGGAAGTAGGGTCTTTCTGCTGGAGGGCCCTGGGTGGGGGGCATTGGTGAGAGACTGTGCTGGAAGTGGGACCACTCATTTGGGGCTTTGCTGTGCAGCATAGGTTTGCCTCAGAGGTCGCTGGCCTGCAGGAAGGAGGGTCTGAGCTGATGGGTTACCTACACTTAGAACTTTGCTGCAAACCCCTTACTGTAAGGTTGCTGCTGCTGCTGCTGCTCTGGGATCTTGTCCTTCTCTCATCCCAGCTTTCCTGCTCTTCTACTAAGCTGCTTCCCTGTTCCTACATCAATTCTGACAGGGCTTTAAAGTTGTTTGAAGGGGGAATTCGGAGGGCTCCAGGGAGTTCCTTCCTTACTCTGCCATCTTGACACTGGAAGTAGATAATCTACCATTCAAAGATATAGGTAAAAGACATATTCTGAACCAAACGGGGGATAGAGAGAATTACAAAACAAAACAAAATCAATGATTAGAAGGGAAGCATATGAATGTAAGGAAAATTATCAAATTTCTTAGATAATGGTTCGGTATCCAAGAAATATAGACAACTAAAAGAAATGTACAAGCCTAAAACTGATTCTCCAATAAATAGGTCATCAAAGGAGTAAAAATAGCTCCCTAATGAAGAATTATACACTATTAAGAAACATGCAGAAGAATGCCCTAAATCCCTAAAAATAAAAGAAATGCATTTCTTATAAATACCCAAGATTTCGCTTCCAATATAAAAGGATGCTGGCTTTCTGACTCATTATTTTCTATAAAGGCTTAATAGTGAATAAGATGTTTCTTCATATTTAAATTTCTCTTCCTTTTTGTTGAGAAGAGAACAGAAAATTTTAAAAGGACAAGCTATAATAAAGCTTCTTTTAACATAATTTGTAACCTTTACATTCTAGATGCCTCCCACCTCCTCCTCTAAAAAAGAACAAGCATAAAAAGGGAAAAATTTAATCTAATGACTTTAAAGAGATAGGAAGTAGGACTGTGAGTATATTTGGTACAGGAAACTCCTAGATGAGAAACTCCATCTACTAATGTAGGTTGGCACTGCTGGTGCAAAATTTATAGTTCCAGATTTAACTAGAACAATGAGAACTCACATGACTTGGTCACCCCAGGCAGGATGTATCAGTCAGGAAGTGAACCTACATTCCTGGTTTCAAAACCATTTCACCATTTTTTATACCACCGTCCTTTTCCTCTTATCAGAACAACATTAAAACTGCACCATAATTGATTTTGTAAAATTTCAAACAGCTATTTTTCTAAAGACAGCTGAGATTTCAAAGCTGAATTTCTTCTGAAAAGTGTAACTTCATACAGCCAAGTGATGAAATCATATTGGGTACTTTAATTAACTAGACAGTTCAAGAATTAAGAAAAAAATCTTCTGATTTCTTTATCTGAATAATTCAAACAAAAATCACTATAGGGAAAAAGATCAAAATCATTGTCTCAAATGACAGATAATTTCTCATAGGCCAATGAAGACTTTGCCTTACTGGTAGCAGGTCTCTAGGAGTAATCCTGAAAATACATATAGATCAATGTCAGGATAGAACTAAATCAATGGAATTATGCTCATCTCTTTTATTTTTAATGGTTTTTTTAAATTTCTTTGATTATTTCAAGAATTCTGACTGACTGAAAACTTAAAGTAAAAACAAAATTTATTATTTAATTTCTGGTCTCAGTTTATTCATCTTAAAAAGGAGGGAGTTAGACTAGAGAGTCTGTAAAGTCTCTTTCAGCTCTCATAGTCTTTGATTCAATGGTTCTATCTGTTTACTTAACGAGTCTGAAAATACTATCATGGTGGAGAGGATAATCATTCATCTTTATGTATAATTTGAGTACCAAAGAAAATGGTCAAAGTGTTCACAACAATGCAAAAAATAATGCATGAGATTAATATTTCACATAGTGCCTGCTTTACAGCCACCATCATTAGTCATCACCACATTCTCTACTCTGTCTGTAAACACACTGATAAATGGGTATGCAAAGATTTCCAAAAGGTTCCACTTACATCAATTAAGAATAATGATAACATCAGGCACTGCCAACATCAATCATTCATTTTTATCTCTTTCTCACAATTCTGTGATTATCTAAAGCTTCAGCTTGGAGTGGATGCCATTCAGTAATTTCACTGCTTAATAAAATTCCTATGTGCACTACTTCTCTAAATTAATAGCACTTTATTTTTAAGCTTTTCAGCTTCAGACATATAGGTGGAATCTGACAATGGGCATCTAACCCTCAGAGTGCAAATTAATAAGAAAATGCCACTGAGGAAGTGTGATGGAACCCCCCATGAGATGGGCAACAGTATATTAGGTTCTATGGTGGAAGCAAAAGAACTCTAAGCATGGTTCCTATTCATGAGTTATAATATATGATCTACTCATATTAAAAAATGCTAAATAGTTTCAGGACAAGAATTTCCAAAATTTCTTCCTGTTGCTTCTTTCTATTTTGTTTTAATTGTGAATTTAACAAATATCAAATATACAAAATAACATTTCCATATTCAATGTCAAACTCAAAAAGAGACTTGCACATGAAATAGTGAAGCTAAAATGTATAATTTGCTTTTCCATTTAGAGTATATAATAAATTTAATATGTAATTTTCAGTGCTGCCTTATTTGTGCTTCCATGGACATTTCCTCAATTCTGTTCTGATTTTAAAAAATACATCAAAGACCTCTTTTATTTTTCTTCCATTTTGCAACCCTCTCTCTAACCCCCTGTCCTTTTCAATTCACCACCACCACTTGAAAAAAGAAAAAAGTCATTTTTAAAATGTGCATAGTCAAGTAAAAAGATATCCACATATTGGCCCTCTTTGAAAATGTACATGTCATTCTGCAGCTTGAATGCATCATGTCTCTAGCAGGAAATGGGTACTATGCTTTCTCATAACTCCTCTAGAACTGTAGTTAGTCCTTTCAATAAATACGGTTCTTAAATCTTTAAAAAGTGTTTCTCATACAGTGTTATCATTGTTTTATATTTTTTTTACTTGTTCTGCTCACTTCACTTTTGATCATGTCTTCCGATGTTTCTCTGAAAATATCCGTTTCATCATTTCCTAAGGAAAAATAAAATAACATTGCATTCATATGTCATAAATTATTCAGCTACTTCCCAATTGATAGAAATCTCTTTTTTCAATTCTTAATTTAAAAAAGAGCTGCTATAAACATTCATGTACATTTTTTTTTCTCTTTAACTATTCTAAGAATTCTTGTTGGACTTGTGTCCAAGCTGCACTTTTATTTGAGACTTCATTTGTAGATGTTTTCAAGTCATTATGGGAGGGTTCTGTTTGTTGGTGTGCTCATTCTTCCAGGCTACTTTTTAAATTTATGTTAGTGTTGGGATCTGTACACTTCTGGGGGATTCAGAGTGGAGAGATTGTCTGGCTTGAGCTTCTGCCCTTTTACAGTCTTCTGCTACTTCCATAGATCAGCTGTGGCAGAGGGCAGCGGAGAGGCTGTGAGTTTTCAGGACTTTCAAAGTCATGTGATCCAGGAAGAGGTCTATTGACTGCCCTTCTTTTCTGAGCTCTGCAATTTCCTGAGCCAGGTTTGATTCTGTATGTGGTAGGAAGTTTCAGGAGACTGCTACTGGAATTAATAACTGCTAGCCTGCTGAAAGACTCTGCAGTTTCAGGGAGACTGAACTTCTGGCTCTGCTTTGGTCTGGGACCCCTGCCCTGATTTTTCCACTATAGGTTTACGTGCTAGGCTATAGGTTAGAACTGAATCACTGCTCAACTTCTAGGATCAGAGCTACACAACTACATTTCTGGAACTAGTTTTTTGCTCAGTACACTTCTAGGGCCCATGCTCACCATAGCTCCTCTACACACATAACTGGGTAATGGGCAACAGAGTGACCAGGTGACACCTGTTCCTTTACCTAACACTAGTTCAAGGATTCCCTGGAATCTATATTTACCCTGGAGCTTCCCACTTTGGAGTTCTGTCTCAACCCTCTTTCCATCCTTGTACGATGGAATATTTCCTGTCACTGCTACCGTGTGTGCTCTTGACCTTACCCATCCCCCAAATATCTGAGGACCTCTCTGTTTGTCTCGCTAAGCTGCCTTGGGCTGGGAAAATTACTCACTGTGAGTTCTTCATGTTCATAATTTAGACTTTTTTCTAGGTCATTGTAGAGGAGGTGTGTTAGGTGAGCTAAACAAAAATGTTTCCTTTCACTCACCACCTTGATTCTGCCTTCAACTAAGCATTCTTGCAAAAATATTTTGTTAGGCTTTCACAGCTTTGAAAATGTAGTCGTTACATGTATTGCTGAGCTAATTTAGGTGAGTTATTAACCTTAGCAATATACATTTTTATTTGTAGTGATTTGTACATACATGTTGTTCAGCCATATCTGACTCTATGTGACCCTATGAACTTTGTCCATGGGGCTTTCTTGGCAAAGATACTGGAGCAGTTTGACATTTCCTTCTCCAGCGAGTCGTCATTTTACAGGTGAAAAATGGAGGTAAATATAGGTTAAGTAACTTCCTCAGGGTCACATAGCTAAGGCCAGATTTTGAATCAGATCTTTCTTACTCCAGGACCAGTGCAATATCCACAGTACCATCTACCTCTCTTTCTACCTACATAGAGAACTATTAAAGCAATAACAAAAATCTTTTAGCCATGGAATATTTTATATGTCATAATATGTTAAATAAATCCATGAATATTAATATGAAGAAGGACTGGGTTTATACACTACTCCTGGAATGAAAAGTTACTGAGGAAATTTTGGAGCAAAATAGAAACAATAAATACTATTTTTGCCAATACATTGCCATGCATAAGTGTTTTGATGCTCATAATTTTACATTTCAGAGGGAAAAATTGTCAGTGTCAAAATTTTTGCATGGAACCCCTAATCACATTATTTGGACTACTATGTGTGGGAGAAAAAAATTAATAAATATCAAATATTTGAAACAAATACATGTTACTTGGTGACTTTTTTCTAGTTACCTTTCTTAGTTTTTGAAAAGGCAGTTTTCACTTAACTGTCTTAAAGTTTTGATTTACGAATTTATTCAGGGAGTACATCTTCAAATTCCTAGATTTCAAAATTATAATGTAAGCCACAAAGTCTTCTTCATGGCCAAGTTGATTTGGGATGTACTTTTCTCCACATATAAGTAAGCAAAAAGTAAATCTCCTAACTTTAATTTGAACTAGCAAAATTGATAACTTGACTAATAATTATTCTTCCATAAGTGTCTAAACTGAAAAAAATATTACATTTGGCTGTAGAGCAACTAGGAAGGAGATCTCCAATGAAATGTGCCAAAGATGTCTATTTCCCTCTGTGTTGTTTAACATTTTGATCAATGACTTAGATAAAGGCAGAGGTGGCATGCTTATTAGATTTGTATACAATAGAAATCTAGGAAGAGCTATCACAATTGGATAGAATGTACTCTGGGATACATCCCTGCTCTAGATCTATGAGCCTTGATCAAAGGAAAGACAGTCAGGATTCAAAAAGTTCATGACAGGATAGAACAGTGGTTTAAATATAAGAAGATAGAAATAATAGAGGAAAAAGTTATAACCTAGTTTCAAGAATTAATTTCAGAAGTAAAACATGAGAAAGATACGGATACATAATATACACATGACAGTTGTCTAGGGATTTTAATGAATTACTAGGTCAGTGTAGGTCAACAGTGTGATATGGAAGCCAAGAAAGCTGATGTAATTTCAGTCTTCTCGACCTATGCCCTGATTCCCAGTCTAGGACTGGCAAAATCTCAGTCATGTTGGCCAGGGCAAAACTCCAGGGAAACCTATAAGGGAAATTTATGGGACCAATATTATGCAGAAATTGTGCAGAGTGAGCCCACTTTCTCTAGAGAGTGAGGTGGGATAGGAGAACCTGCCTTAGTTTGCACTTTGCTGACATGGTCTTTAAACAGGAAAGAACTGGCAACTAAAGGACATCTATGAATTGTGGCATTGAGAACTTGGAGTCATCTCCATGCCTCAATGAGACATTGTAACAAGACTTCTTTTGGAGGACTGATAAATAGAAAAATATAATGAACTGTGTGTGCATTATGTATAATTATAAAGTATATTATAGCAATGTATAGAGAAAATACCTCAATATGCCATTTATCTGTAGGATAGATATTATGTAAATTGGAATTATGTACAGTATATGTATATAGGCATATTTATGAGATTCACATATGTTTGTGTGGCTACACATATATGCATACATGCAAACATATATGTGTTTATGCTCTGTTGTCTTGACTTTTGAGAATCTATAGTCACTTTCATGACATGTAAGCATTTGTATATGTGTAAGTACATATGGATATGGATGATGAAAATGTATATGTATATGTGGTCAAAATATATATGCCTCTATATGGTATGTTTATTACTGTCTACATTATATGGTGTGTGAGTATATGTAGGTTTATATACATGCATATACACACATATAAAATATTCAGGTATAAACCATAATTCTAGAACTACGTCAAAGTCTTGTGTTTTACTACCATTAAACAAGTGTGAATTTTATGGGGTTGTACTTCTCCAAGACCACAGAGAATAGGAAAAATCAATTTTGACCAAGTTTTAAGAGGAAATTACTAAGGGAAAAATGTGAAAGCAAATTAAAACCCATAAAGCATATCTTGTCAGCTCTTCATGAGGAACCATGATAAGACAATGCATTGCTAAATTTTCCCCCAGAAGTTCTATTTTTTCATGTGCTAACTATGTCATTGGAACAATAGGCATGAAAAGGTATTGTTTTATACATCCATACACATGTGTGTATATATGTTACACAACATGTTAGGCATGTCATATATGTTATATAAAATTATTTTATGTACATGTATGTGAATGTATATGTGTGTATAGTTTCCTCTCCACTTCAAAATGGTTGACTGTGACCAATTTCATAGCCAGGACATCTATAATGCAACATATAATGTTAGACATTTCTATTTGTAGCACAGTGCATTCCTGAAAACCAATGTGAAGTGCATTTTCATGAAATAAACTAAAGTTCACCCTGGTGCACTCACATGCTTAATCATATTTAGGACTCCTATCTACATTTCTCATTTTGATATTAGATGGTGAAATACTTATGGAATATACCGTGGCTATTACTTATTTTTATATAATAAAGTTTACTTATTTATTTATTTACGTCAAGCCTGTAATTGAAACTTTCCCTTTTAACAAAGACTTTTCAAAACAAAACTAAAACAAAACCCTCCAACATAGTGACAGTGCCTGAGTATCTGCAACATGCTCTATTGGTATTCATCTATCCTTTAGAGAGGACAAATGAATTTATGATTACTTGTTTTTAGTAATTAAAATTGCTCTGAGATCAGCATCTCTTCACAGCTCTTCTCATCCACATTACTGTAGTCTATGTACACAGGGGTGTTGGACCAAATCAATCAAACTAGGTGGAAAAGAAAACACTGACTTTGCCTCTACAGCTATTTTTTAACTCAAAAACATTAGCTTGCCAAACCAGAGAGCATTCTAGGAGTATCTGAGAATATCTAACTATATGTTACATTGTTATCTGCAACAGAAGGTTTTGACCTCCACTCAGACCAGAGTCAAGCTGGAAAGACCTAATCAGCGTGGGAGTTGTAGTCCTGGCTTTTGTTGTCTAGGTGTTCTGGCTAAACATAAAAAGCTGTAAACCTTTCCTTATCCTTAGAAGAAAGGCTCTTGTTACTGAAATGGAGATGGCTCAAGGGACCCTCTAGAAATCCATCCAGAAGATGGTAACAGAGATCAAGGCTCAAGCTGCTTATGGTACAGTCAAATGAAGGCCATTATTAAATCATCAAAGCAAAAATGCTAGTAATCATCATGAGACCAACGTAGAGGAGACAACTGGTCTACCTGTGAGCACAAGACCAGTACAGTCTAGTACAAAGCATTCAACAGGGAAAAAACTCAGTGAGGGAATAGTGCCCTAAGAACCCATAATGACATCACCAGACATCAGTGCACTTACAGCATCAGAAGCATGAGTTATTCCTCTATAGGAATTCCCCACAAGTGGGCCCCTCATCTCTATTCTTGGTCTCTTTCTGCACTCATGGACTATATATTTGTGGGGAAGTATGTCTTAGGTTGGGGGTGTGAAGACACAGGATGGTCTATTGTAAACCTCCTTAAAATTGTAAACATTTTATTAAATGACTCATCTTTGAACTAGTTGTGTCCTTGGATTGACAAAATTAAAACTAAACACATTGGTGAAGGATTGTGAGTTTTTGTGTTTGAACTGATGTAGAGTATAGATTTATGAGGTGCTTTGAATCTGAGGTAGCTAGTCTGAGGTGTGAATATGGGGTGCCCCAGGTATTACATGTGTATCATCATTTATTGCCTACTGTATTCTACACAAAATCATACAAACCTGCCCATATTTTTCTGATTTTTCATATTTATCATTTCTTACTCCAAAATAACAATCCATCATATTTATATTCTACAGTTCATTCATCCATTCCCTTAATCAGTGGTCTGGCTGTTCATACTACCAGACTATCCACAAGCAGAAAGAAATAGAGAAACTAAGACATGAGGTTAAAAGGAGAGGAGCATAGCCAGATATAGGGATATAAATAAAAGAAGCCAAAGGATGATACTAAAAGGGAGCAGAAAGTCTGGGCAAGAGAGATCAGATGGAAAGCTGCAATTGGAAGCATCCTGCAGCAGCATCACAGGGATGCCAGAGAGATACAGCATAGACTGTTCACTGTCAAGATAATTTTTTGCCAGTAATGAGGCATTGTGAGTCCTGGCCACCTCTTTGGAAAGACCCAATGACGATGGAAGGAAGTGAATGTTCGAAGAACAACCACAAATAACATTCCTATTCTAACCACTCTTTCCTTCCTTGAATAGCGAAATTTTTAGAAAAAAACAAATTTATGCCTCTTCACAGTTTTTCACATACTTTATTGCCGTTTCTCTAATTGACACTTCTTTTTTTCAAATTATTAAACAGCCTTATTCCATCCAATGTGGTAAACTTGGGGTGGGGGGGGTCATGCATTTAATCTTCTTCCTCGTCATCTCCTGTGCCCACCCCTCCCTGACCCTTCTTGTCATTCTTCCTCTTGGCCCTGCGAGCCCGGCTGCCCCCGTAGGGCGAGCGCAGGGAGAAGTCAATATGCTTCTGGGAGTCGAGGCGCACGATGAAGGAGGGGATGTTCATCACCTGCTTTCGGACCATGGGCTGCCCCAAACCTGAGAGCAGCCCATTGACACTTCTAAATCTGGTAATACTTAAGCATTTTAGAAATGTTACTACTCTGCTTGGTGGAGTTCTAATATAGGAAATTTATTCATAGCTCTCTGAAGAGTAATGACAGCAGTCACGAGGAACTGTCCTGATGATCTGTCTTAAAAGCAATCTGGAAGAGGGACCAGGAATAAAAACCTACACCCACAATAAAATAAGGGTGACAAAATTCTCAGATTTTGTAACACTTGGACCTTCCTCACTCATATTAGATTATAGACCCTTACTCTTCTGCTGCTAATCAAATGATAGTGATCTTTTTGTTAATATATATTGGCTCACATTTTGAATCTCAGTTGTGCCAGAGATGAACAATCTTTTCTGTGATGTTAGAGTGGATTACTTAGAAAAAATAAACCCAGTTTAAATGTTCATCAGTGAAATACCTATGGCACTAAGACTTTTGGAACATCTTGTAAAAATAAACTGCTGTGACAATTTTGATATGCCTTTAGTCCTAGATCTATTCAGTTACAGTAGTAACGGAATTGTGGTTCACAGAACTCTGAGATCCAGTCAGCCAACAAGTAAGTTTCAGAGAAAAAGTGAACACTAGTATATCTCTAGAATTGGATTTTGAAGGAAAGTGATTATGGTGGGCATGCTGAATGTGGGTGTATATAACTTTTGCATCAACTCCAAACCTAGACTAACATCACTTTTATTATTGTTCACTAACTGTAATTTCTCCAGTGACATGTTTTTCTTCTAGAAACGAGCTTCCTATAGCAGTTGTTAGATGTGACCCAAAAAAAAGTTCATAGAAAGAAAAAAGAAATTGTTTCTCACTCTTGTGCCTTTTCTAACCACTATTCCTTGTGATTAAAATATCTTCTCTCTATTTCACTCCCTTCTGAATCATTTTCCATCCAACTATGAATGCCACTTGTCCTTAATTATCCTTCTCTAGATACCTAGATATCTTACTTTTCCTCTCTCCTCCTCAACCTCACAGAGAAGTCTACAATGCCTTTAGTGTTTTTTTTTTAACTAATGGCAAATGTATTTTTCCAATACAGATAAGAATCATAGAAATTGAACACTCACCAAGTTACTGGAATTCAGTAGGTACCTCCTTAAAATAGACATACTTTTGCTACAATGGAAGTGATGAGCTCTGCTTTAAGGATGATTAATGGTCTTTAATAGCACACAGGTAATATCCTTTGTGGAATTAGCAAACTCTTTGAGTAGATAAGATTTACTACCCCCCTAAGGCTTTCAAATTAAAACCCAATCCCCACACACATCTAGGTCTGCTAAGACTTTCCAATTAATAATAGCCTAAAGCCACTTCACCTTCTGGGCTCCCAAAGTTTGCAGACATGGTTTTGAACAATTGATCAGGCCATGCAAGTCTCTTACCACCTTTCTTTTTCTGTTCCTCTTTAAATGGAGTCTGGTTGCAATGTAGACCTTTAAAGAAGTGATCTGCATGCTTGTAAATAGAGTCTTAGGTTGAGTAAGTACTGCTACACTTAAAAACTTTTATGAGCCATAAAAGTTTTTTTAATTAATAAAAAGAAAAAAAAGCTTTTATGTTTCCATCATATCATTAATGTGACTATTCTCTCCAAAGGTTGTAATCCACTAACACATTCTCATCTTGTACAACTCTAGTTTGCACCATAGAATTATAAATCTAGAGATGTCAGGGGCCTCAAAGGATATCTAACCCGACCCTCTCATTTTTCATGGGTGGAAACTGAGGAATAGAAAGATTAAGTGACTTGCCTAAAGCCACTTAGTATTAGAGCTAGGATTTGAATCCAGTTCTTCTGACTTCAGAACCAATGTTCTATCGGCTGTGCTATGCTTACTCTTTAAATTTCCTATAGGAGGGTCCCAGCCTATATGTTGGGAAGCTTTCTTCTAAGTCTCAAGATATTATTTCCTTTGACACTATTGGTGGTCAGTTCTGCTCTTTCATGGTCTCTCTCTTTTAACCCTATTTTTAATATATGATAATAGCCATGTCATTCTTAGATTACACATCTATTGGACTATAATGCCATCAGCATATAAAATATTCATGAAAATCTTTGAAACATTTAAATATGTTATGGGTGATTTTGTTTTTCAAAATTATGAGCTGAACAGCCTTTTTTTAATTTTGGTTTTCCATAAGGGTAAAATATAAATTGATAAAGCTTGCATGTTGAAAAACCATGCTTCAGAAGCATTTAGTTTCTTCATGGAGAGAGCTCTAGGCCTGGAGTCAAGAAGACATGAGTTCAAATCCAGCTTCTGACACTGAGTACCTGTATGACACTGGACAAGTCACTTAACTTCTGTCTGCTTCAATTTTTTTCAATGTAAAAGGGGGATAATAATAACACCTAATACCCAGGGTTCTTGTAAAGATCAAATGAGATAATATTTGTAAAGTCCTTAGCTTGGTGCCTGTCACATATAAGGTGTTAAATGAATTTTTCTTCCTTTTCTCTTCTCCCTACCCCCAAAAGATTAAAAAATATATATTTTATGTGCTTTAGAGATTCAAATTGTCACAGAAAATAATAGCTGACATTATATAGGTGTCGCATACATTGTCTCATTTGTTGTTGTTCAGTCATTTCAGTCATGTCCAACTCTTCATGACTCTACTTTGAGTTTTCTTGCCATTTCCTTCCCCAGCTCCTTTTACATACGAGGAAACTGAGGCAAACAGGGTTAAGGGATATACCCAGAGTCGCACAGCTAATAAGTGTCTGAGACTAGATTTGAACTCAGGTCTTCCTGACTCCAGACCCAGGCCCCAGACATCCAGTCCACCATGCCACCTTGCTTCCCAGAGTTAAGTGCTACAGGAATTATTAACCGGATTTCATAGATAGGGAGTCTGAGGCTCAGAGAACTTGATGACCTTGATTATATAGTTCTGGGGGTAGGATCCAAATCCAGGTGTGCCTGACTTTAAATCCCTCTCTCCTTTATTTTGTACACTAAAGTGTCAAACACAGGGAATAAAGATCGTTACAATCAGGCTACCTTTTTACAATGCAGTCTAAGAACATGGTTTGAAGAAATAAAGAAGAAACGTGTAAATGAGTTCCCACATATGTAGGAGAGGAAATGGATTGTAATTCAGCAAGAGAGAATTAAGCGATTAACTTCCTTAAAGTCAGGAATTGTGGCTTACTTCTTTTGCACCTCATCTGATGCCTAGTGCAGTGAATGGCTCACAATAGACACCTAACAAGGGTTTGTTGAATGGATGAAAAATGAATTATCAACTAATCGGTTTGAAGAACTTTACAACCTTGTTAAGTAGAAATGAGTGACAAGGTGTGTTTCTAAATTTCCTTTGTTGGCAATTTTAAAGAAACAAACTATCTTCTTGGGGAATAGTTCAGACAGACCATCAAGAAGAGATAGCTATATGGCATATGTGACCTCCTGAGGGAAGAAAGTGCTGAGTGGGATAGGGAGGAGGAGGTTAATGGAAAAAAGATCATAGGAAAAGAAAAAAGGGAGGGAAGAAAGGAGTAAGAAAGGAAAAGATGAAAAGAGTGATGGAGGGTGGGGGAGAGAAAGACATGAACCCTCTGATATGTTATTTCTAAGAAAATGATCAGACATAAATGTTAAACTTATTTAAGGAATTAACCTTAGTGTAAAAATAATGAGGAATCAACTAGGGTTCAGGAGAGCTGGGTTCTACCCCTGGCCCTGTATATATTAGCTATCTTATTTTGAGCAAATCATGTTACCAATCTCAAAAAAGCTCCCTTATATTAAAATGTGGACAGCAATATCTACTTCACATTTTGCATGATATTTTAAGGATATCCAATTCAATAATATGAATGCTAGCACTTTGAAATGCATATAGTCCATCAGCGGATCAGAGGATAAGAATGCTGGAAGTGGAGTCAGAAAGACCTAAGCTCAAATTTGACCTCAGACATTACTAGCCACATGACCCTGAAAAAGTCACAACTGCTGTCAGCCTCAGGTTCCCCATCTGTAAAATGAAGATAACAATAGCATCTACCTCACAGCGTTGTTATAAGGATAAAATGAGATATTTGTAAAGCACTGTGTAAACCTTAAAGTATTACATAAATATTAGTTATTTTTATTATTATTCAAATGCAACATCATTACTGAGGATGGAAAGCTATTTCATTATTCATGCCATTTAAGGCCAAAATTGGTCATGTAACAATAGTGAATTATAGAATCTCAGAGCTGGAAGGAACCTGGGAGATTATCAAGTCTAATCTTAACCTGAACAGGAATCACTTCAACACCATCGCTGACAAGTGGTCATTTAGCATCCACTTGAAAACCTCTGGTAATAGTGAACTACTTCATGAGGAAGAATATTGAACTTTTGAACAGAAAAAATCTTGTGGAAGACTCATCTTAAAATAGGCAACAGGTGCTGGTGCTGAGGAGTTAAGCAGGCTAAGCTATCAATCATGTGCAGAAACAGGAAACCTACAGAGCATCCTTGTACAACTCATTCCCCCTTCTATTTTGTGTGTGAAGAGCCTTTTTCTTTCTTTATGGGAGGTAACTTTCCCTTGATAAGCCCTTTATTGGTTTTCTAAATGGAAATGGTAAAGAGAACATGGTAAGGAAAACCTCTTTCACCTGATTTCTCACTGTGTCACACCCCCAGAATAATACTAACTCATTTATAGGAAGATTTATTTTCAAATAGTCCTTCTAGCATTTGTTAGCTACATGAAGATAGGCAAGTAATTTTAACTCCATATTCCCAAGCAAATTCTCTAAAATTGTAAATTACAAACAAATTCCAGTAATACATTTGTGGAAGAAGTTTCCATATTGGGAGTTTCAGACATTGATTAAATCACAAATCCTGACCACCATCATCACGCCTCCAAAAAACAAAAACACACAGGAGAAAACATTATTCTCTTTTACTCATTTTCTTCATTTTTTTATTTTCTTTTTCCTCTGTTCTAGACTTTTGTTCTTTAATTCTTGGTCCTTATACTCATTTAGTCTTTCTTTAGTCTCTATATTCTTCATGGAATTAAAGCTTTGAAAATATGTATTTTCAAACATTTGTTAGCCTAAGGGAAAAAAATTTTCCAAGCAACCATCCAATTGCAAAAGGATGTAATTCTATTTGTAATTTTCTCTTGATTCACACTGAAAATGAGATATGATTAAGCTACAGCTACAAATGCTTCAATTTGTCCCATGCCATTTAAATTTAAAATATAGATTACCCTTTATGCAATGCAAAATGAGTATGTCCACCAAATGATTGAAATATGGATTTTTTTCCACAACATAATGAAAAAAAATGAGATCAAGTAACATTTTTAATAATAACTAAAATGCTACAAAATACATATTGCTGCCCAGTTCATCTTCACTTTCCATTTCTTATTGGTTGGGCTTTCCCAATATCCTATTAGGTAGGTAAATCATAAAGAAAGGAAGGGGCACTATCTGTTATTGACAAAGACAAATACAATACCAAGGAAATTTGAATTAGTAGGGGAAAACAGCTATTTATTTAAGAACTGCAATTTTTCAAATAGAGATGTCATGTAATGGCATTGATTTATAGAAAGAAAAAGAAAGAAATGCAGGCACAAAATCCTATGTTAAAGAAAGAGTTTCAGGTTTTGAAGTGTGCTCTGTGAATGGATATTGATATATGAATGATTCTGCAAGCACATTAAATACACTCTAAACAATCCTCTTTGTAAGGTATTTGAAACAGTTGAAAGACAAGGAGAGAAAATCTGCTCATAAGGTGTGTGCATAGCTAATTATTTCTCTCTTTATAAAAAGGATTTTTCTAAAGCTGAACCAAAAGCTATTACTAGTGTAAGAAAGGTGAAAAGATGAGTTAATCAAAATCAATGTTCTCATGCAAAGATCCCAAGTAGTTATTATGACTTGCCCCCCAAAGGATGAGATTGACCAAGAAGGTAGAAAGGAGCAAATCCCACCCTCTTCCCATGCTTAGTGGTGGTTTGTCTCCAACATAACTGCACCATTCCCTTTAGTACTTCATTACATTGACCCCTCATTGCTGATTTGCAGTGGGTGCACCAGATATTGGCCCCTCAGAACAATCATAACCTGACCAAATCTAGGATCCCACAGCTGCCATGCAAGAAAATTTCTATTCCACCCACCATTGACCCCACAACTCATCTCCTGGATAACCAAAGAAATTTTGGGGCAAAGACCGGAGAGTAGCAATTCCTCCCAACATACACACTGTGGTAAGACCAGGACTCCCTTTCTCCTAACACTGGGCTTAGTTCTCACTAAAAGGCGAAAAAAGAAATCTCTCAGACCTGATTGGCCCTGTCTCCCTAGAGTGTAACTTCCTCAGCCACCTA
This sequence comes from Trichosurus vulpecula, assembly GCF_011100635.1. Lineage (NCBI taxonomy): Eukaryota > Metazoa > Chordata > Mammalia > Diprotodontia > Phalangeridae > Trichosurus > Trichosurus vulpecula. The sequence goes on from NC_050578.1 coordinate 54,358,695, forward strand.
AGAGCATAAAAAGTTCTAAGTACATGGAGTTGAGGCTCCTCTGACTTGGAGTGTGTCTGAGACTATGAGAGACATTAAATTAATTATCTGAAATTTAAAAGAAACTGAGGACCAAGCATTTATGATTTGATTTGCAAAGCTATCATTTGCATATCAAACCAGATCATCTTACTCCTCAGATGGCAGAAACAAGGAGTGATTTGCAGAGCTGATTTTTATAATAGGAGAGAGAATTTTTAAAAAAAACAAACTTCTTTTGAACGTAATTCAATTAGACAAGACAAGGTCACTTGACGAGTGTGCTTCTCCCAGGCTTTCTTAACCCAATAGTCCTACAAGTGATTCCTTTTGTAAGCAGAAATATTACTTTAAAGGGGTCCGCAGATTAATAAATGAGAAGATTTCTCAACTTCTAGAAAGGGTCATTTGCTTCAGTGAGTCTAGGAAAAAAGGGAACTGTGACTGGGAAAGAGAAATTTGTGGTTGGTGATTGATAAGCTAGTGGTCAACTTCCAACCTCCATGCTGCCAGAAGGGAACACTTAACTTGAGGAGATTAGATTACTTAACTTAAACCTAGTGGAAAGAGGAACCTAACCTTCGGTCAGCATTCCTTTCTCTAGCTACTAGAAAGAGGAATTTCACCTTAAAACAACCTTATAATCCTATGATTATTTTATTGCTCTAAACTATCTACTACTAAATGATAAGGTCTTATCAATCTATCTATTTACTAAGCCTATAGGTAACCTTGACTTAAGAGACTATCTATTGTAGTCTGGCTTAGCTGTTAGAGCTAGTTTTTTCCTAAAGAAGGGAGCTTAATCCTATTGTCAAACTAAAAGTAAAATAATGGCTAATAACTGATTTCCTTCTCAGAAGCATCATACCTTACTTTGATGACCAGATGCATTTGCATTTGGAGAAAAGGGAAAGAGAGGGGCTCATCAACAAAAACCCAAAGGCCACTGAATCTTTGTTGAATATCCTTGCTTTGTTAAAGTAAAATACATTTCTTTAATAAACATCAATGACATATGAGTGCTCCATTCTGTTTTGAAATCTAACCTGAACTAATTGGGTGCTAATGCAAATCTGATCCTAACACGTACTTTTTATTTTTCTTTGGGAAAGAATAATCAGTCATGGATCAACTGTTGTTCATTTTTCTCCCCTCTCTCCCCTTCCCCTCCAAAAAAACATCCCTCTTCCAAACTTCTCTATTCCCATGAAGTTTCCCATCATCCTTCTAGTTCCCTGGTTCTCAGTTTCTCCCTTATCCTTGATTCCTCACTTTTCCCCAACCCATATTCCTAATCAATTCCCAATTTCATCATTTATACCACAATCGCTAGCATTTATCCCCCTTCTTTCTATTCACACAGCCACAACCCTTGTTCAAGGCCTTATCAATTCTCACCTAAACTGTTGAGATAATTTCCTAATTAGTCTTTCTGCCTTAGGACTCTCTTCTATCCAATCCATTCTCCACAAAGCTACTAAAGAGATTTTCCTGGAACCCAGGTCTGGCCATGCCGCTTCCCTACTAAATCAAGATGATGGGCTCCCTAATGACTCTGGGATCAGATATTATTTTATTTTTATTTAATTTTTGTTTTGTAAACATTTTGTAACATACATAATTACTAGTAAAGTAGTTCATGTATATTATTTATAAATAAGTAAATGCACACACAAAAATTTATTTACTGTTAGAGATATATTATCAAAGAAGCCTGGAGACAAACTAGTCTAAATAATAAGAATAGTGTAGCATCTGAATTATGAGCCCTGCTATAAAGACAGGAGAAAAGTACACATAATTGCATAGTTCACTAGTTTGGTGATATAGTTTAACTTAGTTTTATGAGACCACTTCTGAAGGATTCTGAGGAAGAGAAAGCAGAATATAGATCGCATATATCTTTCTAGCTTGTGCCATGAAGGGAGAAACAGTAATATGAAAGGTGAAGCAGCGCAACTGACCTTTGGAGACAGTCCTTACCTCTCTGACCTGCAAGTGCCTATTGTAGACAACAGAAATTGAAAACTGAGGAGTCACAATGCCCAATGGCCAGGAACTGATGGAGTCTGCTGATGAGATTGAACAGCCACCAAAGGGAGCTTTGTTTTCTCCTCCCTGACCCCACTGCTTGTTAAAGGAGGATCAATACCAAAGTATCTCTAAACTTGATGGATGGCTTCTTCTTAATTCCTTCATGCCCCAAAAGAGTATATTCTATTCCCTATTTCAAATAGCTCAGGCAGATATTTCCTTACAAATTCTTTGTTTCTCAATCAATTATCATTAATAATTTATTTATCTATTCCCCCACCCACCTTTCATATAAAAGAGGAGCTTAAAATTTTTGTCTAATATGATTAAGAAGGAAGAGATTTAGGAAGAGAGTTTGATCCCCATAAAGAAATGGGAGACACATTCCCCTCCTCCCTATAATGTGACTGAGGGACGAGAAAGGTAAGGTAGGAAAAGTGGGTGCCAATTCCATATGGAAGTCCCACAAGCAAAGTGGGGGGGTATTGATATCATGCCATTGGCTAAGCTCTAATTTCCATAAGACAAGAGCCTTGTAAACAGAGAGAGGATTGTATGTGTGTGAATGGATGGATGGATGCATGGATGGATGGATGGATGGATGGAGAGAATGGCACAGTAGATAAAGGGCCTCCAAAAATTTGGACTCTGACACATACAAATTAAATGACCCTGGGCAAATCACTTAATTGTCCCATATTCTAGACTAAGTTGTTAAGAAAGTATTGAACTCCAGTAGAAAGTCTTTTTCTTTCTCTCTCTCTCTCTCTCCCTCTCCCTCCTCCCCCCCCTCTCTCTCAGACACACACACACACACACACACACACACACACACACACACACACTGTTTAAACAATCTGGCTAGCAGCTGTTGTGGGGGTGAAAGAACACAAGCCCAGCAACAAGCACACTACCAGCACACTGCAAAAGCCCAGATTCTTTTGATATGCTTTAGTAAGGAAAGCATCGTTAAGGAGTTGACAAGTTTACTTTAATTCAGCATACAAATACCATTCACTTAGTTCAGGGGGAAAAGCCAGCACACTGAACTTTGGCACAAATACAAACAAATTACAAACATCCACAGACTAAATACAATTCATAGTTACCAACATCTAGGTTCAGCCTGGGAGCTCATAACAAGGGCTGGAACAGAGTCAAGCGCACCACCATGGCTGTAGGTAAGAGTTCCAAAGAAGAGAAAGCCAACCCCTGGTTTTATATGTTTTTCAGGGTCAAGGGTGAGTCATACATGCTACTCACCCACATGACCTAGAATAGTCACAAAGAGGCAACTTAAACCCGTGTAGTCTAAAAGCCTCTGATGTCCCAAACATGTCACTCAAACTCATGTGTAAACTAGGCCCTCCCCTGAGGCAAGGAGGTCACCATGACTCCCAAATCTAATCAAGGAAACAAAGGCTGAACTCTTCAAGGGCACTTGGTTGAACTGAGTGCTAAGAGCCCATTTTGTTTACCAACACACACACACACACACACACACACACACACACAATTTCTGTCTGTGTATGTGTATTCTATCTCCTTTTAAATTACCAATATTGCATTTACACACTAAGCCCTTAAGATAAAATTGAACAAAGCTGTGGCAGGACTAGCCTCCCAAAGGGGTAGCTGTACTAACTCTGGAACATTCTACTCCCCACCAAAATCTGCTGCATGGTAAATGAAACCTTATAAGCAAGGACAAAATATAAAATCCTTTACATGCAAGGGCACAATAAAATGGCACAATAATAATTGACATTTACATAGTCCTTTACTTTTATTATTTCATTTGAACCTCACAGCAGGATTATGAGGTTCTATAAACAATAATATCTTCCTTGTACAGAGGATGAAACTGAAGCTGAGAAAGGTTGTGATTTGGCAATAGCCATGTTGCTAATAAGTGTCTGATGTGGGATGCTAAAGTACAAATTGGCTAAGGATGTAAAATCATTAAAGAGAAATATCTCTAAGACAAGTTTGGAATTCTAAAGAAAATAAGTGTAATGACTAGAGCTAGTCATTATTTGCAAAGAAAGTCATGGTATGGAAATGCATTGTTGTTTTCTTTTAAAAATACAATTTGTTTACAAAGGATAAATCTCTGGGTGCAGAGGGAGAAATGCTGAAGATAACCATGATGACATAAAAAAAAACAGAAGACATCAATAAAAGGTTATTTTTAAAAATAAATAAATAACATACACAGCCTTCAAAGAGCTTACATTCTAATAGGAGGAAACAGCACATATAGGGGAAGGGTGGCAAGAGAAGGGTGTTTGTAGTCTGCAATTTGGCGATTGGGGGGAAAGGGGCAATCAATTGGCATACCCCTTCTAGAGACAGTCACAGTTTTGATTTCATTACCATTCCTAGAGTAAGAGGATAAAAGTTGGAGGGGGCAGTGGAAAGAGACAAGGGGTAGGAGAAGAAAAGGAGATCAGAGGAGAGGAGAGGAATAGGAGGGGAGAGGAGAAAATGGAAAATATGCTTATCAGAAGGTCAGAAAATTATCAGAATGAAAGAAATATGCTTGGGTCTGGGAATGGCTGAAAACAGTGAAGTCTTACCAATCAAGTTAGCACACAACAAGAATGCTAAAAGCTCCTCTAGAATATGGTCTCTAGGGGTCCAGAAGGTCCAATAGGAGAACAGTTTGGAAAACTACTAGTCTAGTGGCTGTTAAGGAAAGAAAGTGAAGTCATACCATTAATTACAGAGTATGAGAACAGGGAGGAAAAGAGGAAATGAAGAACTGAAAGAGAATGAACTATAAGGACAAAGATAGAACAGGAGATTATGAAACTGCCCAATGATGACAACTTTTCCTCATTTTCTCAGGCCATTTTATTTATGTTTTAATTTAGTTTTTTTTTTTCATTTTTAGTTTACAACACTTAGTTCCACAGGTTTTTGAGTTGCAAATTTACTTCCCCTCCCTCCCGTCCCCCCAAGATGGCCTGGAATCTGACATATGTTCTACATATACCTTTGCATTAAAAATATTTACACAATAGTTGAGTCATAAAGAAGTACCATGATCAATGGAGTGAGTCATGAGAAAGAAGAAACAAAACCAAAAAAAAAGATATAGAAAAAAGAGAGAGCAGATAGTTTCCTTCAATCCACATTCATACCCCATAGTTTTTTTTTTTTTTTTTTTCTGGATGTAGATAGCTCTTTCCATCATGACACCTTTGAGGCTGTCTTTGAACCTTGCATTGCTGAGAAGAGCCAAGTCTATCAAAGTTAGTCATCACAGAATCAATATGTCTGTGGTTGTGCATAATGTTCTCCTGGTTCTGCTCCTCTCACTCAGCATCAGATCATGTAGGTCTTTCCAGGTTATAATGAATTCCGTATCATCCCCATTTCTTATTGCACAATGATATTCCATTACATTCATATACCACAACTTGTTTCCCCAATTGATGAGCATCCCCTTGATTTCAAATTCTTTGCTACCACAAAAAGAGCTGCTATAAATATTTTTGTACATATGGGTCCCATTCCCCCTTGTGTGACCTCTTCAGGATACAGCCTTAGAAGTGGTATTGCTGGGTCAAAGGCTATGCACATTTTTATAGCCCTTTGGGCAGAGTTCTAAATTACTCTCCAGAATGGCTGGATCTGTTCACAACTCCACCAACAATGTAACAATATTCAAATTTTCCCACATCCTCTACAGTATTTATCATTTTCCTGTTTTGCCATGTTAGCCAGTCTGACAGGAGAGATAAGAGTTGTTTTGATTTGCATTTCTCTAATCAATAGTGATTCAGAGCATTTTTTCATGTGCCTATGGATATCTTTAATTTCTTCCTCTGAAAACTGCCTGTTCATATCCTTTGACAATTTCTTAATTGGGGAAATGACTTGTATTCCTATAAATTTTGTTCAGTTCCCTGTGTATTTTAGAGGTGAGGCCTTTATCAGAGACACTGGTTGTAAAGATTTTCTCCCAATTTTCTGCTTCCCTCCTAATTTTTGTTGCATTGGCATTTTTTATGTAAAACTTTTCAATTTAACATAATCAAAATTATCCATTTTACATTTTGTAATGTTCTCTATCTCTTACAGTGTCATTAATTCTTTCTTTTCTCATAAATCTGATAGGTAAACTATTCCTTGCTCTCCCAAATTGCTTACAGTATCACCCTTTATTCCTAAATCATGAACCTATTTTGACTTTATTTTGGCATACGGTGTAAGGTATTGGTCTATGCCCAGTTTCTGCCCTACCATTTTCCAATTTTCCCAGAACTTTTTGTGAAATAGTGAGTTCTCAGCCCAGAAGATGGATTCTTCGGGTTTATCAAACATTAGATTGCTATAGTCATTGACTACTGCAACTTGTGTACCTGACTTATTCCACTGATCCACCACTCTGTTTCTTAGCCAGTACCAAATAGTTTTGATGACTGCTACTTTATAATACAGTTTAATATCTGGTATGGCTAGGCCACCTTCCTTAGCATTTCTTTTCATTATGTCCCTTGATATTCTGGAACTTTTGTTTTTACAGATGAATTTTGTTATTATTTTATCCAGCTCTGTAAAATAATTTTTGGTAGTTCAATTGGTATGGCACTGAATAAGTAAATTAATTAAGGGAAAATTTTCATTTTTATTATATTAGCTTGGCCTAACCATGAGCAACTAATGCTTTTCCATTTGTTTAGATCTGACTTTTATGTGTGAATTGTGTTTGTAATTGTGTTCATATAGGCCCTGGGTTTGTCTTGGCAGGTAGACTCCCAAATATTTTATAGTGTCTACAGTAACTTTAAATGGAATTTCTCTTTCTATTTCTTGCTGTTGGTACTTGTTAGTAATATATAGGAATGCCAAGGATTTATGTGGGTTTATTTTGTATCCTGCAACTTTGCTAAAGTTTTTCATTAATTCAAGTAGTTTTTTTTTGCTTGAGTCTCTAGGATTCTCTATGTAAATCATCATATCATCTGCAAAGAGTGATAACTTAGTTTCTTCTTTGCCTCTTCTAATGCTTGAATTTCTTTTTCTTTTCTTATTGCTAGAGCTAAAATTTATAGTACCAAATTGTATAATAGGGGTGATAATGGATATCCTTGTTTCACCCCTGATCTTATTGGGAATGCATCTAGCTTATCGCCATTACATATAATGCTTGCTGATGATTTCAGGTAGATGCTGCTTATAATTTTGATAAAATTCACATGTAAAACCATCTGGCCCTGGAGATTTTTTCCTAGGGAGTTCATTGATGGCTTGCTCAATTTCTTTTTCTGAGATGGGGTTATTTGGGTATTTTATTTCCTCTTCTGCTAACCTGGGCAATTTATATTTTTGTAAATATTCATCCCTTTCCCTAAGGTTGTCGAATTTATGGGCATATAATTGGGCAAAACAATTCCTAATTATTGTTTTAATTTCCTCTTCATTGGAGGTGAATTCACCCTTTTCATTTTTGATACTGGTAATTTGGTTTTCATCTTTTTTTAATCAAATTGACCAAAGGTTCATCAATTTTATTGGTATTTTCATAAAACCAACTCTTAGTTTTATTTATTAGTTCAATAGTTTTCTTGATTTCAATTTTATTAATCTCTCATTTGGTTTTCATTATTTCTAATTTGGTATTTAATTGGGGAATTTCAATTCATTCTTTTTCTAGTTTTTCCATTGTATGCTCAACTCACTGATGTCCTTTTTATCTACTTTATTCATGTAAGAATTTAGAGATATAAAACTTCCCTTAAGAACAGCTTTTGCTGCATCCCATAAATTTTGGTATGTTTTCTCATTATTGTCATTCCCTTGAATGAAGTTATTCATTGTCTCTATGATTTGTTCTTTGGCCCACTCATTCTCTAAGATTAGATTATTTAGTCTGCCATTAATTTTTAGTTTATCTTTCCATGGTCTTTTATTACAAATAATTTTTATTGCATTGTGATCTGAAAAGGATTCATTGAACATTTCTGCCTTTCTGTACTGCATTGTGAGGTTTTTATGCCCTTGTACATGGTTGATTTTTGAGTACGTGCCATATACTGCTGTGAAAAAAGTACATTCCTTTTTATCCCCATTTATTTTTCTCCAGAGGTTTATCATATCTGCCTTTTCTAAAATTCTATTCACCTCCTTAAATTCTTTCTTGCTTATTTTGAGGTTAGATTTATCAAGTTCAGAGAGGGGGAGGTCAAGGTCCCCTACAAGTATTGTTTTGCTGTCTATTTCTTCCTGTAATTCCCTTAACTTCTCCAAGAATCTGCATGCTATACCACTTGGTGCATATATGTTAAGTAATGATATTGCTTCATTGTCTATGGTGCCTTTTAGCAGTATGTATTGTCCTTCCTTATCTCTTTTAATTAGATCTATCTCTGCTTTTGTTCTGTTTGAGATTAGGATTGCAACCCCTGCTTTTTTTTTACTTTCGCTGAAGCACAATATATTCTACTCCAGCCTTTTACCTTTACCCTGTGCATATACCCCTGTTTCAAATGTGTTTCTTGTAAACAACATATTGTAGGATTACAATTTTTAATCCATTCTGCAATCACCTCTGTTTTATGAGAGAGTTTATCCCATTCATATTTACAGTTAGGATTACTGTCTGTGTCTTTTTCTCCATCTTATTCCCCTTCCCCATTTTTATTTCTCCCCTCTCCCTTCTACTCATCACAAGAGTTTTGCTTTTGACCACCACCTTCCTCAGTTTACCCTTTCTATTGATTTCCCTCCCTTATCTTACCCTTTTCCCCTTGCTACTTCTTCCCTCCCTCCTGACCACCCCTTCTTTCCCTTTACCCCTCCTACTGCCTGTAGGACAAGTTTCATTTCTATACTTCTCAGAGTATGTTATTCCCTTCTTGAACCAAATCCAATGAGAGTAAAGCTCAAATACTGCTCTTCTCCCTCCCTTCTTTCCCTCTACTATACTATGTTTTTGTGCCTCTATTTGAGGTGTAATTTACACTTTTTTACTACATCTTTACCTCTTCTCTCAGATCCATCCCTTTGCATCCCTTGATTATGTTTTTTATCATTATATCAATTATTTTATACTGACAGCCACAGTCCATGTATATCCCATTATAATAACTTATATGTTATAATAACTGTACTATTCTCAAGATTGACATATATATACATATATTTTGTGTGCATATATATATATAAAACATATATAAAACAATATAATCCTATAATATGGAAATAGTTTGCCCTTATTGATTAACAAGTTTCCCCCCCACCCCTGTTTACCTTTCTATGTCTCTCTTGAGTTTTGTATTTGAAGATCAAACTTTCCATTGACCTCTGGCCTTTTCATCAGGAAGATCTGGAATTCTCTTATTTCATTGAATGTCCATCTCCTTGCCTGAAAAATTATGCTCAATTTAGCTGGGTAGTTGATCCTTAATTGTAGTCCAAGCTCCTTTGCCTTCCAGAATATTGTATTGCAACTTCTCCTGTCATTTAATGTAGAAGCTGAAAGATCCTGCGTGATCCTGACTGTAGTGTATTTGAATTGTTTTTTTTTTTCTGGCTGCCTGCAGTATTTTCTCCTTGAATTGATGATTCTGGAATTTGGCTATAATATTTCTTGGAGTTTTCAATTTGGAATCTCTTTCAGGGGGTGATCAGTGGATTCTTTCAATGACTATTTTCATCTCGGGTTCTAGGACCTCAGAGAAATTGTCCTTAACAATTTCTTGGAAGATACTGTGCAGGCTTGTTTTCATCATGGCATTCTGGTAGACCAATAATTCTTAGATTGTCTCTCCTGGATCTATTTTCCAGGTCAATTGTTTTTCCAATTAGATATTTCATGTTTTCTTCTATTTTTTCATTCTTTAGATTTTGTTTGACTGACTCTTGATGCCTCATAGAGTCATTAGCTTCTACTTTGCTCAATTCTAATTTTTGATGAATTATTGTCTTCATTTTGCTTCTGGGCCTCCTTTTCTGTTTTGTTTATTTTACTTTTCAGGGCACGCTTTTCTCTAACTAGATTCTGAATCTCCTTAGCCATTTTGCCAATTTTACTCTTTAAAGTTTTGCTTTCATCAGTGAATATTTTTTTTCATTTTTTCTTTTACCTCTCTAATTTAATTTTTAAAATCCTCCTTGAGCTCTTCCAGGAATCCTTTTTGGTCTTGAGAACAGTTCACATTCCCTTTTGAGTTTCCAGATGTGGGTATAGTGTCCATACTGTCCTCTTCTGAATTGGTATTTTGATCTTCCTTGTCTCCATTAAAAGAATCAATGGTCCTCAGTTTCCTAGAGTTTTTCTTCATGTTTGTTAACGTTTCCTGGTTTTAAAGTAGATTTCTGCTTCTGGGGTTGAGGGGGCTGTCCCAGGCTTCTTCTTCTGGGAATTGTGGGCATTGTTGACTTCATGTGTCATGGCCTCTGGTTTCCTGAGGTGTGGGGGAGGGGTAGTTTGGCTGCTGAAAGTCTCTTCTTCCCTTAGTGCTATGATACAGCCTTTTTCTGCACTGATGTCTGATTCTGCCACTTCCCCTGGCTGGGTGAAGGCATGTCTGGGGACCTGGTGTTAACAATTGCTGTCTCTGCCCTCCTGAGGCTCGGGAACTCCCACTGTTCTGCTGAGATGGGGCCTGCTGGGACACTTCTCTACCTGCACTAGACTCCTTCCACCACCACAATAAGGGCCTTCTCCCCAACTTCTCAAGCTAAAAGGCTACTGAAGCCCCACTTCTGGCTCTTCAATTTCAAAGTTTCTCCTGAAGGAGAATGTAGTATCTGGGTTAGGGAGGGAGGGAGGGATGAGAGCCGTTCTAGCTGCCCATTATGGCTCCTGAAAGTTCATGAAGGCATGTTTCAAACCTTTATACTGCTGGTTGCAAGCCTCTGAAGTAGTTGTTCTCATGGCCTCAGGCACTGCGTTGCTTCCTCCTGTAGCTCTGATGGACTCCTGTTCTGGACTGGGAGGCCTGGGGATCATCACCAGTTTCATGCACCTAGCATTTTCCCAGCCTGGATTGCTGGCTGATTCCACAGCTGCTTCAGCTTTGGTGTGGTCTGGTGTAGCACCATGTGCTGGGTGCTCTCCCAGCCTACAGATCTGTCCTGTCAACCCCAAGAACTCTCCTGGCTTGGAAATTTGCCACATTCAGTCTACTAATGGCTTCTAACTCTCTCAAATCTGCTCAGATTCACTTTTTTAGAGGCATCTGACAGAATTTGCATACAGCCATCTCGACTCCGCCCACCTTCTCAGGCCATTTTACCACAGGAAAATGTACATACTGTGAAATATTTGGGTCCTGAGAAATAAGTTCACAATTCAATAAATCACTGATCTCACCAATGTGGATGCTCTTCCCAACTATGCAGATTAAAACCCAAACAAGTCATCTTACCTTGTCCACATCTTTCTGTAACTCCTCTATCAAGGATCAGCCCAATCCATTAGATTCCTTCTGGTTGCTCTAATATTTTATGTATGTGCTTAGCACAGTTCCTGCTACATAGTGCTTGTTGACTTAATGACTGGATGCTAGCAGAATTCTAAATCTATCTATCTTCTATACCTTATTATTGCTCCCTAATATATTCACTTCCTTTTCCAGTCTTGCATATCATGGACAAACTCTTTTGCAATGTGTCTCATGCACAACTTATCATTGTGAATTTGCTGCTGCCTGTTGATGTTTTCCTATTGACCTTTGTCATCTTTTACTATGATTCTGCTAAAATTCTGGTGTTCTATGGTTCTCAATTATATGGCATCACTGAAAAATGATTAGTGGATAAATATTTATACACATATAAATGAATATGATTTACCACAAGTTGGAGCTTTTAGAGAGGATGTATATATTTCCATATCTGTATATATGCATACATACAACCATAAATATGCAAACATATGCACAGACACACATATGTATGTGAACATATATGTGAATGAATGAGAATGAATGAAATGTGAATGAATATATACATACCTATATACATACATACATATATATGTACACTTTGTGGTAGCAAGCAGTTTGGGACTACAGAAAGTACTGTATAATTTCCAAGATGCAACCAGTTTGATCTATAATAACCCAATTTGCAAAGTGCCTTTTCTTTTTTATTGCCAAAATGAACATAATTACATGGGCTAATGCATGCATGTAAGTAGAGGCAGCATCACAGTGGATAGATTTCTAGACTTGAAGTCGGGATGATCTGGGTTCAAAACCCACCTCTGACACTTACTGCCTGTGTGACCATAGGCAAGTCAAATAATCTCTCTGAGTCTCAGTCCAGTCTCCAAGACCATAGATTATAGATAGGTTTGCAATCTGTGTCAGTAGAGTGAGTTCAGACACCAGGAATTCTCACACTGATAAATTCATAGGTTTTGACTTGTTGACAAATACATATCTGGAAATGTTTACATGTTATGGCTAAGGTCTGAGACTAGCCACTTTCAAGGGTATCAAAAAGCTAATGCGAAGAATTGAATTATTCTTGGGGAACATTTTGTTCTGAACAAAATCAATAAGGATTTAGTGGACCCCACTTTATACCCAGCACAGTGCTAAATGTTCTAGGTGATAACAAAGAAGCATAATATACTGTGTCTGGCCTCAAGAGTCGTTGCAGCTGAAGACTTCTCTAGCTGGACCTGTGTGGCCTGTCTGGAGGAAGACGCTGCCACCTCCTAACTTCTATCTAACAGATTCAAAGACTTCTCTGACTAGACTCACCTTGCACCTGCCATTTCCTGTATCCTAAATGAATTCTCACACTGCTTTGATGAGGGCCTTCTGAAGCCTCATAGGACAAAACATTACGATTTACCACAATTTTGAACCTTGAGAGAGGACCCTGAGCAGTATCTTTACCTGCCTCTCTTCAATGGCTCCCTTTCTAATCACTGATACTCTGCATTATTGTTATGGTAATTAGGGTGTGACTTTTTTGTTGTCTTCTCTCTTGGAATGCTAAGGCAGTCAAGTGCCTTTAATGAGTCTTGCTTTTGTTTGAATAGGGCAGTAAAGTGTGACCTTTTGTTATCTTTGTTTTGGAGTGCTTCTTAGCACCAAGGAATCTTTGATTGAATTGGGAGTCTTTATGACCTGCTTACTCAAGGGAAGGCATAGTTCACATGGCTTTGAGTTGCATGGTTGTGACACCCTCTGACCCTGAGGAAGTGTTTAAGTCACAAAAAATCCTAGGTCACATGGGTTTGAGTCACATGGTTGTGATGTCCTTTGACTCTAAAGACTGTATTTATATACTCAGAGGTTATCATTTTGTTTTGGGGGCTCACTCATTGGAAGAGTGTTGGTGATTCGTCCAGACAAGACTCTGGGTAGCCGTAGGAGCCTCCCTGGCTTTGAAAACCCAGATGTTGGTGCCTCTCTCTCTGGTAACTATATAATTCCCTGGTCAGACAGCTAGAGGTCTGTCTATGTGTGTTTGCTCTGTTTATATAATTTCTGCTTGCAATTTCCATTTGTATGAAGTTCAGGGTGCTGGCTTTTCCCCCTGAACTAAGTGAATGGTATATGTATGTTTAATTAAAGTAAGATTGTTAACACCTTAAAGTCACTTTCCTTAGAAAGCAGATCAAAGAATCCATGCTAGCAGCCCTCCTGTGTGCTGGTGTTGTTGGTCTTTCACCTCCACAGCAGCTGCTCACAACATTGTTGTTGCAATTATTTCATTCCTTTACAATTACATGATCTTATCCCCTTATAATCTCCCCACACAAGTGATTCTGAACCCCATCATCTATGAATTTAGATGATTTTCCCATTCCCAACTGCCTGCTGCCTTGCTTTCATCCTCCTAACTCTATACCTATATGCCGCTCCAGATGTGCCTGCCCCTTCCACTGTGCCCTCTGAATCCTTGCATCTTAAATCTCTTCTTTTCTCACACTTCCATCTTCTGTCCCTCACTGTGACCTGAAACACTCCGGATCACATTGCTTCCCTCACCAACTTTCCCAGTATTGGATGGCACTTTTTTTTATTTCCCCTCCCATTCAATGTGTCAAAGTGGGGAAGTCTGAATACTCCTTGCTCACCATTGTCATTTACAGACTCTCCCTCTTCCATCATTCAGAAACCTCTCCTTTTTAAGGTTCATGCTATATAAATTATCACTCAATTTATCGCGGGCAGTTTTCTTTCCACTGACTGTGCATTATTCTTCCTCCTGCAATGAATTTCATGTCTGGGCCACAGTATTTCTCTCTTTCCCAACATGTGTTCCACATTAGCAGGCTTCAACATACATATATACATACCTTCATTTCCTACCCATCTGCACTCCTCATTCATGCCTCTGTGTCTCTTGCACACTTTTCAGCTTCCTTTTATGTTTTATCTTCCCACATTAGAATACAAGCTCATTGAGGGCAGAGACTATCTTCCTATTTGCTTGTATTTGAATTCTCAGTGCTTACCACAGTTCTTGGTACACATGAAGTGCTTAGGAAATACATGTTGACTGACAGAATGAGTACATATTGATGTAAATACCCTAACCTCTCAGTTCTTCAATCTACTCAATTCATATGACTTCCTCCTCCACTCTATATCAAATACCCTCAGAGGCAGTAATATCCTTAATATTACCATCATCAACAAGGATTCTAAATCCATGTTATGAACTCTAAAATTCCTCTATCTTATTATAATCTTTTATCACTCTATCTTGTCCTCTGTCTTATGACCCCTAACCCTGATCTTCATTCTCATTGGGTCTTCCATTTCCACTTCTCCTCATTTCTTTTCTAGGCCATTATCTCTGCAATAGAAATATTCTCCTCCCTTCCCTATTTTGAACCCTTGATGAACCAGTTCAACTCTATGCTATGAATAGAAAAAAATAATCTCTTCACCTCAGCCACACACAGAGTGACCACCTCTATCTTTTACCTCATTATCACCTACAAATATTCTACCTTCTCAATCCATAATTTAAATTCATCTTTATGACCATACCCTCCTAACTTCCAACTCTCCCTTGTGCTTCACTCCTTCTTAGTCTACCCTCAATCTTCAGCACAACTTTTAGTCTCTTTGCCTCACTGATTTCTTATGCCATCACCCCTGCTCTGGTCTCCACTTCTACCCCTGAAGATCTTGACATTTTGTCAACTTTATAATGTTCTTTACCATTAACTCCTTCTTCCCTATACGTTATAGCTACTCACCCCTTTCCAAACCTTGACTTTGTATTATCCACTCTACCAGTCTTCTCTTCTACTGTTCTTGTGCTGCACAACACCATTCTCTTTAACTCGGTCTTATTAATCAGTTGAGGTTTACTTTAGCTAAAGCAATATATGTATGTTTTTATCACTAGTGATAGTAAGAACAAATATCAATTTTATGACTTGCCAAATCCTTGTTAGGCACCTCTTTCTGGATGATTCTCCAATCATGTTCAACAAAATACTCAATCACCATGGGATCTTACATCATCTCAAAAAAGTGAAGTTTCTGTTCCTTAGCAAGAGACCAATGCACATGTCCATTCCCAAATATTCCAAGGGAATATGAACTATTCACCCAAACTAAATAACTTTTAATTGTAATAGCAGCATCAATGGAAGTAATATGTTATATATAGCAGTTATGTAATTAAGCCAAGTCACATCACAAAATAATGACCCTAAAAAAGTAGGGACTTCCAGGGATGGAATTGAGATGATGGAGTAAAAAGGGCTCAACCGAAGTCTTCCAACATTTCCCTCCCTACAACTTTAAAATAACACCTCAAATCAAACTCTGGAATTTCAGAGCCAATGAAATGTAAGAATGAGACATTCTTCCAGCCCAGGATGACTTAGGAGGTCAGAAAGAGGGATATATGACAAGGGGATGGAGCCAACCCAGAGCCTACATGAACAGAACAATAGCAGCAGCTAAAGGAGCCCTCAAACCAGAGATGGTAAGGGGACCTGGCAACTGGTCAGGAAAATATCACATGTGCCCCTATGCTAGCACTGGATGCAGAACAATACACTGTTTGGCAAGTCCATTGCCTACATCTACTTCTGGGACAAAGTCCACGAACAGAGAGGGACACTTTCAATCAAGAGTGAGTGGAAGCCCTGAAAGACAGTATCATTTCCAGTCCCAAGGGAGGAGGAGCTATGAGGAGAAGTATCTATGGCAATCTGATCCCTAGGGATTGGACCAGAGAGCAGAACAAGAGATTAGCTACCACATATATCCCTTGATCACACCATTTTGAAGCATGAAAACTTTCAAACCCCCAGAACTAGCTCTGAAAACAGTAGTGCAAAAAAGTCTAAAGCTTGAGATACTGTCCTTCCCTGACCCCTGCTGAGAACAGGGTCTGATATTAGCATAAAGCTCCAAATCAAAAACTAGGGAAGTGGGGGGGGGGGGGAGTAGTAGCGTTAAAGAGAGGGAAGATATAAAAGGTAGTGATCAGAATCAAAAGAGACCTTAGAGGAGATGCAGGATAAAAAAGAGAGAAAGAAAAAGATAAGAAGAAAATATGATGAAGGAAAATTCCCAATAATCATAACTGTAAATGTAAATGAAAATGAACTCACACACAAAACAAAATCAAGAGAACAGAGAGACACAGAGTTACAATAAGGGGCTGGAGTAGAATCTTTTATGCTTCAGCTAAAGTAAAAAAAGACAAGAGTAGCAATCATGATCTCAGACAAAGCAAAAGCAAAGATAGGCCTAATTAAAAGATATAAGCAGAGAAAATACATCTTGCTAAAAGACACCATAGACAATGAAGTAATATCAATACTAAACATATCTCTACCAAATCACAAAGCATCTAAGTTTCTTAAAAGGAAAAGTTGAACAAGGAAATATTAAGATATACTAGTGGGAGATTGCAACTTTCCTCTCTCAGAGATAGATAAATCAAACCATAAAATAAAAAAGAAAGAAGTCAATGAATAGAATTTTAGGAAAGTTAAATATAACAGACCTCTGGAGAAAACTAAACAGAAAGGAGCATACCCTTTTTTCAGCTGTTCATGACACCTTCACAAAAATTGACTATGTATAAGGACACAAAAACCTCACAACCAATTGTGGAAAAGCAAAAATGTTAAGTGCAACCTTTTTATAATATAATGCAATAAAAGTTATATTTAATAAAGGGCCATGGAAGCATAGATTAAAAGCTAATGTAAACTAAATAATGTAATCCTAAAGAACAAATGGAACAAAGAACAAATCATAGAAACATTAATTTCATTAAAGAGACAACAATCAGACAACATTCTAAAATTTGTAGGAAACATTCAAAGCAGTACTTAGGGGAAATTTATATCTTTAGGTACATTTACATCAACAAAAGAGAGAACAGATAGATGAATTGGTCATGTAACTAAAAAAATTAGAAAAAGAACAAATTTGAAATCCCCAATTAAAAACCAAATAGGAAATCCTGAAATTCAAAGAACAGTTAATAAAATTTAAAGTAAAAAATCATTGAACTAACAAATAAAACTAAGAATGGGTTTTATGAAAAAACAATAAAATATATAAATCATTTGTTAATTTTAATTAAAAAAAGAAAGAGAACCAAATAGCCAGTATCAAAAAGGAAAAGAGTGAAGGTATCACCAATGGAGATGGTGGTATAGCAATAGGAATTATTTTGCCCAATTACATGTCAGAAAGCTGACAATCTAAGTGAAATGCATGGATATTTATAAAATATAAACTGCCCAGATTGACAGAAAATAGAACACTTCACCTTCCCTTAGAAAAAAAATTGAACAAACTATGAATGAGCTCCATAAGAAAAAATCCCCAGGACCAGATGGATTCACAAGTGAATTCTACCAAACAATTAAGAAACAATTAATCCCAATACTATATAAAGTATTGGAAAAAATAAAGTCTTATTAAATTCCTTTTATGACACAAATATGATTTAGATACCTAAACCAAGGAGAGCAAAAATAGAGGAAGAAAATTGTAAACCCATTTCCTTAATTAATATCAAAGCAAAAAATGTAAATAAAATACTAGCAAGGAGATTATAGCAATATATCACGAAGATTATATATTATGACCAGGTGGGATTTATGCCAGTAATGTAGAACTGGTTCAAAATTAGGAAAACTATCAGTATAATCGACCATATCAAGAACAATAAACAAAAATCAGAAGATTATCTCAATACATCCATTCCTATTAAAAGCACTTAGAAAACAAAGGAATCAATGGACCCTTTCTTAAAATGGTAAGTAGTAGCAATCTAAAATCAAGAGGAAGCGTTATGTGTGATCAGGACAAATTTGAAGCCTTCTTAATAAGATCAAGAGTGAAGCAAGGATATCCATTTTCCCAACTTTAGGCCTGGCATTCTATCCACTGCACGACCTAGAGCTGCCCTTCATTATTACCACTATTATTCAACATTGTACTAGAAATGCTAGCTTTGGCAATAAGACGAGGAAAAGAAATTGAAGGAATAAAATGAGCAATGAGGAAACAAAACTATTATTCTTTGAAGATGAGATGATGGTATACTTAGAGAATCCACTAAAAAAACTAGTTTAAACAATTAACAACTTTGGTAAAGTTACAGGATATAAAATAAATCCACATAAATCCAAAGTATTTCTATATACTACCAACAAAACCCAGCAGAAAGAGCTTACAGAAAGAGAAACTCCATTTAAAATAAATACAGACAATATAACAGACTTGGGAGCCTACCTGCTAAGACAAGTCCAAGGATTATATGAACCCACGTATAAAATACTTTTCACTCAAATAAAGAGAGGTCTAAACAATTGGAGGAATATTAATTGCTCATTGGCAGGCTGAGACAAAATAACATAATGAAAAGTCCATCCAAGTTGATTTACTTATTCAGTGCCATACCAATCAAACTACCAAAAAATTATTTTATAGAGTTAGGCAAAATAGCAACAAAATTCATCTGGAAGAACCAAAGGTCAAGAATATCAAGTGAATCAATGATAATATTAAAGTTAAGATAGACAGCCTAGCAGTTTCAGACTTCTAACTATATTACAAAGTAGTAATCATGAAAATAACCAGGTACTGCCTAAAATATAGAGTATGGGATAAGTGGAATAGATTAGATATACAATACACAGTATTAAAGAATGACAGTAATCTAATTTATAGAAATTAAAAAAAAACAAAGATCCAAGCTTTTGAGGTAGGAATTCACCATTTGACAAAAATTGCTAGGAAAACTGGAAAGCAGTTTGTATGAGAATAATTTTAATATCCCTTTCAATCTCATCAGTATTTACTCATTTTGTTGTGATTTATGGGTAACAGTGATTGTCAACAAGTAAGATAAATAGGATGGAATTAAGATTAAATGTTAGAATAAGAATTATGTAGATTGAAATTAATTAACCAATTAATGATATTTAAATGTACATATATTCATGTATTGATAATTGTATTGTTTTTAAACTATTTATAACGTAGATTTATGCTACATAGACTTATAGTTGTTGGGTTTTTTTTATTAATGTCTATATTAGAGATAGAGACTTGCTGTACTCTCCACTCTCTCCCAGATCTACTGTGTTCCAGAAAATCAGAGTTTCCCCATTTTCTTTGTTCTTTTGCACCTGATGTTCATAATATGCTTGTGGAAAGTTGCAGGATCCCATCACTTGGTCACTGGCTGGACGGTCATGCTTGATGACATGTGGAAAGCCTAATTACTAAGCTCTGGAGATTGATAGACATTTTCTTTTGACCAAGCCTGTGGAGTTTCACCCTTCGGAATTGACCAATCAAAGAATAGTGCTGCCTCAATCAATTTTTGGCATGCCCTCAGTTGCATAAAGGAGGTGAACCCTGGGGGAGATGGATCCTTGACTGCAGTCTTGAATCCAATTATTTAGGGACCACTGATTTCCCTAATAAATCAAAACTGCTCAGATACTCTAGTATCCTTTTGTTGCAGATCAGAATTTTGGGATTAAATTTGGTAGCAAGTAGGCTTTGACAAAAAACTCACATTATATACCAAGATGAGGTGAAATGGATAAATTATTTAGACATAAAGGGTGATGTCACAAATAAATTAAGGGAGCATAGGAAAACGTCCTTGTCAGATCTATAAATAAGGGAAGAGTTTATGACCAAACAAGAGAGAAAAGGGATTACAGGAAATAAAATAGATAATTTTGATTACATTAAATTAAAAAACTTTTGCAGAAAAAAAAACCAATGCAATCAAAATTATAAGAAAAACAGGAAACTGGGGGGAACTGAGACAAATCTATCAAAATAAGAACTATTGCCAAGTTAATAAATTTATCACAGGATAATTTGCCAAAACTTGTCAAAGTACATGATCAGGCAATTTTCAGCAGAAGAAATCAAAACTATCAATAGTCACATGAATAAATGCTTTAAATCACTATGACTAGAAAAACACAAATTGTAACAACTCTGAGGTGTCACCTCACACTTACCCAATTGGCTAATGTGACAGAAAAGGAAAATGAGAAATGTTGGAGAGAATGTGGAAAAATTGGGGCACTAAGTCACTGTTGGTGGTGTTGTGAACTATCCTAGCCATTCTGGAGAGCAATTAGGAGTTATGCCCAAAGGGCTATTAAACTGTGCATACCACTGAACCATCCAATACCACTGCTATGTCTGTACCCCAAAAAGATCAAAGGAAAGGGAAAAGGACCTATTTGTACAAAAATATTTACCATGGTTCTTTTGTAATGGCAAAGAATTGGAAATTGAGGAAATTTCCATCAATTGGGGACTGGCTAACCAAGTTGTGGTACATGATTGTGACGGAATACTTCTATACTATAAGGAATGATGAATAGAATGGTTTCAGAAAAACCAGGGAAGACATATAAACTCATGCAAAGTGCAGTAAGAGAACCAAGAGAATCCTGTACACACTAATGGCAATAACGTAAGGATGATCAACTGTGAAAGACTCGACTACTCTGATCAAGTCAATGTTCCAGAACAATTCCAAAGGACCTATGATAAAAAATGCTTTCCATCAGAGAATGGGTGAACTCCAAAAGCAGATTGAAGCATACTTTTTTTTCTTTTTTGTTTTATTTTGTTTTTTTACAATATGACTAATATAGAAATATGTTTTGCATGACCTCACATGCATAATTAAAATCAAATTGCTTGCCTTCTAAAAGGGGGGCAAAGGGAGAGAATTTGGAACTCAATTTTAGAAAAAGATTGTTAAAAAATTACATATAATTGGGAAATATTTAACAAAACAAAAAATAATTTTAAAAGAAAATTAGAGTTTATTATCTGGTAGCTATAAGAAATCTACAACATGGTTAACAGAAAGTTCGTTCTTCTATTTGCAATATTGTTTGGTTGTTTTTTTTTCTCCTCCAATTTCTGCCCTAGTATGAGTGATAGTAAATACTAATGAGACAATGCCTGATTCTAACTACTAGTATGGTATGAAATATGAAAAAGGATGCAAAAAAGTCCAAGAAAATGATTCAAAAGGGAAAAATAAATTTGGTCCTGTAAACAATGCTAGGATAATACCCACCCTGAGATCATTGAATTGGAGTATGGGAACATTTATTAGAATCTTACTTTATAAGCTGACATATGACTCCCTTCAGTAAACTTCCCTTAGTAAGTTTCAGAGAAAATAATTTTGTTCTCAGTTTCATTTTGACCTAGTGTCACAATGATAAAAGAAAAATCCTCAAGCAAATAATATAGGATTTTACAACAAGGACAAAATCAATTTACTGAAACTGGTGGAAGAGTACAGACATTCAGTTCAGCATCCCCCTATAGTCAAAGGAATATTTGTTCATATTCTGAAATGGGTCTAACCATTTAAATAAATTTTAAGGGGAAGAGACTAAATGACCAAGATGCAGAAGCCATGGAACAATAGTAGTACAGCACTGAATAAACCTGAGAACATAAACTGCATCAGCAATGATTCCCTATTTAGCAAGAACTACTGGGAAAAATTGAGAACAATGTGGAAGAAAATAGTTTCAGCCTTACGTTTTATACCAAACATCATATTTATCTCCAAATAGGCTGTTTTTAAAATCTCAAAAGGAAAGGCCATCAGTTTTTAAAAGTGAAAAGGACAGAATATAGTACCTTTTAGATGGAGGATAACTTACCCATGGATAAATGTGGTAATCTTGATTGCATAGAATATAAGTGTTTTTATATAACATATCTTATGCAACTAAAATAAAAATTGAAACTTTAAATTGAGGAAAAATATTTTCATTTAATATTTCTGATTAAAATCTGATAGTAAAGCTATATAGAGAATTGACAGAAATATGTGCAACAAAGAGCTGCGAAAAGATACGCTTTGGCACATAGGAGAAAGAAGAACACCTAGAGAAGAACTCAGGCTCCAGCACAAAGGCGCAGCACTCAGCCTGGAAGAGAAACCAGTGTTTGGGCCCAGAGAACAATGGAGTGGGAAATGACCTACTTGTTCCAAGGGGGCAAGCCTCTTTGCTTACTGTCATTTTTAACCAATAAAGCCCCTTGACATTGTTACAAGCACAGTACCCACTTGGCAAACGGGTATTTGATAGGCGTGGAAACTTTTTCATAAGGATCAAGGGAAATTGGAATTGGTAGGAAGTACTTTGTTTTAAACTACATAAAGAAGTGAAACTATTTCTGCATAATTTAAAAGGCTCCTCAGAAGAAAGAAATGCCTGGGATGTGGATGGATGTTCCTGGCCGGTGGTCCAGAAAGTCAGAGTTCATGAAGATACAAGGCAGCTCAGTATCATTCTGGCACTAGGACGGGCTACAAACAAGACTGTAATGGACACAGCAACAGTAAAATGGATGACTGTGATCCATGATGGGGATCAGTGACTGTGCAAAAAGTGCTATCATCTGTACTGTGGTCCTGATGTTCCTAATGCTGTTCTTGCTCATTAATTCTGTCTTACATTAGGAAACCCACTGTAATCTGGAAAGATTTGTCATCATCTATGACATGGTCCTTATTGTTAAGATCCAAGATTCTGTATTTGTGAAAAAGTGAGGCAAAGATTGGGGTTTCTGGTACTTACTCTCTTCCATATAGGGTCACTCCATCACTGGGTCATTGTGTTGATTGGTGTCTAATTTGGCATAGATGTTAAAAGAAATTCAAGCTTATAAAACAATAGGGAAACAAATAAAAATTGCTGGGAAAATTGTACAATGAAAACTGTTTCTGTATATAAACTTGGAAGATATACCACCATAAATTACAATCAGATTTTCTATTTTCAAGAGTAGCATTGAAAATGGGACAAAATGAATATGCCTATTTCAATTGTGGAGAGGAGTAAAATACCGATCTATTTTTGATGTTGTTGTTGTTCAGTCATTTCAGTCATGCCCATGCCCAATTCTTCATGACCCCATTTGCGGTTTTCTTGACAAAGACTTTGCAGTGATTTGCCATTTCCTTCTCCAGTTCATTTTACAGATCAGGAACAATAGGGTTAGGATCACACAGCTAATAAGTGTCTGAGGACAGATTTGAAGTCAGGAAGATGAGTCTTCCTGGTTTCAAGCCCAAAGCTCTATCCACTGTGCCATCTAGCTGCTCCACTTACCTATTAAAAGCTGAATAAATTATTTGACTAAAACACATGAATTTAATAACATAGAATACAATTTACATAATAAAAGAGTAGATATGCAAATGTGATTTGATATATTTAGATCATTAATAGCATTAGAGTTTTTATAGAATGTGACATAAGATATGAATCTAAACCACTATTTTCCCCATGAAGTCATCCATCTTTTGGAATAACATTTGTATTAAATGATGAGCCTACTTTTCAATATTTTAATCAAAAAAATGAACACCTCATTTTGATCTTTAATACTCTATTTCTGTATTCTTATTCTTTTCCATTGATCTGCTCCTTTATTTTCTCCCCAATACACAAAGATTACTAAAAAAATAATTATTTTGTAACACATTTGGAGATTGTTGGAGCTTGAAGGTCAGTAAAATGTTTTTCAACTTCTTCCTTCCCTCATTCATTCACTTGGTTACATTATATTTTAACACAATATGCACTTCGTAATAAATACCAAATAAACCCCAATGGTCCTCAAAAATAGTTAAACAAAACCACCTAATGTTTGGATTGCAGCTAATAATACACTCCATTTTTCACCCTGGAAGTTTACTGGCTTTTTCTGCTTTCATTTTGAATGTATGTTGACAATGTTATGCATTGCATTTGCCCTCAGTCCATTGCCTTTTGTTGTCATCTACATTTACATGCTTCAGTCATTTTCCACGTTGATCTTTGGGCTTTGCTTTCTTTACTCTATCTCACTTCACAGATGTCTTCCCAAGTTCTAAATGTTTATATGTTTTTCCTTAATACTCTATTTCATTCAGATCCCACTTCTTGTTCAGCCATTTCCAAATTATTGGAAATATATATTTGTTTTCATCCCTTTTTTATCACAAATTATGCATCTTTGTACACATTAATCTTTTCTTTCTCTCCCTAACCTCTTTGGGGTATATCTAGTAGTAGGGTCTGTAGGTCAAAGGGTATGAATAATCTATGACTTATTCTTGCATAATTACAATTGATTTTTTCAGAACAACTCAATTAAATGTCAGCTCCATCAGCAATAAATTAACATGATTGTCTTCTCACAACACCTCCAATACTATTCCTATCCTTTATCTAGTTTTCAAATTTGATTGCCTTGAAATGAAATCTCATCTTCTTCATGCTATAAGTGACTTTGCTAGATCATTTTAAATAAATGATGAAGTTGCTCATCTAGTAAGCTATAACTCATGGACTCTTCATAAATCAATGAATTTCTTGTGTGAAGAGAATATATCATCAGGCAAGGCTTATTTTTCCTTTGGACTAGGTGAGTAGTAGTGATTACATGGGTCTAGCCATTCCAGAGAGTTGTGATGCAGCAAAATGTGTAAGTCTCCTAAACTCTACATAAAACTAATGGGGAGGGGGGTGTATTCTTATTAACGTTTCAGTGCCCTGACAAGAACTAAAGTCAGAAAAGAGTCAGAAGAAAAGCTTCTCATTTCTAAAGTCCATGTCTTAATCCTGCTATTATTCTGTAATGGTTTTTCTAGAGATTATAATGAATTTGTTTTATATTTTAACATTGTATTCTGTAATGAGAAGTCTTGATTTATGTGCATATATTTTAAATATAGGATTTTTGGTAGCGTGTTTCATAATCACTATATTCTCCGTTAAGTGATCAGTTTTTTAATTGTGTGGCTATTGAGAGTCTTTTCATGTAGTTTTTCAGATAATGTATGCAGTGGAATTATATCTTTTTCATTGTTTGAGCTTTATGTTTAAAGTAGGTTGACAATTTGATTCATAAAACTGATTTATTTTTTGCATTATTAATATTGTACCTACCCCTTTTTTGAATGCTAATTTCCCTATCTCCACCAGGCTGGAAGAACAATGGGCTCTCATGGGTCCAAAGCCACTACCAATCAGTACAGAAACTTTTCCTTGGTCCTTACCTAGTCTGCTCTGTTCCCCACCACTACCCATCCTGGGGGTTTATCATGGAAATTATTTAGTAATATGCCTAACAAACATCAATGCAAATTTTTTAAAATAATTAGCAAACATACTCCAGTAACATATCACAAAATACATTAATTATGACAGGGCTGAATTTACACCAGGTTTGGTTTAATATTAGGAAAACTATCAACATAATAGGCCATATTAACTACAATAACAAAAATCATATATCAATAGACATACAAAAAGTTTTTGACAAGTTATACTACCCAAATTCTGTTTAAAAATAACACTAGAGAACATAGTAATAAATGATTTTTCCTCAACATGATAAGTATTATCTATAAAGAGCATAAATTAGTGGCTTTTCCAATAAACTCAAGGGTAAAGCAATAATGTGCATTATCACCATTAGTATTTGAAATAGCACTTGATCTATTTGCTATATCAATAAGACAAAAAAAGAAATTGAGGAAATAAGAACAAAGAACAAACAAAAGTATTACCACTTTTTGCAAATGGTGTAATGGCTCACTTAGAGCAGTGGAATCAAACTCAAACAGAAATTAGGGTCACTAAGCTGTACATAAGGATCTCTATGGGCCACATTTCACTTAGGGAAACATATATTGTTATTATTTGTTCTCTGTTGCATTTTATTTATTTGTTAAATATTTTCACTTACATTTTAATCTAGTTAATGTTTCAGGAACATCACAGGCCACCTACTTGTCTAACACCTCAGACTTAGAGAACCCTAGTAAAATAAAATAAAATAATTAATTGAGATTATTAACAACTGTAGTATGAGCGCAGAGTTTATAATTTCAAAGAGGATCATATATATGTCTGAAAGGTTCGGAACCGCCGGATATAAGGAATTCTCAAAGTAGGAGGCAGAAGAATCAAAGCATATATTTAGGCTCCACAGTAACAAACCCACAAACTAGCATCCCATTTTGATATTTTGATCAAAAGCTTCCAGGCCCAATAAGTCTGCCTCACAAGAGTAACCAGGAGGCCACAGAGAAGCATGATGGTATAAAGCAAAATCATACACATGCTTCTGCTCTGTGGTAAAAAGATTACCCACTGGCCTCAAGTCCTTGTTCAGCACTCCTCAATCCACATGTAGGTCAGCTCTGCTACCGGCAGCTCCTGCTTTAGCTTTGGCTGTGGCTGTAGCTGTAGCTGTCCCTGGCTCTAACGGAAGCTGTTTTTAACCATCCGGCTAGCAGCTTCTGCGGAGGTGTAAGGCACACTGGGGAAAGCACAGGTTCTTTCAATCTGCTTAAGCAAGGTAAAGGGGTTGACCAGGAAAGCACAGGTTCTTTCGATCTGCTTAAGTAAGGGAAGCAAGGTGAAGGGGCCGACAAGCTTACTCCAATCCAACATACAAACAGCATTCAGTTAATTCAAGGGAAAAAGCCAAACTATTCAAGGGCACTTGTTGACTAAGTGCTAAGGAGCCCATTTTTGGTTACCAACACAACAACTAAAGTGGCAGGATGTAAAATAAAGCCAGAAATAATTTTCATTTCAATATATTACCAATGAAAGAGAAATTTCATTTAAAATAACTATAAAATATATAAAATGCTTCAGAATCTACCTCTGAACATAAATAGGAATTTTATGACTACAAGTACAAAACACTCTTGAAAGAAATAGGTCTAAATAATTAGAGAATATATACATATATATATATGTATGTGTGTGTGTGTGTATATATATATATATATATATACATAGTTGCAGGGGGGAAAGCAGGACAACTGGGGTTAAGTGACTTGCCCAAGGTCACACAGCTAGTAAGTGTGTCAAGTGTCTGAGGCTGGATTTGAACTCAGGTCCTCCTGACTCCAGAGCCGGTGCTCTACTCACTGTGCCACCTAGCTGCCCCTTTCCTATATATTTTGATGATTTAAAATCCAACTTGCACATGTCAGGGAGACATTTACAATTAAGTGCAAGGTGAGACAAGCCCATTCTTAAAAAAGCACTTTGTTTTCTTTGGTTCCATTTCATAACTGGACTACAAAAGGATAAATATTAAAATGTTGCTAAGGAATGTCCATTGCACATTCCAGATGGGAGTCTAATTGCTACTACAAATTCCAAGGTAGTTTTTCTTTTCCACATAATCAGTCACGCCAGTCTTGGTAAGCAGTCAAATGGTAATGTGCCCACAGAAAAAGGACCAGATTTACAATAGAGAAAAAAGAAATGTTAACCAGGATATAAAGGACCTCACAGAGCAAAAGAAAAACAATTTTAAAAAAAGTATTTCATAAAAACAAGCTATATGTCAGTCCTAGAGTCAGCTAGGTGGGTAGGGGCTGGTCCTGAAGTCAGAAAGACCTGAGTTTAAATCTGGCCTCACATATTTACTAGCTCTGTGACCCTGGATAAGTCACTTGAGTTCTGTGTGCCTCAGTTTCCTCATATGTAAAATTATACTAGCACCTACTTCCCAGGATTGTTGTGAGGATCAAATGAAATAATATTTGTAAAGTGCCTAGCATAGTATCTGACACACAGTAGGTGTTTTATAAATGTGGCTTCCTTCATTCTGTCATAGATAATGTTCATAAATAGTATTGATGGTGGTTGCTATTGTTAACAGAATAGGTGTGTGTATAACACCAGGGAAAATTTAAAGATAGTTTCTGTTCCTTGTTTTACTACTACTGACAAGGGAGGAAGAAAACAGATGCTGATAAAGAACTGCATCAGGATATGTCCCCTATTGCCCTTGGCTGACAAAACACACAGTGGAGTTGTTACCAGATGTAAAACTGGTGCAAAGGTTTTTACCCTCCAGTCAGAGGCTCACAGCCCCTTAAGGATCACACCTCTATAGTGTTTCAGATGAAGAGCTCATTATCACCAATAGGATACTGTCCCATGAGCCAAAGGGGAAAGCAGTAGGAACCAGTGAAATTATATTACTTTCTAAATTGCCTAAAAAAGATTAAGTGAGAGGCAAGGATGCAGGGCAACCTAACTCTAAGTATGTCATCCTGGAAGAAGCTGGGGGAGAGGGGTGGTGGGACAAGGTGGGATTATGCCCAGTCCTTGGGTTTACTGGTCTTAGAGTATATGCCTCCTAGGGAGCTGGAGCTGCAGCAATCAAACGTTTTTTTTTTTTTACCAACTCACCAATATATAGACATATACACAGAAAGAGAGAAATATATAATACACATATGGATATGTGTGTATACACAAGTAGACACAAACACAGGTATGTACAATATATACATATGCAAATATATACACATGCACATAAAATATGGATATATATGTACACACACACATATACTTATTTATATATATGATATATAAACATATACATTTGTATTTGCATGGGGGTAATTGTAACCCAGAAGAAAAGCTCTGGGTTTACCAAGAACAGAATTAATCTTTAGAGAATCTCTCATAAATTTCCAGTTTGGTTCATACCACTCCCAAGCAGAATTTGCCCTAGGAATATCAGAATTTAACTCTTTCCAGGTATCTACAACAACAATAACAACAAAAAGAGGTTTTCTGCTTCTGTACAAGCACTAGGATTAACAAAACATTATGTTTAGCAGGAAAGACTCATGCTCAAACTGATTAAAAAAAACAGTCCACATAAATGCTTTTCTTGTTCAGTGAACTTTATTTTGACTGGAGCATGTCCAGTTCTGGAGACTTGTAGTAGTAATCTAGGTGCCACCTTCCCAAGAGCTAAAGCTTCCCATCTGGTAACCTCTACTTCCAAAGGACCTATATACACCCCCAGACTTACAGCAGCACCAAAAAACCTATGAGCCCCATCTCCCTAGAGACCTTTGGAGTCCTTCAGATATACAAAACCATCATAGTTGTGAACGCCCAGTGGGGAAAACAGCTGAGATCACTAGAAAGTAACTCCCTTTGTCTGGACCAAGAAAGTTCAGATAATGCACAGTCTAGGCTCTGGATTTCTTTGTCTTTGTTGTGGTTCTATCCCTTGTTGTCCTTCAGTTATAGTTTCTGCTTGATGCAGGAATTCCTTCACTTGGTCCAGAAGCAGCTGCCACTTCATTGCTGCAAGCTAAATTTCCTGTAGTACATGGAATAACCTGGAGTCTTCTCGCTATTTGAGGTTGCATCCATCCACTGCCACGGTAGGCATCATATGAGTTTGTAGTCTCCTCTCCATGGAATTGAAACTAAGTATATGTATAGCTCATCTTTTCTTTGTACCTTTGCCCAACTCTTAACCCCCTAAAGATTCACTTAAGAAGACTTTAAACTGAAGACATCAAGAAACAGAGAATATGCCTACAAATGCTTGATAAGCAAGACTCCACAGGCACAACATATGGGAAAAATATGACAGTATAAAACCCAGTAATTTATAGGATACAGGAAAAACATGAAAGATAATAACTATGGCCTCATAGAAAATGCATAATAAAGAGAAGTAGACATCTTAATGAGGCACAATGTGGTGCCATGGATAGAACATCGGATGTAGAGTCAGGAAGAGCTGAATTCAAATTCTTCGTTGATGCTTGCTGACTTCAGAACTCTGGAAAAGTTTTTGGGACTCAGTTTCCTCATATATAAAATAAAGGGAAAGTCAGTAGCCTCTAAGATCTCTCTCAGCTGCAATTCTATGATCCTAAGTTCCTAACAAACAATCTCAACTTGAACTCTTTTGATACTTCTTTAAATTCATAATTCAAGTATAATAGTTATTATTAAAATGTCTTCCTTAGTTTAGCCGAAAACTATGTACTTCTCTTTCACTCAGTGGTACTCTCAATTTACTCCTCAGTATCACTTCTGTTCCTTCTCTTTAGGGGTATTCATATAAATGACATTAGCAGACCAATATATACAATTCTTAAGTTATCTAGCTTGGCCTATTAATTGGTAAGGTGCTAACTCTTAATTGGCAGCCAAAGAGACAGCTCAGAACATTGGATAGGGCATTGGAATTGGAGTCAAGAAGACTTGGGTTGAGATATTATCTCAGACATTTACTAGCTGAGTGACACTGGGTAAGTCACTTTAATTCTCCATAGGTCTCAGTTTCCTTTATGTGAAAAGAGGAGGTTGGACTCAGTGGCCTCAGAGCCTTTCACCTCTAAATCTATGATCCTATCCTCAATGAAAGTAAATTTGACCTGATAAGTATCACTGGCAATGGGGAATGTGTAAATCATTCAACAAATTCAATTCGAAAAGCAATTAGCATGTACCATGTACAAGGCACTCTAGTAGTTGTCAGGGATACAAAAAATAGACATGAAAAATGGTTCCAGTATTAAGGATATTATGCTCTGTTCATGAATGGAACATGGCAATAAGCAATTGTATTCTTAATCAAAAAGATGATAGGACTATAATGCAGTGGCATTGCATATAAATACATATTCTAAGGAAGTATGAGCCACAGGGGAGAAAAATGTTTTTTTAAAAAACCTTTGGGTTAACATTAATGAAGGAAGAAAGAAAAGTGAGTCAAACAACAGACATCCTACCCAGAAAGAGAAATATATGATGGCTTCTGGAAGCAGATCACAAAGCTAACACAAGGGTATGGCACAAGAATTAATTTTGGCCTTTGATTATCTAGATGTCTGTTGGAGGCAGCAAAAAAAAAATTAAAGAGCAGTTCATACACTATTTATTGCCTTGTGGGTAGTTCCATTCTTCCTAGTCTTCCCTTTTATCAAATCTCCCATAATACCCTTCACTTACTGTCTCAGCTGAGGACCTTTGACTCAATAATTTGCCAATGAAATCCAAGCTAACTTTGAGCTCCCTCTCTCTCTTTCTCTTCATCTCACAACCCTTTGATCTCATTACCCATTATCTTCTCCTGTATGCTCATTTCTGATGAACACCTGACCTCAGCAAAGCCAAACCCCCTTACATGTACTCTTGATCCTATCTTCTCTAATCAGCTTCATCAGTTGTTCCCACTAACATCCCCATCTCTAATCTTCAGCATCTCCCGCAATTATTTCATTTCCTTCCACCAACAAAAAGACATCCGTCCTTATGTCCTACCATTCTCATTGGCTACCACACCTATCCTCCCTTTCTCAGACAAACTCTTGAAAAAGCTGTCTATACTCATTACCTCCATTTGCTTTCGTCTCACTCTCTTTTTAACCCTTAGTGATCTGACTTCCAACCTTATCATTCAACTCAAACTGTCCTAACCACAGCTACCAATGATCACTTAATTATGAAACATAATGATTATTCTCAATTCTCCTTCTTTACCTCTCTGTAGTATATGACACTGATGAATACCTTCTCCTCCTGAACACTCTCTTCTCCCTGGATTTTCATGATATTATTCTCTCTTGGTTCTCTTACCTATGTGACCATTTCTTCTCTGTCTCCTTTTCTGGATAATCATTCACATGTAGCCCCTTAATTGAAGGCATATCCCAAGGTTATTTCTTAGCCCCCTTTCACTTTTCTCTCTACATTGATTTGGTAACCCCATTGGTTCTAAAGGGTTGGATAATTATTTCTATGGAGGTAACTCCCAGACCAATAAGTCCAGCACTGGTTAATATCTTAGCTCTAGTCTCTATCACTAACTGCTTACTGGACATTGAAAATGAAATATCTGTACACATCTTCAACTTAACATGTGCAAAACCTTGGAATTTATCACATGCCTCAGTTCATTCTGGACGTTGGTACTCCTGACAATTTTAATTCAGGGTTATTTCCTTTAGTATTCATTCTCAGAACCTATCTTTACTACCATCTTCTGTAGCTGCATTTTTTAAAAATTAAGCTGTACATGTATACTAATCTCTTTAAGATAGATTCTCTTTTCCTTCTTCACAATCATTTGTAATTCTGTTGTCAGAATGTTTTTCTTGAAAAGATTCCATCTCAAAGATGGGGGGGCGGAGCCTAGATGGTGGCTGGAAAGCAGGGACTTGCTTAAGCTCTCCCTCAGGTCCCACCACACACCTATAAAAATGGCTCTGAACAAATTCTAGAGCTTCAGAAACCACAAAATAGCAGAGGGAACCAGGGCTCCAGCCCACGACAGCCTAGATGGCTTCTGGGAAGAGTCTATTGCAAAGAGCTGGGAGCAGATAGGAGCAGAGCCCAGTGTGGGCCATGCCAGGATCAATCAGACTGGGAGCCAGGCAGAACAGGTGGTAGGGCCCTGAATCATTGAGCTGCAGCAGTTACCAGACTTCTCAACCCAAAACGCAAAAGACAACACAGCAGGTTAGTGGGGAAAACTACTAGGACAGAGTGAAAGGAGTTTGTAGCCAGCCACTACCCAGGGGGAGCAGAAGTGGGGCAGCTCTGAGGCTGCTTCCAGAGCTACAACTGCAGTTGCTTCTGGCCACAGGCCCACCTGGTGGGAGGAATTAGGCAGAAGATTAGAGCAGGAATGCAAAGTCTGCTTTGCCCTGACTGGATCTGGGGCACAATCCTGGTTGGCGGTTCTTGGGGGAGAAGCAGCGCTGGTGTGGTAGAGATTGCTGTGTAGAAATAGCTCTGAAAACAGCAACATAGACCCTCAAGCTTGGGACAAAGTACTTTCTACTCTACAAGCAGTCATACCCTGACAAAAAGCTCAAGGGTCAAGTAGTTGGCTGGGAACATGAACAGGCAGCAAAAATTATCTCAGATTCAGACTCAGACTTTGGAATCTTTTTTTTTGGTGACAAAGAAGACAAAAACATACAGCCAGAAGAAGCCAACAAAGTCAAAGAGCCTACATCAAAAGCCTCCAAGAAATATATGAATTGGGCTCAGGCCATGGAAGAGCTCAGAAAGGATTTGCAAAAGCAAGTTAGAGAAGTAGAGGAAAAATTGGGAAGAGAAATGAGAGTGATGTAAGAAAACTATGAAAAACAAGTCAATGACTGGCTAAAGGAGACCCAAAAAATACTGAAGAAAATAACACATTAAAAATAGACTAACTCAAATGGCAAAAAAGCTCCAAAAAGCCAATGAGGAAAAGAATGCCTGGAAAGGCAGAATTAGCCAAATGGAAAAGGAGATCCAAAAGACCACTGAAGAAAATACTACCTTAAAAATTAGATTGGAGCAAGTAGAAGCTAGTGACCTTATGAGAAATCAAAATATTATAAAACAGAACCAATGGAATGAAAAAATGGAAGACAATGTGAAATATCTCATTGGAAAAACCACTGTAGATCCAGGAGAGATAATTTAAAAATTATTGGACTACCTGGAAGCCATGATCAAAAAAAGAGACTAGATATTATCTTTCAAGAAATTATCAAGGAAAACTGCCCTGATGTTCTAGAGTCAGAGGGTTAAATAGAAATTGAAAGAATCCACAGATCACCTCCTCAAATAGATCCCAAAAAGAAAACTCCTAGGAATATTGTCACCAAATACCAGAGCTCCCAGATCAAGGAGAAAATACTGCAAGCAGCCAGAAAGAAACAATTTGTGTGCAAACACAATCAGGATAACACATGATCTAGCAGCTTCTACATTAAATGATCAAAGGGCTTGGAATACAATACTCCAGAGGTCAATGGAGCTAGGATTAAAACCAAGAATCAACTAACCAGCAAAACTGAGTATCATGCTCCAAGGCAAAATATGGATTTTCAATAAAATAGAGGACTTTCAAGCTTTCTCAGTGAAAAGACCAGAGCTGAATAGAAAATTTGACTTTCAAATACTAGAATCAAGAGAAGCATGAAAAGGTAAACAAGAAAGAGAAAGCATAAGGAACTTACTAAAGTTGAACTGTCTTGTTTACATTCCTACGTGGAAGGATGATGTGTGTAATTTATGAGACCTCAGTATTAGGGTTGTTGAAGGGCATATACGGTCATATACATATACATATACATATACATATATATATATATATATATATATATATATATATATATATAGACAGAGGGCACAGGGTGAGTTGAATATGAAAGGATGATATCTAAACAAATAAAATCAAATTAAGGGATGAAAGAGGAATATATTGAGAGAGGGAGAAAAGGAGAGATAGAATGGGGTAAATTATCTCACATAAAAGTGCCAAGAAAAAACAGTTCTGTGGGAAGGGAAGAGGGGACAGGTGAGGGGGAATGAGTGAATCTTGCTCTCATCAGATTTGACTTGAGGAAGGAATAACATACACACTCAATTGGGTATCTTACTCCACAGGAAAGGAGGAAGGGGATAAAAAAGGGGGGACAATAGAAAGGAGGGCAGATAGGGGGAGGAGGTAATCAAAAGCAAACACTTTCAAAAAAGGACAAGGTCAAGGGAAAAAATTGAATAAAAGGGCACAGGATAGGAGGGAGCAAAATACAGTTAGTTTTTCACAACGTGAGTGTGGAAGGGTTTTGCATAATGATATACATGTGGCTTATGTTGAATTGCTTGTCTTCTTAGGGAGGGAAGAGGGGAGAGAATTTGGAACTCAAAGTTTTAAAAGCAGATGTGCAAAAAAGTTGTTTTTGCATGCAACTGGGCAATAAAATATACAGGCAATGGGGCATAGAAATCTATCTTGCCCTACAAGAAAGTAAGGGAAAAGGGGATGGGAGGGGAGTGGGGTGACAGAAGGGAGGGCTGACTGGGGAACAGGGCAATCAGAATTTATGCCATCTTGGAGTGTGGGGAGGGTGGAAATGGGGAGAAAATTTGTAATTCAAAGTCTTGTTGAAATCAATGCTGAAAGCTAAAAATGTTAAATAAATAATAAAATGAAAAAAAAAAGAAAAGATTCCATCTCTCCTGCCTTTCCCTATAAAATCTTAGGCTATAGGGTGCTATCTAGTCTACTGGGGAAATCAACATGTACATGTAAAGATACATACAATATATACATCAATACAGTCAGCCAAGTGGCTCAGTGAATAGTACACAATGTCTAAAGTCAGGAAGACTCATCTCCTTGAATTTAAATCTGGCCTTAGACAGGGACTAGTTGTGTGACCCTTGTCAAGTCACTTAACTCCATTTCCTTCAATTCCTCATCTGTAAATTGAGCTACTATAGAAGGAAATGGCAAATCACTTCAGTATATTTGCCAAGAAAACCCCAAATGATGTCATGAAGAGTCAAACATGACTGAAAAATGAATGAATAGCAACATATATGTGTGTACATATATACATACAAGTATAGTATACATAGACACACATATTTGTGGTGTTTGTATATGTGTATAAGTATGTGTGAATATATGTATATGTATATACAGAGAAGGGCACTAATAATAAAGGTGTCATGTAAAAGAGGCAATTTGAGCTAAATCTTGAAAGAAATTGTATTCTTGGGGGCAGAAATAAATAGGGAATACAATTTAAACATTGAGAACAAGCAAAAAGGACATGAAGACAAGAAATGGAATGTTTTGTATGCATTAGATAGTTGGTTTGATTGGGACCTAGAATACATGAAGGGGAACTGTTGATCATAAAAATCTGGACTAAAGTTGGGCAATATTGTACTGATTCTCAGGAAAGTTAAGGTAGACATTTATACCTTTAACTGCAAAACCAATAGGCTTGAAAGTTGTTCCTGTAGAAACAACAAAATTCTGAATTGGATGGCTTGCTAGCTCTTGGGAAGGTGAATGGCAATCATTAGAACTCAGCGTGTTTTCATCAAAATAAATCACATCACCACAGAATTTAGAGTTAGAAGGGAGCTCAAGTCAATCTAGATTGCCAGAATGATATCACTTCCTTTTTCAAAAGTCTCCTAAACTGGTGGATTATGGAAATGGAAAATCTCACACACACATACACACAAACACACACATACACACATGTGTGTATGTATTGTAGACATACACACATATGCGTAAAGAATATAGATATATAGGCACTTCTATATATCTATGCCTATGTATACATGCATACATGTCATGTATACACATATATACATATGTATATGTAATCTCCCTATCTCTATATCTGTTTCTCTCTGTATCCATCCACATGGGGTGTTCCAAAATCTTAGTACTATTTTAAACTACTAAAGCTTAAAATTTTACTAAGATTTTTGGGACATCCTGTATAAACAGTAAAACTAGATTTCAACAAGGTATTTACAAAGTCTCCTGTGATACCCCTGCAAATAAAGTGGAATGATATGAAGTGGGAACTAATAGAGTGAAATGGATTCAGAATTAGCTGAGTGACTAGACCTAAAGGCCAGATGGTCAATGAATCAACTACAAAAGTCAGCTTATCATGCACTTCAATTTTCCTGACATTGTTCTTACAGGACCTTACCCTGTTTGCTATTTATTTTCAGCTATCCATCCTTGCCTTCATCTTCTCACTGTAATGTATGAATCTGAAGCAGATTTTTCTGGTGGAGTTTCCAGGGTTCCCTCTTTTGTCTTATTCTATTCAACAGTTTTACCAACAATTTGGATGAAGGAACAGATGACATGTCTACAGGTGACACAAGGTTGATGGCAGTTAACATTATGCTTGGAACACAGTAGGGTATATAGGCTCACAAACACAGAACTACAAGGAGTCTTAGAGACCATGGAGTCCAAAAATTCCTCATTTAACAAGTGTGAGAACAGAGGCATAATGAGGTCAAATGATTTGCCCAGGATCACACAGTTAACAAGGGTCTGAGGTGGGACTTGAACTCACATCATCCTGACTACAATGCCAGCACTCTACTCAATATGCCATGCTGCTCCTCAATTCAGGGGTGTGACTGGCATCAGAAAAGACAACTAAAAGAGTGAAAAGGTGAGAAACCATACCATACAAAGACTAACTGGAAGAAATTAGGACATCTATCCAAGAGAAAAGAAGACTCAAATTTATGCCAACATCTATCTTTAAGCACTTGGGGAGCTCTCATGAGAATTAAACTTGTCTACTTCATCCCAGAAGGAAAAAAATTAGGGGCAATCTGGTGGAAGATTCAGAAGGGGCAGACTGGTTCAATATAAGAAAGAAATTTCTAACAATGGGAGCTCTTCAAAAGTGGAGTAGAACGTTTTGTGAGATAGGAGACTCAAGGGGTGTTTAAGTAAAGACTGGATGATTATTTGTCAAAGATGTTGTTGGAGTAGGATGCCACAGTTCTCTTTCAACATTGAGATTCTGTGATCTCAAAGTACTTTTGCTCCTCTTATGCACTTACTACATTTTATTTGTTTGTACAAATTTCTTCTCTTCCTAGTAGTTTGTAACCTCTATAAGGTCAAGGATCATATCTTCTTTTTTATGCCCTCCTCCAGTGCCAGGCAATGTATTGTACATAGGAGGGATGTAGCAAATATTTGCTTAATAAATTAAAAGGAACAGTGCCACATGTTTGAAATCATGTTAAATGTGACAGTAGCTAGAGCTTGGGGGGTGGAGCCAAGATGGTGACTGAAAAGCAGGGACTAGCATTAGCTCCCTGCCGAGTCCCTCCAAAAACCTATAAAAAATGGCTCTGGACCAATTCTAGAACTGCAAAACCCACAAAGGAGCAGAGGGAAGCAGGGCTCGAGCCCAGGACAGCCTGGATGGTCTCTGGGTGAGGTCTACCCGGGACGGAGCTGGGAGCAGAGCGGAGCAGAGCCCAGCGTGAGCGGCAGGGACCAACCAGATCAGAAGCCAGGCAGAGTGTGCCCTAGCACCCTGAATCAGTGAGCTGCAGCAGTTACCAGACTTCTCAACCCACAAACACCAAAGACAGCAGAGAAGGTTAGTGGGAAAAGCTGCCAGAGTGGAAGGAGTTTGTTTGGCTACTGCCCTGGGGGCAGCAGAGGTGAGGTAGCTATACAAGTACAGCTGCAGTTGCTTCCATCCCAGGCCCACCTGGTGGGAAGAATTAAGTGGCAGATCAGAGCAGGAGGACAGAGTCTGCTGAAGATCTAAGTCCAGTCCGGGTTGGGGGTTCTTGGAGAAAGAGGAGTGCTGGTGTGGCAGAGCTGACGCATGCCCCCAAGCATGGAACATAGAACTCTTTAGTCTACAAGCAGTCATACCCTGCTGATAAACTCAAGCGTCAACTTAGTTGGTTGGGAATATGGCCAGGCAGCAAAAATGCACCCAGATTCAGTTTCAGACTTTGCATTCTTTCTTTGGTGACAAAGAAGACCAAAACATACAGACAGAAGAAGTCAACAAAGTCAAAGACTCTACAACAAAAGCCTCCAAGAAAAACATGAACTGGTCTCAGGCCATGGAAGAGCTCAAAAAGGATTTGGAAAAGCAAGTTAGAGAAGTAGAGGAAAAATTGGGAAGAGAAATGAGAAGGATGCGAGGAAACCATGAAAAACAAGTCAATGGCTTGCTAAAGGAGACAACAAAAAAATGCTGAAAAAATACACTGAAGAAAACAACACCTTAAAAAATAGACTAACTCAAATGGCAAAAGAGCTCCAAAAAGCCAATGGGGAGAAGAATGCCTTGAAAGGCAGAATTAGCCAAATGGAAAAGGAGGTCCAAAAGACCACTAAAGAAAATACTACCTTAAAAATTAGATTGGAGCAAGTGGAAGCTAGTGACTTGATGAGAAATCAAGATATTATAAACAGAACCAAAGGAATGAAAAAATGGAAGACAATGTCAAATATCTCATTGGAAAAAACACTGACCTGGAAAATAGAGCCAGGAGAGACAATTTAAAAATTATTGGACTACCTGAAAACCATGATCAAAAAAAGAGCCTAGATATCCTCTTTCAAGAAATTATCAAGGAGAACTGCCCTGATATTCTAGAGCCACAGGGCAAAATAGAAATTGAAAGAATCCACCAATAGCCTCCTCAAATAGATCCCAAAAAGAAATCTCCTAGGAATATTGTAGCCAAATTCCAGAGCTCCCAGATCAAGGAGAAAATACTGTAAGCAGCCAGAAAGAAACAATTTGAGTATTGTGGAAACATAATCAGAATAACCCAAGATCTAGCAGCTTCTACATTAAGAGATCGAAGGACTTTTTGGTCAATGGAGCTAGGATTAAAACCAAGAATCACCTACCCAGCAAAACTGAGTATCATGCTCCAAGGAAAAATATGGATTTTCAATAGAATAGAGGACTTTCAAGCTTTCTCAGTGAAAAGACCAGAGCAGAATAGAAAATTTGACTTTCAAACACAAGAATCAAGAGAAGCATGAAAAGGTAATCAAGAAAAAGAACAAGAAAAAGAAATTGCAAGGGACTTACTAAAGTTGAACTCTTTTGTTTACATTCCTACATGGAAAGATGATGTGTATGATTCATGAGACCTCAGTACTAGGGTAGCTGAAGGGAATATGCATATATATGTGTTTATGTATATATATATATATATATATATATATATATATATATGTATATGTGAGTGTGTATGTATGTATATATGTATGTGTATAGAGAGAGAGAGAAAGAGAGAGAGAGAGAGAGCAGGCACAGGGTGAGTTGAAGATGAAGGGAAGATCTCTAAAAGAAAATAAAATTAAGGGATGAGAGAGGAATATATTGAGAGAGGGAGATAGGGAGAGATAGAATGGGGTAAATTATCTCAAAAGTGGCAAGAAAAAGCAGTTCTGTAGGAAGGGAAGAGAAGTCAGGTGAGGGGGAATGAGTGAATCTTGCTTTCATCAGATTTGACCTAAGTAGGGAATACCACGCATACTCAATTGGGTAACTTACCCCACAGGAAAAAAGGAGGAAGAAGATAAAAAAGGGGGCAATGATAGAAGGGAGGGCAGATGGGGGTGGAGGTAATCAAAAACAAACACTTTCAAAAGGGGACAGGGTCAAGGGAGAAAATTCAATAAAGGGGGATAGGTTAGGAAGGAGCAAAATATAGTGAGTCTTTCACAACATGAGTATTGTGGAAGGGTTATACATAATGATACGCATGTGGCCTATGTTGAATTGCTTGACTTCTTAGGGAGGGTGGGTGGGAAGGGAAGAGGGGAGAGAATTTGGAACTCATTAAAATAGATGTTCAAAAACAAAAAAAATAGTTTTTGTATGCTACTAGAAAATAAGATACACAGGCAATGGGGCATAGAAATTTATCTTGCCCTACAAGAAAGAAAGGGAAAAGTGGATGGGAGGGGAGTGGGGTGACAGAAGGGAGGACTGAATGGGGAACAGGGCAACCAGAATATACGCCATCTTGGAGGGGGGGGAGGGCAGAAATGGGGAGAAAATTTGTAATTCAAACTCTTGTGAAAATCAATGCTGTAAACTAAATATATTTAAAAAAAGAAAAAAGAAAAAAATGTGACAGTAGCTGATAACTTACATTAAAAACATTTTCATTTTTTCTGGCAGGCATTCAAAAAGATATGTCTCCTCCAAATTCCTTCTAGCTTTGGCAAAAGTTCAGAAAGATTTTCATTGACATTAGCAATGCTTTCATCTGCCACTCCAAAAGACGCCCTACTGCAAACATCATTTCCCTGTGTGTTATGTACAGAGTCCTAGAGCTACCAATGAAATGAAGAGACTCTTGCAATTAGTAATTGTATCACCCCCTTGAGAGAAAAAAGCAATTAAAAGAGCATTTGGGATTAAAAGCATTTTGATTTTTTTCACCTCGTATTTGAAATGAATGACTGATGAGCTTAATCATAGTACCAATGAATATCTTGTGCAGGTTTGGGGAGAAACATTAAAAATTCTTCAGTTCTACCCCCAAGCTTAACTTGATTTTCTTTGAGTTCCAGAATTCCCTCCCAAGTCCCTGTTTAACTGTCACCAAGCTATTTCTTAAATATTAAACTTTTAGAATTGTGGATACCTATTCTGCTAAAAATGGTTCCCCTGTTCTTTTTCGTACAATGCAAATATCTGAAATATATACAGTATACAAGCAATCATTAATAGTAAGTTCTGAAAAAAACTACCAGGCACATTGAAAAACTGAAGTAAGGCTTAATATAGTCACTGAAGTAAGAAATAAGAAATGAGTTATTGGTGATAATGTAAGCATGCTTTGTAGGATCTATCATATATGGCTCTTAAAAAATAATAGGATTATATGTGAAGAGCTAAAAGAATCTGAGTGAATCATCTATTCCACTTCCCTCTGTTGCAGATGAAGAAAAATAAGAGACCCATTAAGGTTAAGCAACTTGCCCAAGGTTTGAGCCTGATCTTCTTACTCCAGAGCTAGTGTTCTCTCCACTCTTCCATGCTGCCATCTCCTGTTCTCTCATCTGGAAACAATTTCCTGATGTATTATAAACAACTCAACTAAGATGCTAATATGCTTAATAAACACTAACTGAACGGAGACCAAAAACATCTGTAATACGAGCAAATAAGGAGAAAAGTACAGACCTCTTCAAAGCTGCTCGTTGACTACTATGGATCTTATTAAGGGACTAATGACTGGTTTTTTTTAATTATTTTATGAGGTTTATTTTTTTTCCTGTCAAGAGAACCACTTTTCAGTCACTCTCTTACTTCCATGTACATATACATGGGGAAAGCAAGGGGCAATGAAACATTGTCAAGAATCCTTTTCAAAAAGCAACTGTAACAGTAATATTTATTTTAAAAAATTCAATCCATTCCCTTCTCCCACAACTCTACTGCCAAAAAATGCAGGATCTACTGTAGTTGGGTTTTTGGTGTTACTACAATTCTTTATACAGTACTTTCATTTCATTGCTCCTCTCCCAACTACATTCCTGATGGTCACCTCAATATCTCTACTTTGCCCCAGAAGCCTCTCCACTCTAGCTCTATGCTTCCCATATTGGTAGTACCCTTCACCCCCATTAGAATATAAGTTCCTTGAGGGTAGGAACTGTCTTTCTGCTTGTATTTATATTTCTGTTTTTTCGTATAGGGCCTATCATGTAATAGGCTTAACAAATGCTTGTTAACTTGAGATACATATATATATATGTACATATATATGTATATATGTGTGTGTGTACACGTGCATATGTGTGTATACATATATACATACACACCACACACACACACACACACACACACACACACAGTCTCTTAAACAAAAAGTTTTTTGTCAGGATTTGTTCTGCCTTAATTAAAAGAAAACACCAGTGGACTTTGGAAACAACCTATTACCAGAGTAATGAGGGTCTGGTGTGCAATCAGGGCTTGGTTTTGAGAGAACAATGAAAATGTTTCTAAAATTGGGTTGAAGAGACTATGGAGCATGTGTGGACAACTGGTTCATGTTGGCTAAACACATGGTTGAGAGAAAACTTTTTTGATTGGCTGCATAGCTGGAAGCTTGGTGATTCTTTTGTTCACAGCACCTGGCAAGAGAACACACTATAAATGAAAAGTTTCAATGACTTCTCCTCCAAGATCATATAGCCCTAGACCTCTGGGTTTGTTCTTTGCCCTTTTAGCTAAAAAAGATTGGAGGCTGCAACCTTTGGAGTTTCATAAAGTGAGGACAGCCAGAATTTTTCCTCCAATTAGAAATCAAACTACCTAACCTTGTATCGTGGTTTATATCTTCTTGTTTTCTCTTCATGCACAAAAATCTGTCTTTTCCTGTATTTAGGGTTCAGTGCCTTTCTGAGGGAGCCTGGTCCTGATTTGTTATGCAATTGGCATGCATTACTTAACAAATTGATGTTCTTAGAGGTTCAAACCTTTGTTTTCTCAGTTATTTTGTATTTCACCCATCATATTTTTATACATAGCCCTCCATCTCTCA
Source organism: Trichosurus vulpecula (assembly GCF_011100635.1). Classification (NCBI taxonomy): domain Eukaryota; kingdom Metazoa; phylum Chordata; class Mammalia; order Diprotodontia; family Phalangeridae; genus Trichosurus; species Trichosurus vulpecula. The sequence goes on from NC_050578.1 coordinate 54,401,932, forward strand.
TGCCTCAGTTGACCAATCCTAGAATGCCCTCCCTCTTAATCTATATCCTCTTAGAATCCCTGTCTTCCTTCAAAGCTCAGTGAAACTTCCTATATGAAAACTTTACAATTTCCCCATTGCTAATGCCACCACCCCCCAAATCCTGTATTTATTGTGTACATATTTTGTTTTAACATTTTTCTGTGATAGGGTGTAAGATACTTGAATGTAAGGATTATTTCATTTTTGTCAGTTCATATAGTGCATGGTACATAGTAGACACAATAAATGTTTGTTGATTCCAATTCAATCCAATAAACATTTATTAAGTACCTATTGTGTGCCGAACACTATAACAAGTACTGTGGTACAAATAAGAACAAGAAAGATAGTCCCTGTCCTCAAGAAGCTTACAATCTGTTGGAGGGAGACAACACATAAAAAGAGGCAGAAAGGGGTGGGGAGACACCAGAGTAGAGCAGACACAAGGGCATCTTATTCTATGCTATTGAAACAAGGTACAGCAACAGATGTAATGTGTAGTGATTGATCCCAAGTCTCTCAGACTCTTCTCTCCTCTGACTGGAAGGCTGCCGGGTGAAGTGCTAAATTCCTCCCAAAGCTTTCCTTTATAAAGGACTGGAATCTGGACTTCCCAACTAACTCTCCACTTTCCATCAGCAGTTCTACTTGGTTTGAACTCCCAGGAGGAATGTGATGCTCCTGATGCCCCTGCACTGGGTAGTTCTCGGTCCCTCCTACCACCACTTCCCAGCTTCCTTTTGTGTCTTGTGTTCCCTTATTAGGCTGTAAGCTCCTTGAGGGCAAGGACTGTCTTTCTTCTTCATATTTGTATCCCCAGTTCTTAGTACAAAGCCTGGCATATAGAAGATGCTTAATGAAGGTTTATTGAACATAATTGAATGTTATTGAATTGTTCATAGATTAATACTGGAAGAAACCTTAGATGTTACTTAACACAACCTATCTCATTGCACAGATGAGGAAACTGAGTCCTGGAGAGTGTAAGAGATTTGCCTTAGGTCATATATGTGTTAAGTGCTAAAGGTGGAATTTCAATCCATTTCCCCTAACTCCAAAGCCAGGGCTCTTTCCACTACAGCAAAGAGTTCCTAAGCTCTGTTTGTAATACATTTTTAATGTTGGGATAAGTCTCTAGTGTGTATGGCATAGGCTGTGAGCACCATCTGTCCAATCCAGCCTGGCTTTTGGAGGCGATCCAGGAGGGGAATGGGGCCTCATGTCTAATGAAGGAGGCAACCATAGGTCAATCAAAATAAAACCAGAAAAAGCCAGAGGCAAAGAGCCTGTCTGTATAATGGATAGTTAGCCAAAATAGTCCAAAAAAAGGTCATACACAAAGGATTCATCAATGAGGAAAGAGACGGGAGGGCAGAGAAGCAACCAGAATCAGAAAGAAATCAATTAAAATGAGAACTCAGCAAGTTAAGGGAAGGATCCAAGCAATGCACCATAGTTTGTCTAGATTAGCTAGAGCATCCTGTAGACTTTTGTGTCTGGGAGTATCTGGCTAGCTTTTCTCATTCTCCTGGATGGGAATTTACTATAAGTTCTCCAGTGAGAAGGTATCTCAGAGACCTTCTTTTCCAAACCTCATTATTTTAGAGATGAGGAAACTAAAGCCCAGAGAAGTTATGTTATTTACCCAAAGTCACACAGAACCTGTTGCTGGTTTTTCTGACTCCAAATTCAATGTGTGTTACCATACTGCTTAAAAGAGGCCTCCTGTGTATGTAACAGCAACAGGAACAATCCCTCAAGGGATCTGTGGTTTCACCACAGACAGATGTTTCCTTTGCTACCATTTAGGTTGATGGAAACAAAAGGCCACTGGAGAGTAGAAGGAATGTAGTTTGCTATGATCACTTCAGTCATTTTTCAGCCATATCCAACTCTTCATGACCTCATTTGGGGTTTTCCTGGCAAAGATACTGGAGTGATTTGCCATTTCCTTCTCTTGATCACTTTACAGAGGAGGAACTGAAGCAAGCAGGTTTAAGTGACTTGCCCAAGGTCATATAGCTAGTGAGTGTCTGAGGCCAGATTTGAACTCAGAATGATGAGTCTTCTTGACTTCAGACTTGGCACTCTATCCACTGTGCCATCTTAGTTGCGCTCTATGACCACTAGCCAAGCTAAAATTCCTGAGCTTCTGCTCCTCTGCTGGCACCAGTAGGAGAGGGAGCAAGAGAAAGAGTTATGATAGGATGAAAGAGCCCTTCTTCCATTATTCTCTAAAGTAAAATAATATCCACTTCCATTTAACGTTGAAAATATAAGGCTATTTTCTCTTATTTATTTGTTTTTTGTTTGTTTTGTTGATTTCCTCCATATTCTCTTAGTTTTCTATGCCCGCATGAGTTTAGAGCTGCAGAACACAGGAAATTCTTACAAAATCCTCATAAATAATGAGTGTAGAGAGGGGTACCATTGTAGCATTCCCAAGTTGCCATAGTAAGAATGAAGTTCCGAGACCTGAACCAAAAGGAATGAAAGTTCCATAAACTCTAAATCAGCTTCATTCCATGGCAGAGAAAATTTAGTTCCCCTAAAGCAGAGTTATAAATTAATGTCAGTGTTTGTCCACTGTCTAAGCTGAAAACCCCCTGGAGGCTCTGAAGGACCCGAGACCTTGTTTGAACAAGAAGAGTGTGCAGACGAACACAAAAGGGACCGGCCGGAGACTGCGCAAGTCAGGTCACCTGAGCAAGGTAGGAACAAACGGGTAGTACTGCCTTGTCAAGTCTGGGGGTTCTAGGTTTTTGCCTAGAATGGGAAATGAGAGCTCTAAGAAAAAGGTACCTGGGGAGGATGAAAACGATCCTCCTAACATTCCTCCTCCCGTTAGGAAGAATGTTGGCTAGCTGGGAAGACAATAAGTCTACCCAGGGAAAATGCACCTAGGTGGGGAGAATGGATTTCTCCTAATGCTTGGAAGAAAAGCACTCCTGGGTTGACCCAGGGAAAGTGATTTGGTTTAATATTGGAAGTGAGTCTGAATTCAAATTCTAAATTGTTCATGTGAAATGTCTGTCTAACTAATGTTTTGTCTGTGTTTTTTTTTTGTTCTATGTTTAGGTAAAAATGTTTAACTTTAGGAGACTGAAATGGGCTCCTTTGGTATTAAAATAGTTAGATAAGGAATCAGATCTGAAGCTGCCAGTTGGGAGGACTGGGGGCTCTGAATTAAGGGTTGGTTAGATTCTAAAGGAAAAAAAATCTGTATTTTGTATTGATTCAGTCTAACATCAAGCAAAGTGTTTTAAAAACTGTAGAAGTAAAAGGGGTCTGTATGAAAAATTGGATGATCACTTTAAAGTTCAGTGGTCTGCTTAGGATGTGATTAAAACTGTTGATCATTTTAACCTTTAAGTTTTAAGGTAAAAAGAAAGCAGCTTGGAAAAGGAAAAGCTGGGTGAGTATGTAATTTGTTATTTATTTGAAATGTTTGAGGTAATTTGTGTCAAGATTAGGGAAAGAAAGATTGAAATTGGAAATATGCAGAGTAAAGTTTCAGTAAAGATTGGGAAAGAAAGAGAGATAGAAGGTAGAGATAAAAGGGGGGGTGTAGAATGGCGGCTTGAGACCACCTGGAATTCATTCCACGTGCTGCTCTTAGCTGCCAAGTGCTCTTGGCCACCCTTCCCCCCCACTCCACCTTCCCTTGGAGAACCCTGTGGTCTGCACAGCCTTCTTAAGGGGACATCACTTGGGACTTCCGGCCCTGTCTCGGGAGCCTTGTGATCTTGCCGCCGTCCTAAGGGGACATCACTTGGGTCATCCTTAGGGTCTGACCCCTAGGAGGCTCTGTGATCCCCACAGATTAAGAGGGGGGCTACCACTTGGTCTTCCTCTGGGAGTCCTGTGGTCTGTACAGCCTTCCCTAGGGATTATCACAGGGTTCTTCCTCAGGACTTTGGCCCTGCCTAGGAAGTCCAATGATCCCCAAAGCCGTTTGTGTTCTCACAATTTGGGGAAGTCCAGTGACCCCCAAAGCCACGTTTCTCACAGTGTTCATGCTCACAGGAGGAAGAGGAGACTTCTTTAAACATACCAGAATCATAGGATCATAAATTCAGAGCTGAGACATCAGAGGCCATCTAGTATAACCCACCATCATTTTACAGATGAGTAAACTGAGGCACAAGAAAGTTAAATGACTTGCCCAAGGTCACATTGATGTATCAATTACATAGGTTGAAGGATCAGAGGTGAAAATTTAACACAGATCCTGTGAATGCAGGAGCAATATTCTTTCTACCATATCATACTACTTCTTGGAATTGATTTTTGAGGGTTTTTTTTTCCTTTTTTGTTTATTTCCTAGAAGTCACTTACTTCTGATTCTCTCTCTTTTTCTTTTTTTTAAATTTATTTTATTTTCAATTCATGAAACAAAACAAGTATTTCCACCACACAGTACAATAAAAAATATAATTGCACATGAGATGGCAAATCTACCATGTACAACTTGCTATTTCCTTCAAATACACAACAAAATTATCATGTAATTTTTTTCCTTCCCTTCCACCCCACCCTAGAAATGGCTACCATTAGATAAAATTATATACATACTCCTATTTATCATTTCTTTCCCTGGATACAAATAACATCTTTCATCATATGTCCTTTATTTTTAATTTGTGCATTTATGATGGTCAAAATTACTTAGTCACTCAAAGTCTTTCTTAAAACAATATTGCTATTGCTGTATACAATGTCCTGCTCACTTCACTCTCCATCACATTGTGTTAGCCTTTGCCTGCCCTTCTCGGATTATTGAGCGCATCATTTCCTACAGCAAAGTAATATTCCTTCATAACCATACACCATGATTTGTTCAGTCCCTCCCCAATTAATGGGAATCCCTGAATTTGCCAGTTCTTTGCCACCAAAAAGAGAGCTATTATGAACATCCCATTCACATTCAAAGTTATAATTATTATTCTTGAATTTCCCTCCATCTTATTTTAATTCACTATTTTCTTTCTCAGCTTCTATTTTCACTCTATCCCTATTACCTTATCTTCTCCCCCATCTTCCCAACCCCCACTTCAGCTACCACTCCAAAAATCCACCCATCCGCCAATCTCAATCCACATATCCCTCCAAAAATCTCCCCATTCTCTTCTCCTACCTTCCCAAGTCCCAATCCACACACCCTTCTAAAAGTCCCTCCCCCATCCTGTCCCCTAGTTTTCTTACCTTTAGGCATGTTCAGAGGACTCTTATACCCTGCCAGGTATAGATATTGTTTCCTCTTCAACACAGATAAGAATAAGGTTTCAACATTACTAGCCCTCCACCCCCAACTGCTTCCTCTGTACTAATTCTTTTCATGCCCCATTTTTATAATATGATTGTTCCCTTTTACTTTTTTCTATACAATTTTGGTTTTTTAGAATCACCCCATCACACATGACTCAGCCCTAGCCTCTCTTTCAAACTACCTTAATAATGATGACAGTCTTAAGAATACCAATAACATTTTCAAATATATAGTAAATAAATAGTTTGACCTTGATGAATGCCTTATAATTAGTCTTTAATGGTTTTTATTATATTTCTTCAGGCTTTTTTATATCAAATTTTTTCATTGAATTCTGATCTTTTTGTTGCAAATACCTGAAAGTCTTTCAGTTCTCACTCCCTGTGGTACCTGTACTGTAGTCACTGGGTGAGTGCTCACTCCTCCTTGCCCATAGCCACAGCCCAGGATCACATTTGGTAAGTACCACTAGGCCTGGCTTACAGAAACAACAGAGATCATTCAATCTTCCCATACTCAAGGCCTGGTGTTCCATAGACAAAAGTTTGTGAGGTAAAAGTTCATGAGGTGGAAGTTCCTAAGTCTATGAGGTAGAAGTTTGTGAGGTGAAATTTCTTGAGGTCTAGTCTATTTTTTAACAGAGTTACTCCAGGGCCTGCTAGGTGTTGATTCAGTGGAGTTGGCCTGGAGGTGTCTACACCACTCAGGCCAGACCTCAGCCCCTGGAATTTTTCCTGAGGTGCTCTCCAGTTGTCTTAGGAGGACAACTGCTTTATCCCTTTATTTTTCCTTTTAAAAAAATCTTGGTTTCAAATCTTCCAGGAATTCTAATTGCATTTGAGCCTAAACTGTGTTTTTCTTTGAGTCATTACTTGTAATTTTTTTTACTTGCTGTTTTTTCAAGTAGCTCATTTATACTCTGTCATCTTTTCCTGCCACATCTTGTCATCACCACAAATTTCGACTCTTTGAATAGTAAAGATAAAGGAAGGGACAATATTTTGTGACATATTTTTATTCCAAACTGAAAATATATTTGAAGTTTGTCATCACAATTAAGGATTATTACAAAGAAATGTGCACCCATAATTTTATATACATAAGTAAAGTTCATTAAATTATACCTTTGTTGTTAATAATGGAATGGAAAGAGTAAAGGGAGAGCATAGCATCCATTTGTTATCAAAAGTCTATCTTTTTAGTATGGTTTCCATTTTCAATGAGGCTAGAGCAGTCACCGAATCAATCTTATTTGGGGAAGGCTAAGTTTAACTGCCTTAAAATTACAAAGTGCAGAAAAAACTATGGATCTAGTATTCAGAGGTAGCCAATTCTTAGCTGTTAAGATCTTGTGTGATTTTTTTTCTCCAGGGCTCAACTTTCTCAACTACAAAGTCCATAGGTGAGCCAGATGGGGGCTGATTATAATAAATGAGACAGACAGACAGAGAAAAAGCACTTATTAAGTGTAAGAGGTGTGGTGTGTGTTGTCTATGTAGGCTATGTGTGTCCACATGAGTCTATCTAGATGTGACTCAGAGAAAGAAAAAAAAAGGGATATCTCTTTCTAGATATCTAGAGTCTCCTTCATCTAGCTTTCTCCAAGGGAGACTGATTCCTTCCAGGAAGGGAAGCAGGAAGCTGGGACCAGAGAATGGCCACTCTACTTTCCTCAGAATGAAAAAGTACCAGATTAGAATTATATTTTTCTGTTACGACTTGTCAGAGTCATACAGACAGTATGTGTCTAAGGCAAAACTTGAACCCACACCCGCCTCACTGCCAGATCAGCTCTCTATCTACTGTGCCATACTGTCTCTCTCATCAAGAATACTCTTAAAATTTGAAGAGGTATAGTGGTTAGAATGTGGAGGTAAGGAATATTCCCTACCCTGGTCAGTCGACATCTAGAAAATCATATTGAGGTCTGGCCATCACATCATAAAAAGGAGCTATTACAAATTGGCATATATATATATATTCATATGTATTTATACACACACATATATACACATATATATATATACATATATATATATATATATATATATATATATATATATATATATATATATATATATATATAAAAGAAGAAAGTGCCCAGTAATCATAAGGAGGAACTGAAGCCATGATTGAAAGAACAGGAAATGTTTAGCCTAGAGAAAAGATGGGTAGGGGACATGATCATTTTATCCCAGTATTTGAATACAGTGTCATATGTAAGGGAGATTAGATTTCATCTGTGTCCATTGAGAATTATGAACAAAGAGAGGTAGGTAAGCAGATTTAGATTCAACATAAAGATGGTCAATTAGAGAATACTATAAATGGAATTACTAAGTTCTCTGGTATTGAAGTATTCAAGCAGAGTTTATGACTGTCATTTGTTGGATATATTATGGAAAAAAAGTCATAGAAAGTCAAACTAGATGACTTATAATGTCCTTCCAATTTCAAGACTCTATGATTTTAATATACTTTCAATAACATCTTCTATTGAAATAAAGTACCTATCTCTGCAAGCGATTCTTTTCTGAAATTTTGGGAAACATATTTCTCTGTGTCTTTGTTCCTTAGATCCTTTATCAATAAACCAATGATATCATTTTTTCTTCCAACTGAGATTTTTTTTAACTATTGAGATAATTGATTGGCACAACCTTTAAAAAATTGTTTGAAAGAACTATAATAGATATTATTATAATTTTAATTCCGTTTCTTAATGTTTTTAGAAATAACAAATACACACAACTCAGCAGTTTGTAAGTAGGGAGGAATAAACAGGGAAATTAAATCCAAATGTGAAAGAAATCATGCAGTTTCTCCTAGTCAGCCATAGGAAAAAAAGAAAATTCCAGTTCAATATGTATATTTTATATTCCAGAGGAACATAGGGTGAAATGGTGGGGGAACAAAGCATGAAATTCACTGGGAAGATTAAGTATAATGGTAAAATAATATGACTATCTAATTAGTCAATTAAGAAATTGCTCTTCTAGCCTACCAAAAAATGCATTGTACCATGAAACAAGTGATATTCACTATATATAATAGCAAATGCTCGTGATCTGCAAATCCCCTGTGGTTTCTTAAGGCAATACATTGATACTATTGACTGCAACAAGATGCCAGGAAAATCAACATCCCCTTGGTGAGAAAAAATAATTGATACACACAAATCTAATAGAGCATCTTTGTTTAGCAATTTGCAAGATCATTATCAGATATATTTTCTTTCAAACATAGGTTTGAAATAGAAGGTGAGATCACATTTACAAGACACAATTCACTCCCACAAATGGCCCACTTAAAAACCAAAACTTCAGTCCTTTTGTCACTTACATATTTTTTAAAGTACTTATCAAGTTTAATTAAAGGACTGGAACAGGACAATGTCCCCTTCATCCTATCCTCAAGATAGGCAGCTAGGTAAATAGAGTGCTGGGCCTGGAGTTAGGAAGACCTCAGTTCAAAGGAGATAAACATAGTCCTAGGCTTACGTATCACTTTTGAGGAGGATGGGGCACTCAACACATGCAGGATATGTGGGGGTCTGCCAGGAGCCATCCTAGGAGAGGTGTTGGATCTCCAACTGACCTGCCAGTACCCAAGAGCTAAGACGCTAGAGGTGGGAGGTGGACTATAAGATCCTCTCAGGACCAAAGAGATAATTGGGAGACAAACATATGCACTCATGCCTAGGCTTAGGTATCACTTGATGAGACTCTATGGTTCAAGGCATTGTTTTTTTATTTGCAAGGCATTCAGGGGCTTGCCCAGTAAAACACAGCTGGTAAGTTTTAAGTGTCTGAGGCTAGATATTTTTCTGAGGGGTTCAAGGAGTTATTGATCTAGTTGTCCACACTTTATATGTAGAAAGATTTTATGTATATAGGGAGAAGATCAGGAGAGTTCCTTGATTCATATAATGAATTTAATTTGGGTGCTGAGTGAAGTTAAGACTCAGATTGTATCTTCTTGACATAGACATATCCCTATGTGTCACCTGTAGGATAGATTTCACTGGTGAGATTGTCCTGAGAAATATGATCCTGGAATCTAGCACTCTCAAGCAAGAGCAGAGGAGAAGAGGATCATCTACGTGGTTCTCATAGCTGAAGGATCAGTAAGAGTCTACAGCCTTAACACGTGGGATCAAAAGAACTGAACTTGTACCTCTACTATCAACATGAATTATTCAAACTGCACAAATCCCCTGGGAAAGGAGATTGTCTGCCTAGCAAACCCAAGTTCATTTTCCTTTAAAGAGGAGTCCAAACTGTAAGATAGTGCTATACACCTTCATGATATTAGAACCCTGGGGAAAAGTGAAGTCCTCTAGAGAGGAAGGAAAACTATCATTTATGAATGAATGACTGAGTCCATTATGTTATTTTGCATTCTCTCTGACAGGGAGTAAACTGTTATGAATTGTATATGTTTTATTAACCTCAGTGCTTGTTTGAGGAAGAGGAGGTTTTTACTGTGTGAAGAAATTGAACTACAATATAGACCGAGGCTTCCCAGAGGCAACTCTGAGTGCCACAAGCCAAAGGGGAAAAGAGGAAAAGGAGAAAGACAGAAGAGGAGAAGGATAATTTAAGAAAAAGTAAGGATGAGATAATTTGCAGAACACATTCATGGAGATAAAATTAAAATTTCTCATACTTGTGAAAGATGATTAAAATTAAAATTATAACCAGTAGTAATTTATATGCACTGGCTGCTGTCAAACAAAAATATAGGAAAAAAAGGGAGGATACCTTTAACCTAGTCATATCACTAGAAGGGTGAGAAACAATCAGTAGTTAGGATAAGTGGTTTCTACTAAGCAAATGAAAAATCCCATCTTCATTGCTAATAGTAGCTAATAGTTGCCTTTAGAGTTATAATCCATTGGGCCAGTATATTTTAATGAGGGTCCTGCTAAAGTGGTTGTTGATAAGGTTTGTGAGTGCATGAAAGGTGCAAAGGGAAGGATCAGGAGAGTAATTGGCATGTTCTTAGGGATGTATTGCCTTGTCTTCATTCCTCTCTAGTTTGGAATCTTGACTCTCCACATGATTTACTCCATCACGTCAGAAATCTGGAAGCTCATTCCACTTTTGAACTACTTCGAATACTGGCCGTACCTTCTGTCTCTGTGCCTTCTCCCTCTCATTGTCTGGTTCGTCCTAGAATTTCCATTTTAAGGAGGATGTTCAGGCCAACCAGGTCTTCGTTCCTCTCCATCCTATATTTCTCACTGTCGACTTTCTCTACCCTCATTTCTTCTTCTCTGATCTTTTCAGCTTTCTTTTCTGTGTTGTCTTCCTCCACTAGAATATAAACTCCTTGAGGGCAGAGACTGTATTTATATTTCCAGAGTGTAACAAAATGCCTGGCATGTAGGAAGAGCTTGATAAATGTTTGTTGACGATTTTTCTTCACGTTTCGGTGTCTCCAAGATATTTTCTAGAACTATAAATTGCAGAGCATATGCGGATTAGTCTTAGGAGACAGATTGCTCCCAGATAGATCCCCACACAAAAGAACCACTGGTCTGGTTCAAAACAAACAAACAAAAACAGTAAACACCCACCAACAAAACTCTTCGTAGAAGAAAGCTGCTCTATTGACGTGGCCAGAAGTTGTAAGTTTGCTCGAGTAGCCCAGACTCTGACTGTGGGTAAAAGGCCTGAGTGTGTGCCCCTATTATCTCTTTGGTCCTGAGATCTCATATTCCGCCTCCCAGCTCTAGCCCCTTAGCTCCTGTATTTGGCTGCCCAGCTGGAGATCCAACACCTCTCCTAGGATGGCTCCTGGCACGTACCCGGCATGAGTTTAGTGCCCCACCCCCCTCACGGTGCCCAGCCAATCACCATTGGGCACGCCGAGTCCAAATGCCTGGAACTCCATCCTCCAGATAACCTCCGAAAGAAATCGAGCTTCAGGCTGCCCCTGCTCCTCGGCGCTAATGTTGGCTTTACTAAAGAATTCGGAACCTTTGATCTGAGTACCTATTTCCACGCAGTAGTTTCTTCAGCCTGACAGTGGAAGAAGTAGGGAGAAAGAAGTATACAGATCTCGAGGCTGGGAGAGTGGAAGGAACAGCCTTGGGAGGAGAGAGGGAAAAAAGGATTCTACTCTAAGCACAAAGTTTAATGCGCAATGCCACAGAAGACCACATAAGTCTGGGACTTGGGGGAATGCAGACTTCTCTTTCCACTCCCTGCAAGAGCCCCGATAAGACGCTTTAAAAATCACCCGGGAAGGCATTTGGCTAGAGACAATTTCCTAGAGCACGGAGTGCTTTGAATTGGTGCCTTCTATAGATAGGTACAGTGGGAGTACTAAAGAGTAACCAAAGCAGCCAAGAGCTGGAAGTGAATGACCCTCACAGCTTCAAGAGGGTTTTAAGAGAGCGAGGACCAAAGTCCCTCCAGCTCACCGGCACATCCCACCAAGCAGCAGGTAATGCATGAAAGGCGGGGACCGGGAGCCAACGGTTCAGCCTACGGAGCCTCAGGCCTCCCTTCTCTCTGACGTAGGCGAGAGCAGGTTCTGTCTATAAAGGGAATACAGGCTGCTGCAGCTCGGTTACTTCAACCCCAGGGCGAAAGATGACTTGAGCTGGACTCGATCCCACCCCAACCCCGGCCAAAAGGACGCTGACACCTTCCGCAATCTCCGTGGCTCCGTTAAACACTTTAAGAGCAACACACTCCTCCTCCCTCGCATCTAGCCTTCAACCTCCCCTCCTGCTCCTGTCCCTCCATCTCTCCGCCCCGAACTCTCCCGCGGCTGTAGAAGCGCGTTTTGCTGCCCATACGGCTCAGTTCTCAACACATCACTTTGCTTTCCAAGGGGTAGAATACGACGTTTGCATTGCTACCCTGGAAGGAGGAGAGAGAAGAGGAAAGAAGGAGGGAATCAGGAATAAGAGAAGTCTGAGAGGGTCCAAGGTTTGGTGGCAGGTGTGTGTGGGGGGGGAGAGTTGAGGCACCTCAGCAGCAATTGCGATGATGGCATCTCTCTCTGGATCTACAAACTGGACAGATGGGGGTGGTGGAGGCAGCACCACAGACTGGGGCAACCTGAGCTCTGCTGTCCCAGGAGCTCTGGAGGCAGCGGGAGTCTCAAGAGGCGACTGGATGCAACTGGTGGCGCAGGCGGGGAACCTCTCTTCATCCTTGCCGCCCCTGGATCTATTCGGGGGACCCTTGGCCACTACCTCCCCAGCGCCTTTGCAACCAACCGCAAATCTCACCAACCAGTTTGTGCAGCCGTCCTGGCGCATCGCGCTGTGGTCCCTGGCCTATGGCATGGTGGTGGCGGTGGCTGTCTTTGGGAACCTGATCGTAATCTGGATCATCCTGGCCCACAAACGCATGAGAACGGTAACCAACTACTTTCTAGTAAATCTGGCTTTCTCAGACGCCTCCATGGCCGCCTTCAACACCTTAGTCAACTTCATCTACGCTCTGCACAATGAATGGTACTTCGGGGCCAACTACTGTCGTTTCCACAACTTTTTCCCGATCACCGCCGTTTTCGCCAGCATCTACTCCATGACTGCCATTGCGGTGGACAGGTAAGAAGGAAGAAGGGAAGGGAGAGAGGTGAGGTGAGCAGGACCGTGAGCGAGAGTTCAAAAAGAGATTAGGTAACATCCAGGGAAGAAGCCTAGAGCTGGCAACCTGTTTGTAACAAAGGGCAGTTATTGGGGAGCGGAGCGGAGAAACCAAAGAGAGGGGGAAATGAGGGTTTTGAAAGCAAAAATACCAGCAGGTTGCATTCCCCCGGAAAGAAAGAGTTCCTTCTTTTGCTCTTTCTTTGCCAAAGATGAGGGTCCTGAATCGTAGCCCTCTTTCTTCTTCCAGTAGTCCTAGCTCTTAGGACCTTAGATCTCAAGCTGGGACTTCGAAGAACATACAATCCAATTCCCTTATTTCACAGATGAGCACGGAGCGCTGGGGAGCAAGATCACAGGTGGTGCCAGGCAATTTTTGAACGCTGATTCTTAGACTCCAGAATTATTTCTCTTTCCGCTGCACCATGCTGCCTTTTAGTCTCATTTTTCTCCCAAGTGCCTGTCACCAATCTGTACAGCAGTTCGTCTTCGCTAGCCTGGCTTGCAGTTATATAGAAGAACTCTCTCATTTATCTAGGCCACTAGAGGCTGAGGGAGTAGGTGGGCTGGGGAGCAATGAATATGACCTTGAATTCCTTCTCTACCTTTGTGGAATGGGTAGAGTTTAACCAAAATTTAATTATTAGCGCAAACCTAATCAATCTGGCTAACATTCCTTGGGCTGGTGCTTGGTGTTTCTTTTACCTGTTGCTGGTTTAAACTTTATTTGCTCTAGTCCTGGGACTCTGCCGGAACCTCTCCAACCTTCTTCCACACAGCATTCTGTGCTTGCAATATCTATAGCTTGGGTATTTAAAGCCCCCCCTCCTCTTTGCATGGCCCTCAGCCCAACCCCAGCTTGAGACTGGTGGCTCTTTCTCTGCTTCAGAAATCTTCCCTGCGTTTGGTGCAGGACCCACAGCAGAGCTCCAGGCAGAGAGAGAAAAGGCGTCGGAGAGGCTCAACACTGCCCCGCTCTCTCCCGCCCAACCCCTCCCTGGCCACAAGCGAGGAAGCATGCCCACAGGACTTGTCCTGCAGTTTTCCAACGCAATAACCTGCTCAGGGGTTTGGACTATCACGCCTTCTCTCTGTTTCTAGCTTATATCTTTTCTTTCTATCTGTCATGTACCATCTATCTCCTATTATCTATCTATCATCCATCTTCTACCTATCTCTTTCTCTTTTTATCACTTTCTTTTTTCTATCTCTCTATCTTGCAGGGACATCGTGGATAAAGAGCTAGAAGAACTGGGTTCAATCCCCCCTCTGACATACCAGTGTACAGTACTAGGAACATCACTCACCTTTTCCTAGGTCGTGGGGTGAGGAACCTGCCCCCTTGAGGCCGCACGTGGCCCTCTAGGTCCTCAAATGTGGCCCTTTGACTGAATCCAAACTTCACAGGACAAATCCCCTTAATAAAAAGATTTGTTCTGTAAAACTTGGACTCAGTCAAAAGGCCACACCCAAAGACCAAGAAGGCCACATGTAGCCTTGAGGCCACAGGTCCCCCATCCCCATCCCTGTCTAGGAGATGGGCAGCAAAACTCTGCACTTAGATAGGAGCAAAGGAAATGGATCACATGCTTGCCAGTCATAAAGACTGCATTGCTTCCTTATAAATTACGATACTTCTATTTGTAGAATACCTCTAACTTTTCAAAGCCCTTTCACATCATTAGTTCATTTCAGGGTAGGTAATGCCCTCTCCCAAGATGCTTAAGTTATTAATGTTACATAAGCACTGTCCCCTTTAAAAACAGCCACAATATAAAAAAATTAATCTCCATTCTCAGTATGAACACATCCAAGGAAAAGCAACTGTGAAATTTTTTTCTATCAATGGAAGTTGCTTGCACAAAGATTCAGTCCAACCTGAAGCATTATGGCTATATTAGGCAAATATTGTAGATGCATAAATGTATGGGTGTATAAATGTATACAGAGAGGGACTGCTTCTGTGATTTCTTTGATCTAGGAGACTCTACCAATGCAGGTCAGCAGCTTCTCTACAATTTACTTACCATCTTAGAGAGTTACTTAGACTAGCACTAACTTGAGAACAGCAACTTGCCCAGCATCCCAGTGGTGAGATTTGAACTGAGGTCTTTCCACTTTGGAGACCAGCTCTCTGATCACTATAGAAGTGTTGCCTCTCAATGTAATATATAAATATACAGAAATATGGATAAATATATTGATATATGATTTGAGTTGAAATAACTGTAACATCCATCTATCACCTACCTCTCTATCCTATTTAAGCTGAATGAACCCTAACATTCATCCGTGTGTCTATGTACATGTGTGTATCCATCATAAATCTTCAGTTATCTATCTGTTTCTTTTTCTATTATCTATCTTCTTTCTAACATTTATCTTCTCCCAGTCTATACAACTCTCTAAGATTTCAAAGTTACAGAGACCTGGATAGGTAGAGGGAATTTCCTCAAAGAGGTCCTCATAGCAGTGAAGTCATAGGTCTAGTCTAGTCTAGTCCCTAACCCACCCACACCCCAAACACACACATGTGGGCACGCGCGCACACACACGGACACACACACTGTTACACTGTTGTGTTTTCCAGTTTGGACATTCAGAGTGACATTGGCTAAATCACTCAGAAACTTAGGCCTGATATGTTTTACTTTCTTTCTGTGAAAGGGGATGAAAGAATTATTGTCCCTAAATCAGAGGGTTGTTTTGAGATTAAAAGGAAATCTTATGCTTCATTTATCCCACTCTTTCCATCACCTTACCTTCCCCATTTGAGAAGGAAATTAAGAACGGTTTTCCTGCATAATAGCTCTTTTCCTGGGGGCCACTCCCTCCCTCCCACTGTGTTGAAACAATAACCACCTTGCTCTTGGGGCCTTTTAAAAAACATCAATCAACAGAAGCTGCTAAGGATTAAACCAGAGGAACCAGGACTGCTTGCCACAGGCTGGGATAAGGAGAATGAATCAGAGTTTACTGCTCTGATCCTACAGTTGCCTCTTCTTTGGTCATATCTCTTATCTTTGCTTCCTTCCCACCCACTCCCCTCCATTGAGCTGGTTGCTAGTGCACTGAGCTTGGTCAGTAGAGAACTGTTAATTGCCAATAAACAGGTTCTGCCTTGGTAAATAGTGAATATTGGCTCCTTTGTGAATTGGTTGTACATTCCAAAGCATTTCCAATCTAATGGAGTAGTGAGTTGCTATTATAATTGCTTGTTATTCCTTAAGGTACTGGAGGGAAAAAGTTTTATTCCTTTAGTCAATTTTCCTGAGTGTCTCTGTCTCTCTCTGTCTCTCTCTGTCTCTCTCTGTCTCTCTCTGTCTCTCTCTGTCTCTCTCTGTCTCTCTCTCTCTCTCTCTCTCTCTCTCTCTTCCCCCTTCCCTTCCTCCCTCCCCTTCCCCCTTCCTCCTCCTCGCTCCTCCTTTAACCCCCTCTCTCATCACTTCTCTCTCCCTTCCTCCCTCCCCTCCCTTATCTCTCCCCTCAACCCTCTCGTTCTCTCTTCTTTTTCTCTACCTTGCTTCCTTTTCCTCCCTCTCCTACTCCTCTTCTTTCCCTCAATTTCCCTGTCTATGCTCATAGCACGTACTAATATGTACAGGTCTCACCTTCCTAACCAACCTATCCACTATTGTGTTTCCTGATTCCTTTATGACAATCAGAGCAATCTAGAAGGCAAGGAATAAGGAGAGTTGTTGGTCATTCTAGAGATCAGAATTATATGCTTATTGATAATAGATTTTTTGCTTTTGACAGCTTGCCCCACAATAGAAATAGATTCTACATCTTTGTGACTGGCTTGTGTTTTCAACAATTAGAAACTGAACCAAAGGTTTACTATGTCTAAGATCTTGGGGATTGATCCTGTGGGTTGAAGTATGATAATATTTGTGATTAATAAAGTCAAATGTTACTTTTAGCAAGTTGTTTCACAGAAACATTTTCTTCCGTAGTATAGTTTTGATCAGTCTCAGAATCTCTTTCTCAAAAATACATGCATTAGCTCCACATTGCCTCCTAATGAAGACTAAACACCTTATCCTGGCATTCACGGTCCGCCAAAATTTAGACCCAGCCTCCTTTTTTTTGTTTTCTCTCTTACTATTCTCCTAACATGCCATTATCCAAACATGCCAAGCACATTCCTATCTCAATGGCCTTACCATTCCTTCAGCCTGAGATATTTTTTCTAGCCATCTTCAATAATAAAAATCCCAGTCATCCTTCAAGTTCTGGCTTCATTACCAGTTCCTCTATATTGCCTTCTCCAATTGATCTAAAAGGAAATATTTCTTCCTTCCTCTAAAATAATATGACATTTGACATTTTTTGAGAATTTAATGCATTCTGCTCTATATTGTTATGTATGTAGCAGGTTGTTAGACTAAAGAACTTCTCATGGAGACGTACACTCTGACTCTTTGCTACAAGTGCTATCTCATTGGAAGGGGCTTGAATGCCTACCCAGCTCCTTGGGGAATGGTCAGTCCTATGTATATACATACATACATACACACATATACAAACACATACACATATATGTATACATATGTATACAAACCTTCTATGTGTATATTTATATCTACACATGCATGCACACATATACATGCATATATATACATACACAGACATATATACATATATACGTAGATATGTGTGTATCTTGATCTGCCGCAGATAATTTATGAGTCGAGAATTATAAGAGGCAGTATGCTCCTAGTGACCCTGACAACATAAGCCTGCCCCCACGTCCTTGATGACTACCTGCTGCTATTGTCATGAGCTTCATCCCACAATAGAACCTTCTTTTCCAAGGAACATAAACAAACCCCAGTCGTATCCATTGGCCAAATGAATTTGACCCTGGACTCATCACATAAAAGCTATATATCAAGGAGAAGAAGAGTGCGCTAACCAAGGTTTCAGGAGCTATGTTTTTGGGTTTCTAGTCTTTCTGAATAGCTATGAAATCCCAAATCAGTCACTTTGACAATACTGTCAAAGTATTTTCAAAGCTGGGGCAGCTAGATTTTTTTGTTGTTCTTCTGGACCTGTGGGCTCATTGGTAAAGGTATATATGAGTGATTAAATTCCCTCTACTGGTTCATCTACAACTGTTTTGCAACTGACATTTGTTTAGATTTTCCTGGGACATTGAGAGATTAAATGATTTCCCAGGTTCACAAAGCCAGTATGTGTCAGTGCTGGGAAGACAGCTCCAATGCTACCTTCTGTAAGAGGCCTCTCTCATTTCCCTCAGATACGAGTGCCCTGTCTTTGCTTTTTCTTTCTATATCAAGAGCTTAGCACAGTGCCTGTCACATATTATGTGCTTAAAAATTTTTTATTGATTGATTGGTTGATTGATTGAACCTGGGTTTTCCTGACTTTTCAGCCCTCAGAACATTTCCAGGTGGCTGGATATGTGAAAAAATAACAATGAATGAGATCCATTTGCTGGTTCTGACACTGCTCACTGAATTGGCAGATACTTGTTCCATTATGCTGTACTGATTGGAGGAGTAATTATGACATAGCTAGCCTCTACAGCATTAGCAGTTAGAGGCACCATCAAACTCCTCTCCTATCTAATTCCTTGTTTGAAATCTAGCATTTGTGCCAAAAGTTCTATTTCATAAAACTACTTAAGATGCTATTTTAACCACCCTACCAGATTTCCAGCAATTAAAAAGCCCCTGAGACTTTTTAAAAGGACCAAACCCTCCTAACCCCAAGCCCTTGTGAATAAATCTTTAAAGAAAGATGTTCAATATTTAGTAACAATAGAATAAAATGAAACAGAAAAGCTATATCAATGCAAATATCTGCCGATAATTACCTTGATTTTTCATTTAAACCCATTCAAAGTAGACTATTCCTCCATGAGGTGGATAACAGTACATAAGCATTATTACATGGGACAAAATTTAAATGACATGAGCTTTTAGGGTCCCTTTTAACTTTAAGATTATGTGATTCCATGACTGGAAAGTACATGTAACAAAGATAAGGAGAATATACTAAAGTAAATGTTAATGCATTTGGACTATTCCAAGTATGAAGTGGATAGTGGAGATGCTTTATAAAACATAGACATAAAGGTTCATTGTTGCATTAGCTTACATAATGCTGAGATCAATAGGTTATAGCAGAAGAACATAGTTGTGACTTTGTTGGCTAAGTTTTTGGACCATGAGAGTTTTTAGGAGTCATTTATTCATTCAACACATGTCAATTTAGTGCCCAATATATGTAAGACATTGCTTCAAAGAATATCATGACAAATTACACATGGTCCCTGCCCTCAGGTTATTTACAGTCATTACTATCTGTGTGTTTGTAGGAAAAGGAAGGATTATAGATTATTATTTCAATGATCTAAATACTAGCATGATATTTAGAAAGAGTTGATGTAGCTTCCAAATATGCCCAATTTAATTGTTAAAATAATAAAGGAACCATGTTCCCTGAAAGCCATTTACAAAATGATAGCCTAGCGAACTATATTATGCTTCCTATGTAATGGGGATGTTATGCTATATTATTATATGTTTTATATATATATATATATGTTATGTTACGCTATTTTATGTTATTTTGTGTCACATCAATTTATGTTGTTATAATTATGTGATTGAGATAGTAATGATTATGTAAGTTGGTCAGTTTCACCAGAATACGTTAATATCTATTCCTATACCATTTGAAGGAAAAATAGTTGTAACAGCAAGCAAAGTGGGACTTTTTGTTGTCTTTTGTTTTGGAGTGCTTCTCAGCACTAGGCCAATCAAGTGCCTTTGATTAAGTGGCCTTTTTTTGTAGGAAGGCCCACACCCTTTTTCTAGTTGGGTCAGGAGAAGTGTGAAACCCTCAAGGGGCCTGAAACCCTCAAGAGGTATGAAGCATTCTGACTCTGAAAAGGGTATATATACTCTGAGTTTAGCATTTTGCTTGGAGCTCACTCATTGGAAGAATGTCGGTGTAAGGGTATCCATTAAGGAGCTGCGCCACCCCCCCCACCCTGGCTTTGAAAAACCCAGATGTCAGTGCTTCTATCTCTGGTAACTATTTATATAATGTCTTGGTCACACAGCTAGAAATCATGTCTGTTGGTTTGTGTTTTTCTGCTCTGTTTATATCATTTCTGAATGTGTGTTGTCTGAAGTTCAGGGTGCTGGCTTTTTCCCCTTAAATAAGTGTATGGTGTATGCATGTTTAATTAAAGCAAGATTGTAAACCCCTTAAAGTTGCTTTCCTTAAAGAAGCAGATCAAAAACCTGTGTTAGCAGCCCTCCTGTGTGCTGCTATTATTGGCCTTACACCTCCACAGCAGCTACTAGCAGCATTGTTGTTACAATCATTCAATCTTTTTAAAGATATTTAGGAAATTTGGGAAACTGAAATCCCATTTTCAGGTCCCTAGGCTATCATTTTGTAAATGGCTTTCAGGGAACATGGTCCCTTCATTATTTTAACATTTAAATTGGGCATTTCTGGAGGCTACATTAACTCTTTCTAAATACCAGATTACGATTTAGGGCATTGAAATAATAATTTATTGTATGATACTTAGAAGGTGAAGTATTAATACAGTTTTCAATAATAAATTTAGTTACCTCATTGTTTGGAGAATCTAGCCCATTAACACAATTTATTTAACCTAAGAGATCTGAGTAAACATTCTCATGAGTCAAAGGCACACAAAAAAAATTATTCAACATTTGGTGCTTTGTGGAGAAAGTATTTCCCTTCCATGATTTTTAGTACATGAACAGTATTCAAAGCATCACTGCAGCTGGTGTTTCTATGAATTTATTATGCAGGCATAAAACAAAGAAGGCCTTAACCTTGGAATAAATCATCCAAAATATTTTGATATGGTTTAAATGATCATTTCAAATATTTTAAGCACAAAAATTTTCACCAACCACACACAAAAATATTAGCACCCCTCTTTGTCCTAAAATACAACTACTCTTTCATTCATTGTCACTTCCATTCTGGGAAGAATCATTGTCAATAAAATATATTATGTTATCATCCTTTGTTTTTTGTACCGTGTAGCCTAAGTCATTACTTAATCCAGGTAAAGGAATAGACTAACTTAAGTTACAATGTTATTTTCCTGATGACAATTAGGAACCACCAGAGCTGTCCAAGGTCACACAAGTTGGAAGTTTCTGAACCTGGATTTGAACTCAATGTTCTATAACTGTGCCACCTAGATACTACATACACACACACACACACACACACATTCAAGGTCAGCCCCCTTACAACTATGTCACACTGTCTCTAAATAATACATACATACATTTTATACATGTATGTACGTACGTATGTATGTATGTGTGTATTTTTAAGAGGGCTGGCCTTGAAGTCAGTAAAACATTACTTAAGCACCTGATGCCCTAGGGAACTAGCAATTCAGTAAACATTTATTAAGCACCTGATATGTGCCAGGTATTGTGCTAAGCACTGAAGATACAAAAAAGAGGCAAAAGATAGTCTGTGGCCTCAAGGAGCTTACAATCTAATTAGGGCAAGAGACTACAATCACAGTTTAATTCCCTATATGCATCAGTAAAGGGAGTTCCCTCACTGCTTGCTCCCTACAGCACTGGAGTTATGAATATGAACTATCACTTCAAATAACTATTTTAAATAAAAAAGTTTTCCAAAAGTGGAGGGTTTTAGGGACCCTGAAGTCAGAATCACCTGATGAAATCCTGCCTCTAACAAAAAGGGGTCTTTAACCTTCTGTTGTTGTTGTTTTTGTTCTTGTTATTTCATTTATATAGCTCTTTGGCAGTCTAGTGATGCCTCAGGATTCCTTAGAATAATGTGTTTAGATGGAGAAAATTAAAACATTGGCTTACAAGGGAAACCAATTATATTAAACTAGAGTTATCGTTAGGTGTGTGTCTATGTGTGTGCACACACACACATGTAGGTAGGCATCTAGATATGTATGTATATTTCACAGACCCCAGGTTAAGAACTTGGGTTAGCACATATTGTCCATGTGACCATAGGCAAATCACTTGACCTCTGAGTGCCCCCAACAACTCTCTAAAATTTTCATTTATAGGAGCTCAGAATGATTAAAGGCTTGTCCATGATCACACAGTTGAGGCAGGATTTGAATTCAAGCCATGAGATTAGAAGGTCAGTGTTCTATCACTAGCCAGCCAAGTGGCCCCTCCACAAATAACCCATGCGCCTATTTACCATTTTTGTTCAATACCTATTCAACACGTTACTCCATATTTGATCACAAACTAGGAAAACAATGACTGGAAGAATACTTCTATTCTCCAACCTGACTTTTAGAGAGGGTTTTAATGAAGAGTGAAATGGTTCAAATACAAGCATCCAAGGAAAAGTAACAAGGAAGACAAGGGCATGAGAAATTCAACTTTGGTAATAAGATTAGAACTATAATTATAATAGCTTAAATTATAATTATAACTATAATTATAATGGCTTAAATAATTAACTTACACTTGCTGAAGACAGGATTTTTGCTAGAAATTGGAGGAAGCCAGAGAATCCAAGAAATGGAGATGAGGAGGAAAAGAATTCAGGTTATGGGGAGAGCCAGGGAAAATGGCCAGAATTGCAAGATAAAGTGTCTTGTCCAAGGAACAACAAGAAAGTCAGTGTCATTGGATCAAAGAATACATGAGGGAGGAAGAGTTTCTTACTGAATCATGACAAGCAGATGTCATAGAGATATAATTTAGTGGAAGAATAACAAAATAAACAGTGTCAACATACAGCAAGTTAACTGAGGAGGAGAAAAAAAATCCAGAATCTCTGTTATATAATTTGCGTTGAGTTATTGAAAACATAAGTCATCCTTATGTAGAACTTTAAGGTTTATACACTACTTTTCACATACAAATCTTTTGGCGAAGGGAGTAAAAGTATTATTGATGACATTTTAAAGATGAAAAAACTGAGATTCAGAGAGGTCAACACACATATCGTAAACAGTTCGTGGATTTTCAGTGAATGTGTCCAAGCCAGTATCTGAATCCAGGTTATCCATAGACTCATAGATTTAGACCTGAAAGAGATCTTAGAGATTGCTGAGTCCAGTGGATTGAGAAAACTGAGGCCCAGAGAGAATAAATAATTTGTTCAATAGTCACACAGATAGCAAAGAGTAGAACTAACATTTAAATCCAAATCCTTTGACTCCAAATCCTGTGTGCTTACCCTCATGCTATATTACCTTTTTAATGGTGCTGGGGCTAAAAGTTTACTTAGAGAAGATAGGAGATGGCATTTTGGAAGAAAGAGTGAAGCAGGATAGAATGAGAAATAAATAATTTTGAGACATGTTGGAAATTAATAGATTATAGAATAAACCAGAAAATTAAGGTTCCACATTGGATTTACTTTTTTGTTCCCTTGTGTAAAGCAGTTACACACTTTTTATTCATACATTCTTTCATTTGGCAAATACCTATTAATTACCTACTATATGCAGTACGTGGTTAGACTCTGGTACTCTCTCACTCTCTCTCTTTCCACATGTGTGTATACATAGATATAGATATATGTGTATATGTATGCTGCTGTATACATATAGTCATCCATCCCTCCATCCATTTATATTTATTTGTTTGTAAAAAGACAAAAAAAATGGTCCCTCTCCCAAAATAGTCTAAAGGAAATAAAATTGGCCCAGAAATATTTATAATACAATTTTTATCTGATAAGTGTATAAGAAATGTCAAAAATACAATAATCCTTCCTGAACATTCCTCAAAGCTAAAATCCTGAACTCAGCCAATCCAAAAGACTGATTTGGTTATCAAGAAATATGATAAAGGAGACAAGGTACTTACTTGGCTGCTCCTAAATTCAGATACAAATTTAATGAATTGCTTTCTTGAATGATATTTAATGAATAACTTACTTGATGAATGATTTTTATTTAAACCCTGGAAAGGTCTGATTTATTGAGAGATAAATTAGTAGCTTTATTTATTATATAAATATAAATTTATTATATTTAATGAAAAAATTACTATGTGTTCAAGACTTTAAAATATCTATCAGTACTTAAATTATCTGAATTAAATATCTATCAGTATTTTTAAATTCTGTGTTTAAGCTGTTTCTCTTTGAGCCTTCTCCTTTTCTCTCAGAAGTTACAGCAATAAGGAAAAAGTTTCAGGTTCAACAGTAAGAATCTCTCCAATGATAAGAAATCTCTGCATACAGGAAATCAGAACTGCAGGGCACTATCTGAGAATTTTAATAGAAACAAAGTCATGTACAATACACAATTGCATAACTTATCTACCATTTAATGTTCCCTTATAGAAAATTCAGTCATTCACTAAATAGCTATTACACGCCTATTAGGTGCAAGGCTGTGGGCAAGATCTTGTATAGAATACAAAACTGCAAAAAACATGGTCCCAGAATGCAAGAACACATTCGACTAAGCTCAAATTGGAATGGATGTGGTGAAAGGATGTGGGGAAGAAATGATGATATATCTCTGCATGCACAGGAAACATCCTTCAAGTCAGCCATAAGGATGCAATGACTTCCCATGTAGGAGAGAAAAAGCAAAACTATATTGAAACAGGGTAATGATGCTCTCGCCTAAATTCTAGCTGCTCAATTTAGTCATTCTTTAAGGCTGTCCACCCTTTGGCAGGCTAGTTTACCCACCTATAAAATTATCACAACAAATGTCACTGTAACTAATGTCTATAAAGTTCCACAATCCATGAGTCTTATATAAACACACGTACACAATGTAACTATAATGAAAGTAAAAATTGTTTCATTGGAAGGATAATAGCTTATATCAAACAAATTTTCTATAAAGAAAACACTATTTATTCTTTCCATTAGAACTATCTCTGAAGCTATTGCTTGGGCCACTAAAGAAAATGAGTTTCTGACAAAGTATGGTATTACCTCTAGCTTCATAAAGCATAATCGTCACAAGCTGGCTTGAAAGACTTTTGATTCTTTCAAAAAAATCAAATCGATTCTCAAAGAATGTGACATAGCCATAACTAGGGCCAGCGCCTAAGGGGAGTGCCTAAATTGTCGTGTGTGATTTCAATAAGAATTATAATAAGAATATAGCCTGCCATGGGAACTGCATTATAGGAGTAGCACTGATTTGGATGTCTCAATTTAGCTATGTTTCTATAAAGTCTCTTTATCTTATAATCACTTCCACAGTAGATGAAGATCAGGATTGGACCTGTGATTTCATAGAGGGAGGATAGAAGGGAATAAGTATTTATTAAGCATCTACTGTGTTTTAAGAGGACAGCTACATGGTGTAGTAGATAGAGCACCAGGTTTGGAGTCAGAAAGATCTGAGTTTAAATCTGGCCTGAGATACTTACTATCTGTGTGGCCCTGGGCAAGTCACTTAACCCTTATTTGCCTCGGTTCCTCATCGATAAAATGGGGGCACACTGGAGAAGGAAATGGCAAACTACTCCAGTATCTTTGCCAAGAAAACCCCATGGACAAAAGTCCACTGGGTCATATAGAGTTGTATATGACTTCTTGTTGTTTGTCCTTTTTTTCTTGAAGGGGACCATAACATCAGGAAGGTGATGCCTTGACTTGCAACTGAATTGGATTTAAGTGATCGAGAGCTGTGCAAAGTCACCAGCCTCATTTTCTCCTCTGGAGCCTTCTAGGTCCAGTGGCCAGATATAGATCAGGAGAACTAGAGGTAGCCCTGGGAGCAGTGGGAGACCTTAGCCTTTTTAAGCTAAGGTCTTTAGTAGGTTTCAGTTTGACTGAGGCAACTCCCAATCAGTGATTAAGGCTAGGTAAAAAATTAGTCTGAGTGCTGGGGCTTCATAATACAATATCAGACGTGGAATTGTCCCTGCCCTTAGGAAGTTAACATTCTCTTCAGAGAAAACAGCATATACAGACAGAAGTACAAAATAATTTCTAGGGGAAGGGCCCAAATCAAATATGAAAGGAAGTTTATAATGATGAAATGGAGATTCCATGGGGCACAATGGAAGGATAGAGCATGATGGGATAGGGACGCAGAAGGGATCAATGGATAAGAAGGAGTAGCAAGTGGTGATTAGTGAAAGGAACTTCTGCCTAGGCAACCTATAACTCAGAGATCTCAATCTCTGGGATGTTGGGGATTCTGAATAGAAGTACAGGGTGATAGTCATGACTTTCCCAATGTAGTGGTAATGTAAATTTCATAATTAATCCCTGAGTAACAGGGGGAAAGTGGCAGTTGGTGCATTATGCACAATAGGGTAAATGTCAAGTCCCTGGTTCTTCTTGATGGCCAGAGAAGGGGTCAATGGACTCCTAGGGCTTGACTGGTTGCAAGAAAGTGAAGTAATATTCACCCTCCCAATTCTCAATCAGTTCAACTCCACTTAAAAGCTCCTTCCAATGTTGAGTAGATTGTCTCTCCCAGGGTATATATATGGGGGAAGGGGTAGGAACCTCAAGAGTGTCTTTGTTTCTAGACAAGTAGCTAGTGTCTAGGGTAGGGGTGACAGCATTACAAATTCTATAGTTATTTTGAGGTACAACTTGGAAATTGACATGCCTGGTCTTATCCTTCAACATACTTCTCCTACTTCATGGCGTTCCCATACTGATGTAAAAATGTTTAAGGTTTTAGTGTACTTCAAGGTTAATATGAACCAAAAATATATCACAGAAGTATGAAAAGCTAGGCTGTTTTATTGAAATTTGAAGCCCAGAATAAAGGAGGTGATGGTTGCCATACTCAGCTATGATCAGATCATCTGTATTAATAACTGTGACTTTACAGTGGCTTATTGGAGAAAAGAGCTCCAATCTGACCCTCCTGTCTGCTTTCCCTTTCATTTAGCAACAAAAGTTTTCTATGAGTGACTTTGTATTAAGCCAGTGAATATACCAGAGAAACAACATCTCACATGCAAAATTTACATGTCTGGATCAAGATGAAATTTGAGGCTTTGATGGGCTAATGCTTGGCTTTCTGCAAAATTGCTGGTATGTGGTATTGATTTGGGGCACTGGGCATTTTGAACTAAAGACATGATTTGCAATTCCACTGCTTATCGCACTGACATAAGTACCAATATCTGGGAATCACATCAAAGAAAAAAAAGCAGCAGCCAATAGGTGGAGGTATTGGCCCTTTCTTACATACAGAGGAAAACTGACCTTCTTCATGTGGGCTATGACATTGCCAACAGTTTTCTTCACTTCTCAATGTGGGTTAGGTCTTTGCAGCATCTTAACCAGTGGGAAGGTAATGTGTTTTACATTACCTCCAATCTGAATCTATATTTTGGGATCTTTTGAGCATTACATTTGTTGAAGGGGTATAAAAGGAGGAAAAAGGAACTAAAGAGAGATGAAGAGAGTCTGGTTCACTTCATGGCTAACCCTGCAAATGTATTCACTGGACAGAGATTAGGACCTTGAACTTGGGTCTGTTAGACTTTTGATCTGTGCAATCATAGAACCAAGAGCAATGAAGAAAAGTGTGAAGAAAGGTGCCATCAAGTTTTTCTAAGGCTTGAATTATTTAACTCTCTTAAACATTGACCCCAACTAGCCTCTAGGTTTTAAATAATGCTATCTAAGTGTGAGGGTGGGTGGGGAGAAAATGGACATTGACTTAGATATTTTATTCAGCATTTTATCTTTGGAGCATTTTGCTATTAGATGAATCAGCAGACAAGTATAGAAGGCTAAAAAATGCCAAACTCATGGAAAATCAAGCTAAAATGGATGCAAATAACAAACAATATGGGGGGCAATATAGTTTAACAGAAAGATCACTGGAGTAGAATGTAATAAGCTCTTTGAGGGGAAAGTATTTTTTGTGGTTTTGTTATTGTTTTGCTTTTTATCTTTTATCCCCAGCACCTTTTGTAGAATATTGACATCAAAGGTTGTTCATAGAAGATTGTTGTCTATTAAATTGAATTTGAGTCAGAGGACTTGAGTTCAAATCCTGGCTATGGCCCTTACTCCCTGGACTAGATAGCTCCAAAGGCTTTTCTTAGAGCTTCTAGCTTTCAACCCATAGCGGAGAGGAGAGGCATTCAAAACCATGTTATACAAGGATTATTTGCAGAAATTGAAGGTGTTTACCTTGGAGAAAAAGGAGATGACTGGGTCACCTGTTTGCTGTCTTCAAATATTTCAATTTGGAATTTTTGTGTAACTGAGTTTCCTGTCTTTGGAGGTATTCTACTAGATGAAGAAGCTAGATGTGCCTCTTTGGGGATGTTGCAGAGAGGAGTCATGCTTCAGGTAGGGATTTTATTAGATCTCTGAGGTCTCTTCCAACTCCAAAATTCTATGACCTTATGATTTCTTATTTACAATCTATATGGATAATATTCTTCTTGGTAGCAGAACTATACAGTTGTAGGTAATTTGATTCAAACATAGATCTATGACTAATCTCCCCAAAACTTGGTTGCGAGTTCCTTGAAGGTACAAAATATGTCTTTCTCTTCTAATATATTTCTATGATGCAAAAAAGATTTTGAGCCGAAGTGTAAAAATACCCCATTAATTCCCATTCATTATACAATACCCTATGCTAGCCTGACTTCTCTCAGGGCTGGCCTGCTCACACATACTTTGATGTCAAAGCTTATTTTTGTTGATATTTGCAAAGCTGGGCTATTCATAAGCAAGAACTTCCCAACAGCAAAATACTATTGCCAATATAACAGATTATAATGAAAGGTTGTTGAATCTCCTTCTGGGGAAACTTAAGAATTCTTCCATCTGTCTAGGGTGGTTTCAGTGAAGGTTATTTATAAGAAGAGGTATTAACCAGGACCGTGTTTCTACCATTAGATTATTGTAGGCAGGTGGTACAGATTTTAACAGATTGTATTTTCATTGTCATTTCAGTCTTGCTATTAGTTCCCAAAATGAACATTTATTTTTTCACTCATGTTTCAATAACAAGTTCAGTTTTTATTTTCTTATACACACTTCTTTGAGCCGATGACAAAGGGTAGAAGGTGATTCTGCTTCAGTTAACAATATATCTCTTCCAAATAATTCTTTTAATTTGCTCAGGCCTACAATTTTAGAACATGAATGGTTCCACTAAAGGTACTGCGTGCAGAATCTATTCTTTCTCCATTTCACAAGAGTAAAGAAGAATTTCCCACAGATTTTAGATACCACATACTCATTTCAGTAGGAGAAAAGGGCTTTAAAAAATCCTTTCAAAGATGAACTCAAGAATATCACATTTATATTAAGCTGAATACTGTTATTTTATCAGTAGATAGGCTCTATGAATAAGAAAAATATTTTCTTTAAAAAAAAAACTTGAGTTTCCAAATAAAGGAAAAAAAAGCAGTTTTGGTTATAGTCCACAAAAAAGTTACCATCTATTCAAACAAAGAATTAAGTTTCCATGCTGAACAGAACTTCTTAATTTCCATCAAGACAGCCCTTCTGAAATTCCAAAATACAAGACTACAAAATAATTCTAATTTTTAAATTTGCATCCATACAAGAAGGGCTGCAGCACAATGGCACTAGTCTAAAGATGTCCAATCAATTATAAACTTTTAACCCAGGAATCTTAAACCTTCATTACATTTAGCTTTTATCCTTAACTGTATTAAATACAGATATTTTCAAGGTTTCATCAAAAAAAGATTTAGATTATCTAACATTCAGAATGAGGACTACAAAATTTTTATCAAGAGGGATTAAAGTAATCCAATTTCAGCTACAAAAGAAAGGATTAAAGTGAATAGCTTTCCTTTGTAAGCTACTAGTGACAGCCAGCATTCCACAGCCTTGGATAATGATCAGCAGTGAACAATAAGTTAGACAAGACTCCTTGGAAACAAATCAGAGAAAACTACCATGTTAAGCTGCAGCAACTCATAAATGGAGCATAAATCTCAAAGATGAAAAGAGCTTTCGATTTCCAGACAGATGAGTAATCATATTCCAAATATCACAGAAATAACCACTTTTGTTTTTGACAGGGTTTTTTTTAGAGCATCCTACGCAATTCTAACTGGTTGATTAGTTTCAATCATACAATTGAAGCAGGTATAAACATTCTTGTTACAAAAAAATATTATCAAAGGCATGAATTACATTATAGTATAATGGAGGAAAAAATGTCAACTGAAACTAAATAACCCCCAATGATGTGGGCTTCCACACAAAAGTTCAAAATTGTTTTGTTTTTCCCAACATCAGAGTTTTTTCTCTAGATAAAAGATACTTAACCAGGGTCTACAAACTTTGGGGTATTGTATAAATATCTCATTCTTTCCAACTGGACTTTGAACATGTCAGAACATACATTGTTTTGGCTTGCAAGCTTTTCCTTCTCAGGCAATATAAAGCATTTATAATCTGTGTAAATAAGCTGATCAGTCTCTGGTTCATTTCAGGTCCTCCTTTTTGTGACTGGAGTTTCTTCTGTTTAACAGTTCACAGGGGTTTTTCTTTAACAATACCCACAGTGCAATTTCTTGAAGGAGTTGGGAAGCCTGTTATCCACATTTGGGGAAACCTAGATTAAACAAAAAAAGGAGAAAGGGAGGAAATTTAGGCAGATACTAGGAAGAAAGTCCCAGGAAACCAAGGAAATGAGGAGTTAAGGCTCTTTGGTACACAAATCAGAAGGCATTTTTGGTGATAAACAGTCCATAGTTCAAGATGTTTCCAAAACCAGGATATTCCAAGAGCTCCATACCCAAAGTTAGGAGAATCTCTGGAGACAGGTTTGTCTCAAAGAAAACCATAAAACAGGATGTATCTATAGTCTCATAACCTATAGACAGGATATTCTTTGAAGACAGGGACATCTCTTGAAGGTACATAAATCACTAAACGGCTCAGGGTCTGCTTCAAAGATGGTATGAGCTTCCAGCTGGGTTTTACTGCAAAGGGTTGTTGGTATGTCAAGCAGCCTTAGGCATCAGAAGTGTTCTGATTGATTAATTGTTGTGCTATTCCCTTGTCTGATTCCCCTTTGAAAAAGGGAAGTTCTAGCATATTTAATTGGATAGTACAAGCATTACAGAGCCCATCACAGTATCAAGTACTGAACAACATTTATTTTATTCACCACTGCAAATATAAAACATGCAAAGGACTCCTGGGAGCCTATCTACAAAAGCATTCAAATATTCCATTAGTCAGTCAATGAACATCTATTGAGCATCTGCTGTGTGCTGGCACTGTGCCTAGTTCTAGGGAAACAAAAAGGTAAAAGAGGGTCCCTTCCCCAGAGGAGTTTACAGCCTAATGGAGGAGACAAAATACAGACAAGTCATATATAGGATAAATTGGAAATAATCAATGAAGGGAAGGTGTTCGAATTAAGACAGATTATGGGATGGGAGGATGGGATTTTTGGCTGGAACTTAAAGGAAGCCAGGAGGCAGAGATGAGGAGGGAGAATATTCCAGTCATGAGGGATAGCCAGTGAAAATGCCTAGAGTAGAGAGGAGAGAGTCTTGTTTGAGGGACAACAGCAAAGAGGCCAGTGTGGCTGGGTCAGAGTATGTGGGGATGGTGAGATGTTAGGTAGAAGAAGACTGGAAAGGTGAAGGCAGGTAGGTAATGAAGGGTTTTGAATACCAAACAGAGGATTATTAGTCTCCTCCTGGAAGATGAATCCAATTCAAGGGTCTGCTGAGCAAGTGATCCCTATTCACCCTGCACATTGTTTGAGCAACTCACCCTAAGAGCATTGAGGTAAGGTCCAAATCTCTAGACTCCCTAAAGCATGGCTTTAATCCTTTAACTATAGGATTGTTCTCTTTCTTCTCCAAGGGATATGCTGTTGAGGAACTCTTCCACTAGGGGGCTGGCCTCTGAAAGCTAGAACTAAAGAACTTTGGAATTCAGGGTATGCTGTCTTAGTACAGACTTAGGAAAGTGTAGAATACTAAAAGCCAAGTATCAGGAAACTCGGAGCTCACCACAAGACAGCTAAATAAACCATGTTTATTGAGGGGAAAGTCTCACAGTATGAAGGACAGTCAGGGAAGATGGAAATGACATTCTACTGATGTCTCAGAGGGAAGGAGACACCTTCCCCAAATGAATAACGTCTGGTGGGGTTTTTTAGAGTTCTTATTTGGGTCTAGCAGTTCCAGGCATTGGTCAAATTGTATAAGGAGCCTGGATCCAGGGACTGATGAAAATTTGTGCTAATGGGGGAAGAAAGATGCCTGAAGAATTGGAGGCTAATTGATTTTCAAACAGCCTCCATGGGTATATACACATTGACTTCTTGTCTCCACCATTAGAATGTAAGCTTATTGTGAGTAAGGACTGTTTCACTCTTTGTGCTACATTATCTAACACAGTTCCTGGCACATAGTAAGAATTTAATAAATACTTGATTGATTGAACAAATGAGACTATCTTGAGAAAAATGTCATTGAAACTATAAAAATCATGGTTAGCTTTTAGGTAAATGTAGAACAAAGTACACAGTTACTAGATAATCTTTATGTTTCATCATACTTGATTAGTGAAGCATGTCATACAAATTTAGAAACAGTTCAGGTGAATGGCATGCAGCCACACTAGGATGTGTTAGAATGCTTTATTAATACTCACAACCAAGCCCAGGATAGAAGAGTATAGACAAATGAACAGTGATTGTGTCAGGGGTAGAGTCACATGCATCCTCCCTGCCTCCTGGATAGCATAAAGGGTGGTGGTCCTGAGGAGCCCTGGATATGCCCTTCCTTTAGAAGCCCATAAAAATGTTGGGACCATTGGTTTATAAGGCATTTTCAGACAAAGGGCCAACTGTGGTAGCTATTGTGTTTCAAGTGGGATGCTGGGGTCAAGAAATATGGACCAGTAAGAAAAGAAGTCTTTAAAAATCAATATTTCTGAGGGGCAGCAACCAGGCAGCCAATGCATTATTGTGAAATCCATAAGATGAGCAATTTATGGTACATTTATCTTGTCATGTCCTCCTGTAGCTTAATAATTGTGTCACTACACAGACTCAGCCAGACATCCCTAAACTCATCAAACAACAAGCTGGGGACTTCTCTAGCAGTTGTAACCTTTGCAATATAACAAGGACTCTTTTTTATTGTGGTAGCAAAAAATAATAATAATTTGGAAAAGGTGGTTATCTATCAGTTGGGAATGATCAAACAACCTGTAGTGAAGAAATATCATGAATATTATTGAGCCATGAGAAATAACAACGAATGAATGAAAAAGTATTTATTAAGTGATAAATACTATGCTAAGCATTAGGGATACAAATGCAAAAGTGAGACAGAATTTGCCCTAGAAGAGGTTATCCTCTGAAAGATGAAGGTAAAATAGATAGGTAGGTGGGTGGGTAGGTAGGTAGGTAGGTAGCCACAGGGATTGATAAATTGGAACCAATGGTCAGTTAACTAAGTTTTCTATGCCCATCCCAGGTGCAGTGACAATACTAATTATTTTTATGGTCAGAGTAAGAGTTGGAAAAGGATGTGGGGGAGGGAGGTGCAGCAAAGCTGGGATGCTGACAAGACATCATAGATGAATGACTAGATGGAATGTGAAATGTGGATTGGTTTGGGACTAGATTTAATAGATTATCCAGCTAGACAAGACTCAAGGCAGTTCCAAAACTGGATGGATTAATTCCCATAAGGATTGACAGCATGGTTTCTAACCAGAGAGTAATATTTTAGTGGGGCAGAAACAAGGCAGATGGCAGGTAAACAGCTGGATGGGATAAGAAATTTAAGAAATATGAGGAGACTTAGGAGTTATTGCAAAGCAAAGTAAGCAGGACTTAGAGATCCAAATATATAGCAACTGTAGCGATGTCAACTAAAAAACCATGAAAAGGCAGCCAATGTCTGATTGATCCCAATGACAAATCATTGTCCTAAAGAAAAAAAGAGGAAACACACTTTCCTCCTCTTGGTAGAGAGGTAGAGGATGATGGGTATGAAATGATGCCTATGCTGTCAGCACATGTATGTTCCTTTTGTTGGTTTTTGCTAATGCTTTTTTTGTTGTTGTTACAAAGGAGGGTTAGTACTGGGAGTGGGGTTGTGTATCAGAAAATGACTGTGATATAAAAGACAAGTCATCAATGGTGTTTCTTAAAGTGGTGTAGCTTTGAAGGCTCAGGGGCTGCCAGTAATTTGATTGGAGGTTTTGATGTCACTTTAGTAAAGTCGTGATGGGCTTGGCTAGGCTTTCCATGCTCACCTGCCATACCACCCCACAGAGAGCTTTGAACACACCTATTGGCCTGTCATCCAGGACACTTAGTTTTTTTCTTTCTTGAAGCTGGGTTTTATATCACATTTACACCAAACTCCTTCCCTTCCAAGTGAGCTTTCCCTTGTATCAAAGATTTTGAAAGAAAAAGATTTCCTAACAGTTCAACAAAGCCAACTAACACACAGAAGACAGATGATTAGATGCAAATAGCAGGACATTCAGGCCAGCGAAGAAGTACAGTCTAAAAGGCACCATAACTATGGTCACCCCTTCCAGCATATACCTCTGAGGAACTGTGACACTGATCTGAACCCATGCCTGCCTTCTCCCAGGAATGATTTCACCTTCTCAGTGTTATTGGATTAATTTAATTATAACTCATGCCTGATTACACCTAATGTAGTTAAGATAACTACATTCTTTTCTTGAAAGATATTGCATGCATGCTTATGTTGTAATGCATAAAAAATCTCCCTCCTAGTACAAATGAGCATGAGGCCCATATTATCTCAGCAGTTTCAAATTACTTTAAGTATGGTTGGGCAAAGTCTATAAAATTCTGTATTAATTAAAATATAGATGTCTGTTATGAAGAGTGATGTTCAAATTACTTCTAGTATCATCAAGATGGCAGAGCAGTAATTGTAAAAGTATTTCTTGTCACTGGTACCATCCTGCTACTAATAAGCAAGTCCCCTAGGTAAGAAGGTAAAAAAAAAAAGACAAACAAAAACATCCTTGTAACCATTAATCTGGAGTTACCTTGGCCATGCAGGTTGCCAATCATAGCTTCATTTTTAAGTTCTATATGTAGAAAAGTATGGTCCTTAAAACTAGATGTTATCCAGAATACACAGAAAGGACTAAATAGAGGCTTCTATCTTGCCTTTTTGGTTCTAGATTGAGAGCAGTGTGGAATTATAGATACTTGTCAATTTCAAATACACTATTAATGGCAGCTTGATTGATGGGTAGCTAGGTGGTGCCACAGTGCATAGAATGCTGGGCCTGGAGTCAGGAAGACTCATCATTCTGAGTGACACTTACTAGCTATGTGACTCAGAGCAAGTCACTTAACCTTGTTTGCTTCAGTTTCCTCATCTGTAAAATGAACAGGTGAAGGAAATGGCAAAGTACTTTAGTGTCTTTGCCAAGAAAACCCCAAATGAGGTCACAAAGAGTCAGACACACCTGATAAATGACTGAACGACAACAATGGAAGCTTGGTGTAGTGGATGGAGATGTAGCCTTAGAGTCAGAAACATCTGGACTCCAGTCCTGCCTCTGAGAATCAAGCCATAGTCAAAAAGCATTTGTTAGTCATTTAATACATTTGAGACATTGTATTAAGGACTGGGGACATTAGCCCTTGCCCTCACATTCTACTGGAGGAGACAACATACAACAATCATACTCATATAAGATAAACACTGTATAAGTGGGAGGTCATCTCAAAGGGAAGGCACTAGGGTGGAGGTGACCGCAAAAGGCCTCCTCCAGGACATAGGATTTTAGCTGAGGCTTGAAGAAAATAATGAGGTCAAAGGTGAGTCAGCAGAGTATAGGGGACAGTGAAAAGACATAGTGGGAGATGGAGTGTCATGTGCAAGGAATGGCTAGAAGGCCGGTGTCCCTGTGACACATACTGGCAATGTGACCTCCAGCAAGTCATTCAATTTTTCTGAGTACCAGGCAACCGTAAGCTAGCAGAATCGATATTAATCTGCATGGGTAAAGGGAGTCCATCACTTGGAGCTCCTCATACCAATAAAATCGCAGGCCCAGTGAAGACAAACAAACAGAAACAAAACACCTTATCCCACCTCCTGCTTAATGTGCATCCTAATGTCCTCAGTTTTCAGGTACATATTACTGCCCTTACCTGCCAGGTTTTGGTCTCAATGTCACATTGTCCCCCACCTCATCTAAGGCCTGCACAAGGAATCTCTGTCAAGAGTCTAGAGTTCTTAGCCTCAGGGAGGCCATTCTCTTACTGTTTCCTTGACTCCCAACCTCAGGGACAACCGCCTACATACATATATTACAGCAGGGTTTTTGAGGAGAGAATCAGATTTGGCTTAACATCCATTCAACTTAGAGTACTTTTGATCAAAACTTAAAAGGTTGTGAACTTACACTGTTCATATTCTCATGAGAAAGCCAGCTTTCAAGTCAATTTTAATATGTGATCAAAATATGAAGGGTAGGTGGGGGCAGGGAGCAGTGAAAAGGAGGGGAAAGGAGGTGGGGATGATAGAAGAGAGATGCTAGAAATCAAATTCTGGTTAATTGCAGCTAGAACAAGATTATTCAGTGTCAACAACAGAGAGTCAATATGGCTGCAGAAAAGTCATTTATTGTTTCATAATGCCTCATCAGTGTTAAGCCAGCTAACTTCAGATTTCACATCTTTTTTAAATTACTGAAATGTTAAAAGCATTAGGAAATTGCCACACTGCAGGCTATTTATGAATATTTTTTAATCACCTCTACCTCTGAGCCTAAAATTTGGAGGGAGAAATCATTTAAATCAGAAAATGGTAAGTTACTGTCATTTTTACAAAGTCACTTGTGATTACTATTGCTAATTACAATTTAAGAAAGGATTAAATTTCCTCTTTGAGGTTGCTACTGCTCTTAGCTTCGAGGCTTAATTTAAAGTTCTTGTGCAAATTAATTTCATTACCATAAACAGCAAGGGCATATGAGATTCTGCTACAATTTTACTAGAACTTGATGTCATCTCCTTCTAAAGGGATTACTATCTTTATACTTCTAAAAAGGGGGATTTGATTAAAACTGATAAAGAGTGATCAGTTTGATTCCATTTCCCTTTGGAGTTTGATGTCCTTTCCTTCTTTAGATTCAGTAATTTTAGAAAATATCTAAATCCAGTTTGGATTTGAACCATTTCATAAGGTTTGGGTTTTAAAAAAAACAAGCAAAAGTTTGGTTCTAATGGAACATCAGAAACAATATTTGGATTCACTTCATGGCTTAAAAAGTTAATTGATTCATCATAGTTTGAAGATCAAGAGGTCTAGAAAACAGAGACAACTTTTTTTTGTCCTAGGAGATAGGAAAAGGCAATTTATTTTTTTCAGTTGTTAAAGAAGGCCAAAAAACATTCTTCATGTCAAATCTGATGAATTCAAATTTCATGGATCATGGGCAACTACAGTAGTAGCCACTAATCTTTATGATGAGAAGGAAAATCACCAGGCTTCATTCTACATTGGGCGTTAGAGATTAAAACATTTTGTACAGGAGCCAGAAGCAAATGGGAACACAGTCAGGTCCTTATAATACAAACAAATGTGCTCTGCCTGGTTAGCCCTACCACCAGGAGCCTGCAAATGCATCATGAATTCAGAGAAGAAATGACAAGCAGCCAAAGAAAAGCATATTACAGTAATCTCACCTACAGGTTTTCCAGAGATATAAAAAAGTAAATGCATTGAGGAAGCTGAAGTTGACTTAATAATGGTAGCAACAGAGGAACTTGGCAAAAATTACCAAGTACAATGACGCAGAAAAGCAAAGAAGGTTCAGAGAAATGGAAGATAAGAGTTAATAAGAATAACTAAGATTTATACAGTATTTAACATGTACCAGTGTATTGGGGATCCTTGAAGAGTTTGGCCTTTGTTTCCTTTGATTAATTCAGTGTCTTTGATTGAGTCTTACTAGGTGCTAAGCCCCAGGCCCAAACCCCTATCTACTAGGTGCTAAGCCTATGTGGGTGTGAATTGGTTACTAAGGTGGGGCTCCAGGTGGGGTCAATGAAGGGAGGTGCTAACTCCAGAACCAATCATAGGAGCCTAAGTTCTGGTCGCTCAGATGACATTTGATGATGTCTGAAACCATATAACAAGGGAGAACAGAGCTATTTGCTTAGGGCTCTCACTCTTGGTGGTGCCCTGACGTGGAGATTCCAGGCAGCTGTAGCTAAGAGCCCTCCAGCTTGTAAACCCGGATGTTGGGACTTTGTTAAATTCTGGTAACTATGTATTGGGATTTGAATAAGACAAGGTCTGTCTGTTGATGTTTGTAATTTGTTTGTATTTGCTCTGAAGTTAATGGTGCTGGCTTTTTCCCCTGGACTAAGTGAATGATGTCTATATGCTGAATTAAAGTAAGCTTGTCAGCCCCTTAACGTTGCTTTCCTTAGTAAAGCAGATCAAAAGAACCTGGGCTTGCAGTGTTCTGTGAGCTGGTTGTTGCTGGTTTTACACTCCCACAGCTGCTGCTAGCCTCATTGTTGAAACAACCAGGCACCACGCTAAGTGCTTATTTTCTCATTCGATCCTCACAAACAGAATGAGAAGTAGATGCTATTATCATCCTCATTTTTACAGGTGAGGAAACAGACAGTCAGGGTTAAGTGATTTGCCCAAAGTCACACAGCAAATAATTGTCTGAAGCTAGATTTGAACTCAGGTCCAGGGATCAGTGCAGGGTTCTGTCTACTACAAAACCTAGCTGCCCCCCAAAAAGATATTTTAAAAAAGACATTATAATATCTTATAGGGAAACTAAAAGTAATTTTCAAGAAGGTCAAGGATGAGAACAAGTGAAAAGAAAATTGAACTTCTGTATGGACACTGCAAAGATGAGTTTAACTTTTTTTTAAATCTATCTCTATAAAAGAAAATGAACAATAACTCTGAAATACTCTTGGCAGCATTAGTTTGGAGAGAGAGGAACTTAGTTTTAATAGAGAATGGTCTGGTTAAAGATTATTTAAGCCTGTTGTGTTGGTGCAGGCCTATAATCCCCATGGAGGCTGAGGTTGGTGGATTGCTTAAGCTCTGGTGGTCTAAATAAGTCGCTAAATAAGAATTGGGTCTCCACACTAAGTCTAGAGCCAACAGAGGAAGGGAATAAGAATAAGCATTTATTAAACACCTATTATATGCTGAGCTCTGTGCTAAGCGCTTTAAAAATATCTCATTTCATCCACACAATAATCCTGGGAGGTTAGCGCTATCCTTATCCCCACTTTATAGCTGAGAAAAGTGAGGCAGACAAAATTTAAGTGACTTGCCCAGAATCAGATGGCTAGGAAGTATCTGAGGCCAGATACAAACTCAAGTCTTCCCACCTCCAGTACTCTATCTACTACTCCACCTGGCTGCTTATAGTGAATCTCTAGGGTAAGGGTGGGGAACCTGTGGCCTTCTAGGTCCTCCAGTGTGGCCTTTTGACTGAGTCCAAGTTTTATAGCACAAATAAATTCTTTTATTAAGGGGATTTGTTCTGTGAAGTTTGGATTCAGTCAAAGGGCAGCACTTGAGGACCTAGAAGGCCACATGTGGCCTCAAGGCTGCAGGTTCCCCACCCCTGCTCCAGGGAGTAGAGGACCACCAGGCTTCCTAAAAAGAGATGAAAAGATGCTGGGGAAAATATGGATCAAGTTATAGCTTCTGTGCTCATCAGATCAGTGCTGATCACAGGGCCTTGCAAGTGGCCCCTGCTCTTCAATCCTGGGAGAGATAGGGAGACCCAGTCTCAAAAAAAATACATAAATAAATAAAAACAAACATTTAAGCAAATTAGATTTTACTTACGGTAACAATTTTACTAAAGACAGAGACACTATGTTTATTAAGAATCTGAGGAATACTGGAGAGGAAATAAGGGTCTTTAAATGATTAACTAACAAGAAAGAGATACAGAGACAGAGACTGAAAGGCAGATTACATGTCTATAATATATTAAAATTTATATATATATAATATGTGCTACATATGTTTATATATTATGTGTTACATATAATATTTAAGTTTATATATGAAGAAAGATCCATTGAGTATGAGAGAGAAACATATCTGGTCCAGGGAGATTTACAAGTGAATTTTATTTAAGTATTTAAAAAACAAGTAAATCTATGCAACTCTAAGCCCTACATAGGGAAAAAAGAGAGGTTATCTTGAGTGAGATGTTCCCATGTCAATTTCCACTGTTCCACACTCATGTCTTCCAGAACAGTAGTGTTTGCCAGTCATCACGGAGCTGCCCATGCTCAGACAATCCAGAATGGAATCCCAGAAGATGCTCCATTTTGATCAGCAGTCACTATACTAAGGCACTTGTGTTTAAGTGCTTTGCTTCTCCATAGGGCTACCACTTCTCTGCCAAAGTCTCTTCAAGGTCAAAATCCACAGGAACTTGGGAACCTTTGAGAATGTCTGCCCATCTATAGACAGACACTCCTGTTTCACTAAGTCAACATGGTAATGTGTCTAGGGGAGAGAGGAGATCTGAACTGAGACAAAGATTACACTACAATAACTATTTGTAATAACTGAGAAGGAAGACACGAGAGTACCTTCCCTTTATGATTAGAACATGGTCCAGATTACCCAACAAGGGAGGGGTAAAGGAGAGAAAAAAGAGCTAAGGAATAATT
Source organism: Trichosurus vulpecula (assembly GCF_011100635.1). Classification (NCBI taxonomy): domain Eukaryota; kingdom Metazoa; phylum Chordata; class Mammalia; order Diprotodontia; family Phalangeridae; genus Trichosurus; species Trichosurus vulpecula. The sequence continues at coordinate 54,442,498 of NC_050578.1, forward strand.
CTTTTAGTTATTATTGATGAAAATCTAAAATAAAGTTGTAGCAAAGAGATTACAGCAATATATATCAGGTATTACTTATTATGACCATGTTCAATTTATACCTTGGATTCAATAGAATATAAAAAATTAGCATAATTTGTCACATAAACTGTAAAAACACTTATACTATTATATCAGTAAATAGAAAAATGCCTTTGACAAAATTATTTTTAAAAAACTCATTTATATTTAAAATGTTGAAAGAAAAGAACTTGACTTTAATATGAAAAACAAAATGCATCAAAACCCACAACATCACATTCTTTGCAATGAAGAAATACTTTGTTTTTCTATTATATATGTGGTTAAAGCAAGCATGCAAGTTTTTCCCAACATTATTTGATATCATTCTGAAAATGCTTGCCACTGCAATATAAGAGAGAAAAAGTAAAGGTAAGACATAAACACAGGCAAAGAGGAGGCAAAAATTGTAACTCTTTATAGGTGACATGATGAATACTTAGAAAATCACAACAAATCAGCATAGAAGCTAATAAAGATGATTAATAGTATCAATGAAGTAAAAAGATAGAAGATAAATCCACAAAACCTTTTTTTTTAAAAAAGGGAACGACAGATGAGAAATCCATTCAAAATGAGCACAAAATGCAGAAATATCTAGTAATAAAGTTCATAATGCACACAAAACCAGAACTTATACAAATATCACAACGAACTATTCCTTTCAGAAATAAAGGAGGATAGATCATTCACAAGATTTACAAATGTTTTGGGATTATGCCAACATAATGAAATGATGTTACTGGTCATTAATTTATAAATGTTACGTAATGCTATATAATATACAGATTGACAACCCCATGAAATTCACTACTCCAAGAAAGACCATAAAAATATAGCCCTAGCATTTGCTGTCACTAACCTAAGATTGTTTTTTCTGGAATTGTCTCATACTGTTTGACTTTTGAAACAACAATTCAGTTAATCTGCTATAGATGACATACTCTTCAAAACCAGAGAAGAAAACAGTTATACACACATGTGTGTGTATATATGTAAATATATTATATATACACAGACAAGACACACACATACACATATATATAGATATATGTATTATTAAATTTTCATTTTTCTTATTCTGAACTTAACCTAGACCAGATGAGTATCTCCATGTACAAAGTAGAGGATTGCACATGAAAACCATGAATATCTTTTAAGTACCTCTTGCTCTTATGTATATAATATGTAAATCATGTAATGTTAATGCTGTCCTATTTACATTTCCTTCTGTCTATCCTTCTGTTTAATTTATTTGCAATACCTCTAATGAAAAAAGAAAAAAAACAACAACCTTAAAGTTTATATGCATGGACAAGCAAAACAAATGCCTCATTCTGCAATGTGAGTCCATCACCACTCAGTCAGAAGGTAGTTAGCATACTTTATTATTTATCTTTGAGATGATGGTTACTCATCAGCATTCCTAAGTCTTTCAAAGTGGTTTTTCTTTACAATGTCATTGAATAAATTTTTCTCCAGGTTCTGCTTACTTCACTTTTTATCAGCTCATAAATGTCTTCTGAGTTTTCTCTGAATCCATTTTTTCATAATTTCTTAATAATATTCCATTATGTTCATATACCAAAGCCATTCCACCTTTGATGAGTATCTCCTTAGTTTCCTGTTCTTTGCTATTACAGAAAGAGCTGTTATCAATATTTTGTACATATTAAGTGAAAAAAACACTCTCCAAGACATAGAAGGAAAACTGTGAAAAGGGAACTTCTTCAGACTTGACTCTTGTTAATGAGAGGCTACTGAGGGCATAATTGGTCCTTTAGCCAACCGATCACTGTGCCCCATCAATTGCCATTGTCCAATGGCCAATACCATTAGGTTGATTGAGGAAGTCCTATTATGTTATCAGACTATTTTGGAAACTTATTCAGTATGTTGACAAGTTAAGTAATTGTTTTATACTTTCTTGTAGCTTATTTATGAAAATTCCATTAAGGAACTTCATCACTTTGATCATCAATTAACACACTATCATGTTATCAGGTTGTTTAGAAAGAAATTTTAACACTTCATTTACATTTTAAAAGTACTATTCTAATAATCATGTAGAGAGGTAAAAGAACCCAAACTGGGATGTTTGCAGTGGTGGTAGAAAAGAAGAAACATAGAAAGATGTATTGTGAAAATAGAAATGTGGGATTTGTAAACTGAATGGATGTAGGGGTTGAAGGAAAGAAGACAGTAAAACAAGATTCTGAAGTCTTATACTTGTTTTAAAAAGAATAAGTAAAGGGAAATAGTCTTTGATTTAGGCATTGACAGAGACATGACCTAGTAGTGTTCAGTAACTTTCATCATCTAGACATCTGCTTGAGCTCTCTCTGTGAGCTGCTAAAAACATCTTGATATGCCTTAAAGATAATTTTTTTCTTCAAAATGTGGAAGAATCGAGAGATGTTGTAAAATTTAGAATCATAAATTTAGAACTAGGAGAGAATGTAAGGCCATGAAGTAAAACTCCTTCATTCTACAAATGAAGCAATTAAGAGTCATAGAGATTAAATTACTTGCCTAGGGTCACACAGCTACTAAGTGTGTGAGGCAGGACTTGGACTCTTGTTCTTCTGACTCTTAAGTCCAGTATTCTACTAAGCATGTTACCTAGCTGCCCATAAGGGGAAATTATGCTCAGGGTCAGATTGTTACCAATGGCATGAATTGGCTGCTGGGATAGACATACAGGGAATTCCTGATGGGAAGTTACCCCTACATCTTAAAGTTTATGATGGAAAAGGAGAGGAAAGTAAAACACAATCTCTAAAATATTCACTCTGGAGTTTGGGAGAATATATTAAAAAGATCCAGAAGAAGGATAGGTAGAATCCTTTGGGCCAAAATTCTAGAAAAGAAGTCTTCCTGGGAAACTCCCAAGGATGAAATTATGAAGATATGATAGGAAATATTTTCTTATAAGGTAAAAAAGGAGCTCTCTTGAAGAGACCAATGTGAATGTGCAGATGACTCACCAACCAATTTATATTTTTAAAAGCTACGTAAAGAAGTTGAAAGAAAGGACAAGCACCACACAATCTTAACCAGTTCAATTATTCACTATCCCCGGTACTTGATATCCCTTTCCTGTCTGTTTTAGTTTAGTTCATTTAAAAGTATAGTATAATACCATAAGAATCATGTCAGGGATGTGAAAGCTTAAAATGTATTTGGAGTGTAAAAGAAAACAAATACGTATATAAAACTAATTTGGGGGAAAGGAGAATCAGAAAGAGGACGATTGCCCAGAGTGTATTGGAAAGTGATAACTAACATCTAGTAAAAGAAGATCTGTTCAATTGTTAATTTACTTATTTCTCAGACAAAGAATATTACCTTTGAACTCAAAAGGACAGAGCAAAAATAGCTAATAGGGAATTGCTATCCAGTATAAATAAGGAAAGAGTAAAAAAAGCTCCTAGTTTCATTTGACACTGAAAGACCTATCATTCATGATTGCTGAGCCATTGTCAAGAATATTTGAAAGAGCATGGTGATGGGGAGAAATGCCATGTCACTGAAGAAGGGCAAATATCCCAATTTTCAAAAAAGGAAAAAGCATAGAGATTTGAAAATTATCAAGCTTGACTGCAGTTTGGAGAGTGTCTAGAAAAGGAAACAGCAATGACAAAGAGACTTCAATAACAGGTCATACCAAAATAACCTTAAGTCCTTTTTTTGACAGTTTTCTAAATTGGTTGCTCAGAAGAATTTATAAATATATTTTGCCTAGGTTTAAGCAAAGAACTTAGTAAATCTCTCATGCTAGCATTGTGGAAAAGATGGAGTAATGTGGGCTAGACAATGCCATAATTAAATGGATTCAGAGGCAGCTGGGTGACAGGGGATAGAGTCCTGTCCCTGGAGTCAGGGAGACTTGAATTCAAATCTGGCCTGAGATGCTTATTAGCTGAGTGACCCTTGGCAAGTCACTTAACTTCTGCCTCAGTTTCCTCAACCTAAAATGAGAGTCAAAATAGAACCTACCTCCCAAGGTTGCTTTGAGGATCAAATGAGACAATATGTGTAAAACACTTAACAATGGCACATAGTAGGTATTTAATAAATACTTGTACCCTTGCCCTCCTTTTCCTCTTCCTTGGTTGAATGTCTTAATTCAAGAAATAGTTATTGAAAGTTTGATGTCAAACTTGTATAAATGAGTGTTGTAAACTAAAAATAAAAAAATTTTAAAAAGAAGTAGCTCTAAAGCTTAAAATTTAAAAGAAGAAAGTTTGATGTCAGCTTAGAAGGAAATAAGTAGGAAAGGGCTCTCAGGTACCTGTGCTTGGCCTGGTGCCATTTAACATTTTTAGCAATGACTTGAAGGCATCCTGATGCAAGCTAATCAAGTTTTCAAATTACATAACACTGAGAGGGCACTGAAAGGCAGAATAGAGATGCAAATAGGTTAGAACATTCTAGTGAATCAGAAAAGATGAAACTGAGTAGTAATAAATAAGCATTTTTATACTTAGGCTCAAAATATCAATTTTCCAAATACAAAATAACTAGACAATAACTTATCTTTAAAGATATCAGAGTTTTGGTGAATTTCAAGTTCAACATGAATCACAATATGATGTGTTAGCCAAAAAAAAGGGAATTAATTTCAGCAGAATGAAGGAGAGCACTGCTATTAGAAATGCTCAATCCTCACCTGGAGTCTTTTGTTTAGTCCAGGGAACCACATTTTACAAAGAACATTGATAAACTAAAGAAAATCCAGAATAATGAAGGGATTCAAGTTGACACCATATGAAGAAAGAAGCACAGATGTCAGATGTTTAGCTTGGAAAAAAGTCTTGGAGGACATGATGACTGTCTTCAAGTGTTTGAATTTATTTATTCAAATATTTGAATTCAATCTTGTTCTGTTTGTGCCCAGAAGGCAAAGTAGTTGAAAGTTGAAAGAGGCAATCTTGGGCAATCTTGGGCTTGATGTTGGGAAAGATTTAGTAATAATTAGACCTATCCATGAATAGAATTGGCTGACTTAAGAAGTAATGGGATCTCTTTCACCGAAGGTCTTCAGTCAAAGGTTGGATGACGATTAGTGAGGTAGTTTTTAGTGGGCTCCTTTTTGGAGCTGGACAAGATAAAAGACAATTGGACAAGATAAGATAGCCACTCGAGATCCCTTCCAGCCCTAAAATTCTGTGAATCTGTAATGTCCATATTATTTTGATCCAGTACCTAAAGATTGTGTTCTTATATTCAACCTGATTATGAGTATCAAGAAGATGAATACATATCCAGATTCAAGAAATAATCCATACCAGAAAGGAAGCCTGTTTTACTCAGGTATATTCTGTATAATTTGTGATTCATGATATAAACTTGGATCCTCAATGTACTCTGTTCTCTCTTAGTTTTCTGTTGTCAAAATCGAGGATATCTTTGATTTAGAAAGTGAATAGATGCCATTCACATTGTTTCAGGAGCATAAGCAATGTGGAATTGCTCTCAGGATGTAAGACTCAAAGGAAAAAAGAAAAAGAACCTATGTTCTAAAATAGTTATAGCACCATTTATGTGGTGGCAAAGAACTAGAAATTGAGGGGATGCCAATCAATTGGGGAACAGCTGAACAAGTTGTGGTATGTGATTATGATGGGATACTACTGTGCTATCAGAAATGATGAGCTCAAGGATCTTAGGAAAACATGGATAGACACAGAAAATAATGCAGAGAAAAATGAGCAGAACCAGGAGAACATTGTATATGGTAAAAGCAAAATTTTTAAGAACTACTTTGAGTGACTATGTTATTTTTACTACTATAAATTGCCAAATTAATTACAAAAGATGTATGAAGGAGGATGCTACCTTTATTCCAGAGAAAGAACTGATAAATAGAAGAATGTATGGAATGGTTTTACATAGTACACATATTTGTGTCTAACAGTAGCAATTTGGGGGGAGTGGAAAGGGAGGAAAATGAAAGTTAAATGATAACTTTATTATATATTTTAGAAGAATAGCAAGTTGTACATAATAGATTTGAGTTTCATGTATAATCATCTTTTTTCCCATTCTATTATGTTATGGAAATAATTGTTTTATTTAAGTTCAGAATAAAATATTTTTAAAAAAAGAAATATGTTTACCCATCACTATTGATTAGGTACCACATTTCTCTTATCAGATTGTCTAACATGACAAAACAGGAAAATGATAAATGCTGGAGAGGATGTAGGGAAAATTGGAACATTGTTACACTGTTGGTGAAGTTGTAAACTGATCCAGCCATTCTGGAGAGCAATTTGGAAATATGCCCAAAGGGCTATAAAAATGTGCATACCCTTAGACCCAGCAATACCACTTCTAGGGCTATATACCAAAGAGAACACACAAGTGGGAAATGGACCAGTACGTACAAAAATATTTATAGCAGCTCTTTTTGTGGTGGTAAAGAGTTGGAAATCAAGGGGATGCCCATCAGCTGGGGAATGGCTAAACAAATTGTGGTATGTAAATGTAAAGGAATACTATTGTGCTATAAAAAATGAGGAGCAGATGGACTTCATTATAATCTGAAAAGACTTATATGAACTGATGCTGAGTGAGGGGAGCAGAACCAGGAGATTGCAGGCACACAGTATCTGTAAGGATTAACTTTGATAGACTTGGCTCTTCTCATCAATGCAAGGTTCAAAGACAGTTACAAAAGACTCATGATGGAAAAAGCTATGCACATCCAGAGAAAGAATTATGGAGTCTGAATACAGATTGAGGCAAACTATTTGCTTTTTTTTTCCTTCTTTTTTGGTTTCATTTCTTCTTTCTCATGATTCATTCCATTGGTAATAATTCTTCTTTACAACCGGGCTATTATGTAAATAAGTCCAATGCAAAGGTATAAATAGCACCAATATTGGATTACATGCCATCTTGGGGGGGAGGGGGGAGGAGAAGGAGGGAGAGAAAATTTGGAACTCAAAAACTTGTGGAATTGAGTTGTAAACTAAAAATAAAAAATAAATTTTAAAAAAAGGAATAAATATGTTTACCCATCTTCTTTTTGTTTTTCAGCACAGAGAGAAGCTTAGTCACTGAACTTTGAACTTTTACTATATGAAACACATTTTACTAACAAGAATTTGATTTGTTCAAAACAGGTACATGGCCATTATACATCCCCTGAAACCCAGACTATCTGCAACTGCCACAAAAGTTGTCATTGGAAGCATTTGGATTCTGGCTTTCCTTCTTGCCCTTCCCCAGTGTCTTTACTCCAAAACAAGAGTGATGCCTGGTCGAACGCTTTGCTATGTACAATGGCCAAAAGGTCCAAAGCAGAATTTTACGTGAGTTAATTTCATCTTTTATCCTTCTTATAAATAAGATGAGGCTAGGAAAGACTCATGAAAGACATGGAATAGTAGGGTAGGCTTTAGAGTGCTTCATATTTCGGGTTTACATTTAAGAAAATCAAAAAGAGGAAATGTTCTTTTTTAAGGACTTGAATTTTAGACAATATATTCCATTGAATGATAAAGGGGATGAAAATATTCAGTTACACAATTCCTGGAAGTCTCAGATTTGAATTAACCCTCTGTTTTAACATATAAGGGGACCTGGGGGAAGTTGTAGGAATACTACCACTTGGTAGATGTTTTATTTTGTATTGCTACTTACCTTTACTCTTTCTGTGGTAGGAGTAAATGTTGTATACAGTAACATGCATGTGAGTATGTATAACAATATTTATATATCACTTAATTTCAACTGGAATTTCAGTATTTTCTCAACTAGAGTGATTTTTGCCTTTAGAAATAACAAATTATTCAACAATGATTGCCCTTTATTTATTTGTAATAATGCTGTCAACTGAATGCAGATTGAGGTATACTTTTTAAACTTCATTTTTCTTGGCTTTTTGAGGGGCAGGGAGGAGAGTCTGAGTTTTCTTTCACAACATAACTAATACGGAAATAAGTTTTGCATGACTGCATATGTATAACCCGTACCAAATTGCTTGCTTTCTCAATGAAGGGAGAGAAGAGGGAGAGAGAGGGAGAGGGAATTTGGAATTCAAAATTTTTTAAATGAATGTAAAAAAATTTTTTTAGATGTAATTGGGAAAAATAAAATATTTTTAAAAGAAAAATAATTTGGAATTTAAAAAATAATAATCCTGTCAATTAGTCTAGACCACCAAAAGATGCAATTGTAAGAAAAAAGTTAGGAAGATGTTTCAACAATTCAGCTAGCAGCTGTTGTGGGGACGAAAGACCAACACAAGTCCAACAACAAGAATACTGCCAGCACATGTTCTTTTGATCTGCTTTACTAAGGAAAGTAATGTTGAGGGGTTAACAATCTTATTTCAATCCAACATAAAAATATCATTCCCTTAGTTCAGGGGAAAAAGCCAGCACCCTGAACTGCATAGCAAACACAAACAATTACAAACATACATTATAAACAGACCAAATACAATTCATAGTTACAAAGAAGGCATCAACATCTGGGTTCACAAGCTGAAAGGCTTTTAACTACAGCTTCCAGAGTCTCCACATCAACGCTCCTCCAAGAAAAAGAGCCCCACACCCCTGCCCCCACAAATAGCTCTGTTCTCTCTTTTTATATACTCTTTAGCCATCATCAAACATCATCTGAGTGACCAGAACTTGGGCTCCTACTATTGGCTCTGGTCTTAGCAACTCCCCTTAGAACCCTGAGGGCTTCACACCCACATAGGCTTAGTACCTACTAGATAGGGGTTTGGGCCTGAGGCTTTGAACCTTGTAAGGCTCAATCAGAGACATTTAATTTATCATTCTAAAACAGTAAAAAGTCCCAACTTAATTGATATTACAGAAGATCTTAAGAAAAATTAGATAACAATAATTCATATTCAGTACACTAACCTTCAGAGCCCTTACTTTAATGATGTTAGCCCTTCATTTTTTAAATGTCAGCCACATGTCAATAGGATTATCAGGTGATCCTCAACCCACATATGTATATCATAGTAAGATAATAGAAGCTAATAGATTACATTTTCTCCCATCATACTCATCCCATCTATTTACGAGGACTTTTAAAATAAAAGGTCCCAGAACAGTTAAGGATGCTTCTTTCTATCTCTACCATCTAGAAATGGTTTGAGAAGCAAACAAATTTAGAAAGGAGGCAGCTCAGGCTGATAGACCATAGGATTTTCTCTTGCATTAGGAATTGTCCATGTAACTTCATCATTTTGTTTAGAATTGCTGTGAATTTTTCTCTTTCTATTTTTAAAAATAATTTATGCTGTCCTATTTTCCTCTATGAGAGTAACAGGTGTATACACCTAAACAACTTAAGGATGTAGTTCTGCTGGCTTGCTAAAAGACAAGTCAGTTATACTCTGACTTTAACAAGGGGTATAAACAATTGGTTCAAAATTGTTTCAGCAGATGGAAAATGAAGACTGATGGATCTATTTATGATATCTGAACCTATATATAATATTTGTATATTTATAAATATATGTATTTAGATAATATATATTTATTATATTATTTGTATTTAAGAATCGATTTATAATAACTGTTTTGATATATCTGACAGAAAGAGCAAAGTCCCAACCCACTTCAAAAAGGAAATGTGACAACTAGTTAGTTCCTTTTATTTCACATGGGCATAGTAAAAATTAATTGTGTTAATTCATTCATGTAGCTCTGGAGGACTAACTTTGCCATTCATTCAATAAGTACTTATTATGTGCAGGGCATTCTTTTAGTCACTGGGAACAAAAAGACAAAAAATAAAACAAGCTTTACCCTCAAGAAGCTTACATTCTATTAAGGTGAGGGTGGGGGGAGGCACTACATGCATGGAAAGATAAAGACAAAATAGAAAGTTTCTTCTAGTGAGAGGGCAGTAGCAACTAGGGGATCAGTCTGCGTAAGATGACACCAGCTGACCTTTGAAGAAGTTAGGAGGGATGGAGGAAGGAGCAAATGAATTCTAGGCATGGCCTGTATAAGGCATGGAGGTAAAAGATGGAATACCATATATGGAGAACAGCAAACAAGACAGTTTGTCATCTTCAGGTCATATGCTTCTTTCAGTTTTCATTACCTCACACTGTTAAGTGGCACAATGGATAGAGCACTGGGTCTATAATCAAGAAGCCTGCTCTCTTTCCATGAGTTCAAATCTGGCCTCAGACACTTATTAGATGTGTGACCCTTGACACTTAACCCTGCTTGTCTCAGTTCCTCATCTGTAAAATGAGCTAGAGAAGGAAATGGCAAATTGCTCCAGTATCTCTGCCAAGAAAACTCCAAATGAGGTCACAAAGAGTCAGACGCGACTGAAAAAATGACTCAACAGCAACAAAAACATTGTTTAGATTGCTTGGTGTGCATAGTGTTTTGTTTTGTTTTTAAATGAGAGAACAACATTCAGAGGATGAGGTCATAGCTTTTTTGAAGTTTTCCTCTTTGATTCATAGCCAGAGCCAATTCAACTATGTCTTTTCCTAGGGTGCTTTTATAACCTTTGTCTTTTCCATTGCAGGTACCATATTATTGTGACTGTGCTGGTGTATTGCTTCCCATTACTTGTCATGGGCATCACCTACACCATTGTGGGAATTACCCTCTGGGGAGGAGAGATCCCAGGTGACACATCAGACAGGTACCATGAGCAGCTCAAAGCCAAAAGAAAGGTACCACTGTTCCTTTTAACCTCTTGGCTAATTGCATGTTAATTCTCTCTTCCCCACCTCCCTTTTATTAAGGTGAATTCATCAACATGCTCCATGTCTAACTAGATTGAGAGGGGAGGAATACCTTGATTAAAATATCTTCTTCCAAGAATGCTTTCAAATAGATTCATTTCTAGTCAGCAGGTTTTAATTAGTTAAAAGTACATCAAGAAGAAACAAATTTGGCTCAGGTTACTCAGTGACTGAAGAATTTCTATGGCTCCCAAAGTAGGAAGAGATCTCCAAAAGTTATCTAGTCCTTTTCCTACCTCAAGCCTCATCCATCCCGAAGGCATCTTAGAGAAGTCTGTCCAAAGATAATGTGCTTCATGCTAATTGTGTGATTTATTATGCTATGCCTCCCCACCCCCCCCACCCTGAATTTTTATTGTTATTAAGTTGTTTCAGTCATGTCTGACTTTTTGTGACTCTACTTGAGGTTTTCTGGGAAAACATATTGGAGTGACTTGCAATTTCCTTCTCCAGCTCATTTTACAGATGAGGAAACTGAGACAAACAGAGTTAAGTGACATGCCCAGGGTCCCATAGCTAATAAGTATCTAAGGCCAGATTTGAACTCAGGAAGATAAGTGTTTCTGACTCCAAGGCCTATGTCCTAACCACTGCACCACTTAGCTGCCTGTGCCTCTACAGGCAGGAGAATCTAAATGGACATTTCACTTTTTTGTAATGCAAAACTCACCAATATTAACAACACAACATCATTATTATTATTAACTATTATTTACCATACATGGAAACCAATAAGATCTAAGGGCCACATTATTCTCAAATTATGTGCAAACAATGCTCATGCACTTTGGGGACCCAAAACCATCCTTAGTATTTTTGGTTTTAAGTGTTGTTTAGTCTACAGAAATTCTTCTACAAGTGCATATAATGTTATTTTACATATTTTACTTTTTTCTATCAGATCTAAAATTCCAGTGGTGTAGGGAACTCACTGTAATAAAATTCCCTCTGTTAACAAAGATCACAACCTACTCTTCACTTTATTATGTTAGAGATTTGCCTAGAGAACTGACTGTATCTGTGCCATAGCTGATAAATGTCAAAGGTAAAACTTGAACCCAGATCTTCCTGCCATTTAGTCCAGTTCTCTATTCACTACCCTTATCACTTCCCTTTCTCTATCTCTCTTTTTTTCTACCCGCAGAGAGCATAATAGTTCACGTACCTACTTCATGAGGTTATTGTGGGGAAAAAAGTGCATTGCAAATAATGCTATACAAATGAGATTATTATTATTATTATCATCATCATCATCATCTCATTCTTCTCATCTTTTTATGTTTTTTATTATTTATTGTTATATTTAGCATATAATACCTTAAATCTCACAAGTTGTTTTTCCCACAAGAACCCATATAGTAGAAGTGCAAGTGACCCTGGGCAAGTCACTAAAACTGTCTGCTTCAATTTCCTTCTCTGTAAAATAGGGATTAGTAAATAGTAGCATCTAACTCTCAGAGTTGTTGTGAGGATAGCATGAAATGATGTTTGTAAAGCGCTTTACAAACCTTAAAGCTCTAAATAAATGCTAGCTATTATTGTTCTTGTTCTTCCCCTGGTTCTGCTTACTTCCTTTTATATCAGTTCATATAAATCTTCTCACGATGTTCTGAATTTTCATAGCCATTTTTCTTATAAAATGGTAATATTCCGTGTATAGTCATGAACCACAATTTATTTAGCCATTCCCCAATCAATGGGCATCTATTTTATATTCAGTTCTTCATTATGACAAAAATAGCTGCTAAATCTTTTTTTTCTTCTTACCATTGATTATCTTGGAGTATTTACTTAGTAGTGGGGATCCCTGGACTTAAGGGCATCGATATTTTGTCACTTTGTTCATATAATTCCAAATTGGTTTATAGAATGGCTCCATCAATTCATAGCTCCAGCAATAGAGCCCTATCCTTCCTTCTGTCTTTGACATTTTTGCAGTATGTGACTAACCGTAGGAACTCTGGATCAGAGGTTATTGACATTTTAGACATTGGTGACTTATTTTTTTTAATCTAAGAATGTTGAGTTGGCCTACATCTTTACACAGACACTGTTGTTTTTATGTTGTGTCAAATTTTCCTCCAAGCATCAAGTTTCATAGTAAGAGTTTAAAAGGCATTTTTAGGGAATGATTTTAAGGTTTAAATCAGGGACAGAAGCCAGTCTTTGGGACATGGGTTTTATTTGAAAGCACTAACACTACCATGCCTCTGTCCTCCTACTGATAGGTAGTAGGCACTACCATGCCTACTGTCCATTTACTGATTAGCAAGTTATAACTAAAGTGAAATATTCTCCTTGTGCCCTCAGAAATTAAAATAATTCAATTTAAAAATGAATATAAAAATAACATCAAGTCCCCCATTCTTATATAATATCTTCCTTTCTTGTGCCTGCATTCCTTTCATTCCTTCATGCCTCAGCTTTTTTTTTTCACATGCTACTAGCTTTTTTTTGGAAGGTCAGCTTTCCAAGACCAGCTCAGTTATCAGCCTAGCTGCTCAGATTTTACAGAGTATTTTTGGACTTCTCCAGTGGGCTTAGCTCCCTTAATAATAGTTATTTGTGTACATATCTCCTCAATTACCTACCCATAGAATGTAAGCTGTCTGAAGGCAGGAATTGTTTTTTTTTTTTTTTGCCTACAGCACTTGGCACACAGTAGCTGTTTAATAAATGTCTGTTGAATAATGGAAGTGTTTGTTGATGTCTAACCCCACATCCACTATCTGGATATCTTACCTAAACTCAGTATCTCCTTAAACCGAAGATATTTTTCTAAGTTTTCAGATGAAGAAATTAAAGCTATCTTTAGTCATATGAAAAAAATGCTATGAATCACTATTGATAGGGGAAATGCAAATTAAAACAACTCTGTGGCACCACCTCACACTTATCAGATTGGTTCATATGCCAGAAAAGGGAAATAATAAATTTTGGAGGTGATGTGGAAAAATTGGAACACTAATGTTTGTTGATGGAGTTGTGAACTGATCCAACCATTCTGAAGAAATTTGGAGCTATGCCTAAAAGACTATAAAAGGGGGAAAGGACCCACATGTACAAAAATATTTATGGCAGCTCTTTTGTGGTGGCCAAGAAATGGAAATTGAGGGGATGCCCATCAGTTGAGGAATGGCTGAACAAGTTGTGATATATGAATATAATGGAATACTAATGTTCTATAAGAAATACTGAGCAGCCAGATTTCAGAAAAACCTGGAAAGATTTACCTGAACTGATGCTGAGTGAAGTGAGCAGAACCAGGAGAACATTGGACACAGTAGTAGCAACATTGTGGGATGATTAACTATAATAGACTGAGTTCTTCTCAGCAAGGCAATAATCCAAGACAATTCCAAAAGACTCATGATACAAAATGCTAATGACATCCAGAGAAAGAACTATGGAGTCGGAATACAGATCAAAGCGTACTATTTTCACTTTTTTTGTTTTTTGTTTCTTCTTTTTTCTTTCTTGTGGTTTTCCCCTTTTGTTCTGATTCTTCTTTCATAATGTGACTAATGTTTAGCATGTTTCTACATGTAGAACCTATATCAGATTGCTTGCTGTCTTGGGGAGGGAGAAGTGGAAGGAAGGAGGGAGAAAAATTTGGAACTCAAAACCCTATAAAAATGAATGTTGTAATTGAAAAATATTATTTAAAAATAGTTTTCTGCCTACAACTGGCAATTTAAAAATAGTTGTTAATCAATCATCTTTGCATCAGGGCTAGCATAGTCTCTTTCATGCAGTAGTTGCTTAAGAGGTGTTTGCTGAATCAAATTGAACCAGTAAACTTCTCCCCTTGTGTGGTATAGAGATTAGAATGCTGGAGATGGAGTCAAGAAGACTCTACTTACTGGCTGTGTGACCCTGGGAAAGTCATTTAACTTCTTTATAAAATGAGGGGTTTGGTCTCCACGGCATTTAATGTCCTGGAGCTCTAAATCTGTGATCCTATGACCTGTGTACCAAAGAAAAGTGATTACTTTAAGAATAATCTTAAAACTATAGTTGCTGTTTCCAGAACCTATGGTTGTTAGGTCAGCTCCATTTTAAGGAGCTGAAGATGGTTCAAATATTCATCAAACATCCTGATAGGAAATGCTGAATATTTAACAACTGGACATAAAGTACAACTTGGAAATTATAACACTATTATGCTTTGAGGAATGTCCTGGGCGTGACCTCATTTGTCCAGGCAGTTTATCTATCAACACTCAGACACTAATGTAAAAGGGACTAAGGAGTCTAGACAAGGAAACTGCATGAATACAAAACTGCTACCACAGTTACCGAAAGGGAGGAAAAGGGCCAAAAGCAAAAGCTTATTTCACAGTGTTCAATTTGCCTACTTT
Source organism: Trichosurus vulpecula (assembly GCF_011100635.1). Lineage (NCBI taxonomy): Eukaryota > Metazoa > Chordata > Mammalia > Diprotodontia > Phalangeridae > Trichosurus > Trichosurus vulpecula. Next base: position 54,457,669 of record NC_050578.1, read on the forward strand.
ACTTAATAAATAAGATCTCCCAAAGTTTCCCCAGTGGACATGGTCATCAGTGAGGCTAAAAAAAAGATTTAGTGTCAAGATTATTTATTAAAATGTTTAAAATTACGTGTTATAATTTGGAATATATATATATATATACACTCACGTATGCAAATACAGATAGAGTTTTAAAAGAATGGACTTATTTGCAATTTTACAGAATATTTTATGGTTATAATAGGCTTTAATAATAGCTCATTTATATAACACTTTGCAGTACAAAACATTTTCCTTACAATAATCCTATGAGGTAGATGGTCCAAGTATTGTTTTCTTCATTTTGCTTAGAATCCATGCATTCTGATTCTAGGTCAAAAGCATATGTACTTTCTATCATGACACACTTCCTGCGAATACATTTTTAAGTATAACATTTATAAAGGGTATAGCACCAACCACTGACTCCCTTTAGGCTATATCTCTTCTTGGGTTGCTTGACTCACTCACCTCTCCTATAGCCATGATAGAAGTTTGCAGTGCTCCTCAAGGAAAAGGGTTACACTGCTACAATTCACTCCCACTTTCAGGGTCCTGGTGGTAGCTTCAATGTGAGGGAAATACACATTTACATTCATTACCATAGCTCATGAGCCCCCACCAGTGACTTTCCCATTTTTACAAATTAGTAAAAATAACACCATTAATGCTCACTCTTGAAATATTTACTAAGCAAAAAGGCTAAAGCAAACATAATCATAAAATGAGATTTACTCAATAGAAGGAAAAACGATATTAATTAAAACAACCATCTCTTCATTCCCTTACTAATGCAAATAATATCTACAGCTCTAAGGAAACATGAACATTTATAAACTCAGCAATGAGATTCTTAAGTAGGGAAACCCACATTCATGGAACAAATCATGAATCTGGACTGTGGCATAGATATCTGTTGCTTGCAATCAGTTCTTTTAAATAGCAGAACTTTCTTCCAGTCAGATCAGTTCCCTTCATCAATAGCAGAGTGTATAGTCAATTGTTCTTAGCTTCTGTCAGCCTCTCAGCACCACTGGCTTCTCAGATCCATAGGCTTCAATGTTCTTTCTCCTCATGTCTCATTCTCTGTGTGCATACTCTCCCATCAGCTTCACTGATCTTTTACCCTCTCTTAGTTTTTCTGTTCTGACTTATCTGAATCTGACTTCTCATTTACTTTCTTTACTGAAGTCAGCTCTTTTTGCATAGTTATCTATCTCTAGCTTAGGTCAAGCAACCCCAAATTCCATATTTCTGTCAGATACGATAGAAGTAGTCCATATACCATAGCCTACAAAAAGTTCTCTGATTTAGAGTTTCCCACCAGTAACCTTCAAAGTTACATTCAGATGAGCTGCTGGGAAAAAATACATGGCAGTCATCTACCATCAATCAGTACCTGTCCCTCTGAGGTGCTATGCTGTCCTCAGGTCCTCTCATAACTTTTTATCTGAGGAGCTGCTTTTCTCTCAGGTTCTCTCAGTACTGTGTTCCACAAAGAATGTCCCTTTTCTGCCTTGTTCAACAAGTAAAAGGTCCACATAAGAAAAGGGACAGTAACTTACATTTCCCTACTACCAAATATTTTTATTCTTTGCAAATCAGAAATCTGAATAACAAAGGTTATGCAAATATAACATAATTGATAATACCTCAAATATTTCATATGATCAACATATTTTCTGTTAGCTCAATATAAATTTCTTTTCATCCAAGACACTATATACATTATATATGTGCGTTTACACATATTTTGCAATTTTAAAGATTCTCATTCTTGACAGTACACACATAATGGCACACATATGGCAATAATACATATTGCCTCCCCGCTCTCTATATGTGTGTATAGTGTGTATGTATACACATACATATATATAATAAGCATAATACATATATTATGAAAATCACATAAAGCATATATGTCACAATTTTATAAACAGCTAAAAACATACCTTTCAATAACAACATTGAATGGTATAAAACAGAGCAAACTGTAGTTGCATGTATTGTATATATTCAGTTAAAGAATTGTTTGGCTGTATGAGTAATTGGCTCTCTTATTTTGTTTGGTGTATTGTATATGTCTAATCACTGGTTCAATAGTTTTGACATTCTTACCTTGAGTTCTAAAATTTCTAGATGGTTTATTATTAATATAATGCAATGGTAAGCCTGATTTTCTAAGTGATCTAAGCTGGTTGTCATTGTCCCCCGTTGGTGTACTCTGATCACTTCTTTAATTGAGATAAATAGGGGTTGCTTTTGGATTTAATACTCCCTCATCACCTGAACTACTATTCCCCTAAGACTGTGATATATCTGACGAAACTATATGAAACTCTACCAACCCACAATCACATCTTCGTCTGAACTGGAGTCTTCCTCAGTTCTAGACATAGGGTTTGGGGAGTTTTGGTAGAATGGAGAACCACATGTTTTTATTTGCTTTATTTGATAGACTTCTCTTGGGCCCTTTTCTACCTTTATTATCTTACATGCTTTGCAATCCAATGATTGGCCTCATGGCTGTTTCTCACATTAGACCCCCCCATCCGCCAACTATGAGAGTTTTCTTTGACTAACCTCCATACCCAGAATTCCTTACCTCCTCATCTATACCTCCTAGCTTCCCTGCCTTCCTTAAGTCTCACCTAAAATCCCACCTATTATAAGAAGCCTTTCTGAGTCCTCTTTAATCTTAGTGCCTTCCCTCTCAAATTATCCTCAATTTATCATGTAAATATACTTTGCTTGTACATAGTTATTTGTATGCTGTCTCTGTCATTGAGACATGTGAGCTTTTTGAGAGCAAATATTGTTTTTATCAGTTTGTTTGTTTGTTTTTGCCTTTCTTTATACCCCAAATGAATAGCACAGTGCCTGCAACATGGTAGGTATCTAATAAATGCTAGTCAACTAACTGTTTGATGGCTTTCTTGGAAACAAGTTTATTTATTTTATTTACCCAATCCTGGGTTGCTTCTTTAAGGCAGAACATGTTTTTGACCAATTGGATTATTGATCACATTCAACTTTTGGTTCACTTCACTTTGTAATTTTCTCTTTAGCTGACATAACTGACTCTTAAGCATGTGCATATGTACATCCTACTCTGATGCCTAATCATAGCACGGAAATGACCTGAATTCTTAAAGACTGCTTTTAGAGAACAAGCTGTGGTTCTTGGGGTCTGTGAACTTGTATAGATGCATGTATATGTGTGTATGTGTGCATATATCATACAGACAGACATACAGATAGATAGAAACAGACAGATAGAAAGACAGGCAGGCAGAAAGACAGGCAGGGAGAAAGACAGACAGACAGACAGACAGATAGACAGGTAGACAGACACAGACAGGAAGACAGACACACAGATAGACAGACAGACAGAGAGATAGATAGACAGACAGAAAGACAGACAGTCATACAGATAGATGGATAGATAGGTAGACAGACACAGACAGATAGATAGATAGACACAGATAGAAAAACAGATAGAGGGAGAGATAGAAAGACAGAGAGATAGATAGGCAGAAAGACAGGCAGACAGAAAGACAGACAGATAGATACATAGATAGACAGAGAGATGGATGGATAGATAGAACCAATGCAAAAATTTCCCACATCACTATAGGACAAATTTCTATCTTAAACAAGTGAAAAATAGATAACCTCAGAAATCTTTAACTTCATGTCTTCTTAAAGTGTGATAAATATGTTCTTTGCTCTATCAATTCTGTAATGTGGAACTGTTGTTCAGGGCACCAAATATAAGAATATTAAAATGCATAACATTTTCTAAATCACATTTATAATGTTCTGTAGCTTTTTTATTTACTCTCCTAGCTGATATGAAAAAATAATTTAAACAAACCTTGTGACTAAATCCTTTAGATTATGCAAGTAAGCAAAAAAAAGTCTGTTTCCAAACTAAAAATATCTGATACAACTTATTTCCAGAAATTACAATGAAGAAATTGGAATGTATTATAATAATTAGTTGTTTTTTCTCATCCCTTCAAAATGGGGGGAAGATTCTGCACCTTATATAATGCATTTGCCCCCCAAAACAGAGGACTTTGAAAACTGAAACAAAATTCCTCAACATCTGGTGCTGTTTTAGCTTTATTTAAAGGTGGAAAAAGCTTGTCCTTTTACAGGTCCTGGGCAAGATTATATGAGGATGCCAGAGTCCTAAATGCTAGAGAGATGGTGAAAGAGCATGTTATTGAAACTCTCCACTATTCACATCCCCCACATATTCAAATGCATCTTGCTTTATGACAAAAGGTTGAACTATAGCTAAGGTCAGGAGGATGACTCCAAAGCTGTTTCTGCAAAGCTATTTGAGAATCTAAATGGAGTGAGGCTACATGGCATAGAGAACAGAATGCTGGACTTGTAGTTGGGGGTACCAGGGTTTCTAATGCTGCCTCTTACATTTACTAGCTGGGTGACCTGGGCAAGTCACTTAAATTCTTGGGGCCTTAGTTTCCTCATTGGTGAAAGGAAGATGTTTTTAGATTAAATGGTGTCAAAGGCCTCTTTCAGCTCTGAGCCTTCATGCCACAACACTACTCCTTGACTTTCAGTCCCATTCTTCCCTGAATACACACACACACACGTATATGTATACACACATATACATATACACACATGTACACATATACACATGTAAACATACACATATATGTATATATACATACATACACACACACACACACACACACATATATATATATATATATATATAAGAGCAACCAGACGCTAGATGGTCATCTAGGTAGAAGACACCTAATGGGGGGAGGGAGTGGGGCTGTGGAAAGAGGCTAAGAAGAGTTACATCAAAGTGTAAAGATGTCAAAATACTTAACATTATAAGTCTAGTAAGCCATGTTGCTCCACTTTTGTTTGTTTTAGTTTGTGTGTGTGTGTGTATATGTGTGTGAAACTTTATCCCTTAGGGTAAATCAGATTTAATCAAATTCCTAACCAAATAAATCCCTTTTCATCTTAATAAAGCCTCTTTCATTTTATTCTGTAAAACCAAAGAGTACACTGGACATTCAGTGAGTTGTTGTTGTTCACTCATTTCAGTCTTGTTCACTTCTTTGTGTCACTACCCAGTGAGTTACAATTACTGTATCTAAAGCTGAATTCGTCTTTTCTCTGAACCCCATTTCTTCTGATAGCATATTCCAGATCAAAACTTCCTTGTCCCTTTAGATTCCTTGTTCTCCTTTTTCTGCATTTGTTAACCAAGTCCTTTAGAGTCTAATTGTAATATTCCTCAAATTCACACCTTCCTTCCAATTCCTACTGTGGCCTGACTAGTTTAGGTCCTTACCTCCACTCATCTGGTCTATGAATCAATCCACAAGCCTTTATTAAGTGACTTCTACATCCCAGGCACTGACCTGGGTATAGGAGGTAAAGAAACACACACACACACACACACACACACACACACACAGGTCCTGTTCTCAAGGAACTTATATTCCACTGAGATGGGAGGTGAGGAAAGCAACATGAACACTAACAGAAACCAAATATAAACAAAATAAATGTAATATCATTTGAGTAACAAGTATGACAGTCAGTGTAAGCACACCAACAATTGAAAGGATCAGGCACAGCCTCTTGAAGGATATGACAGGATGTGATAAGTCTTGGAGGAAGATAGAGATCCCAAGAAGCAAAGGTAAGAAGAGAGAGCATTCCAGGCAGAGAAGACAGGCTGTGCAAAGGACAAATTATAATAGATTTGTTTATCTACTGCTCCAGTTAGACTCAGAGCTTGTTGTGGGAAGGCATCATGACGTTCCTCCCTGACAGGCTAGCACACTGTCTTGAAATGTCTGTTGAATTAAACCAAATGATTCACAGTTTTCTTTGTACTATAGGTATGCATCAATACTGACTAATAGAGTTCACATAGATAGATTACTAGATGAACCAGTATCTTTTTCTAGATAACATTTCTTGACTTAGCTGTACTGTGAGTTTGTTTTGGGGAAGACCCCAGCAGGGGGTTGGGGAGGTTTTGGGATGGCGAGGCTCCATGTGGTGATATTTGTATGGAATGTTTTACTGCTGTGATAGATTGGATAAACGGCTTGTGGGATATGGTTCTCTGGTGTCCACCTTCTTTGCGGAGAGTCTCGTATACTTTACGATACAGAACCACATAGGCATTTTGACAATTATCATCTACGTTGTTACTATTGCCTTCCTGATACATTATTTGCATCTGATGTAATGGTTGAGAAAATATGCTCTCCTCTTCCCCCTCCTCATCAGGTCCCTCTGCCCATCATTGCAATCTCGATGCCACTCCCCCGGCTCTAGCTGAAAAGCATCCAAACTCTTATAGGTTGATGGCATCTTCTGACTGCTGGTATGGGGAATGGTCTACCACCACATACCTATAGGCTTATTCTACAAACTATCTTCATTCTTCTTCTCAGACATCTATGCAGGGCAGTTGGTAGACCACGAGACCTAGGGACAGGAAGATCAGCATTCTGATCCTGCCTCAGACACTTACAAGTGTCCGTCTGCTTCAAATTCCTCAACTGTAAAATGTTAATGATGATAGCATCCACCTCCCAGATTTTTGTGAGAATGAAACAAGATGATATTTGTAAAGCACTTTTCAAACCTTAAATTACTATATAAACGCTATCTATTGTTATTAGTCTTTACTCACCACTCAACAATGCATTTAATTGCTTATCTCTCATAGTTAAACACAAATCAGTCCTTTTATCCCATTGGCAACTTTTGCCTCAACAAAATTGTTTTCCCTCTTCCTTTTTCTCTCCTTTGTTGCTCCTGGGAGTAAAATCATGACCTTAAATCTGAGAGGAGGCCTAGTGCTAGCTAGGCATGTACCAAGGGAAAGGGAAAGCATAAAGTCAGAAGCAACATCTCATGTAATAAAGAAGTGGTGACATCAGTCTCTGGAGCCCCCAAATCCCCTTCATAACATTCACAAACATCTCTAACTATCTCTTCATATTTTAATTTAACCTGCTTCTCCTTAAGCTCTAGCATTTCAAATGAATAATAAGCTGCTTGTTATTCAATGTCATTCTCCCTCTGTTTTGTTTACCACTATCACTGTAATTATGAGTAGCTTAGTGGATAAAGTGCTGAACATGTAGTCCTGGAATCCACGGCTGAAAGAGCCCTTGGAGGACATCTGGTCTAAACCCCTAACTTTACAGATAGGGAAACTGAGGACAAAGGAGGTTGATGACATGCTTATTGGCCACATGAGTAATAAGGAGCAGAACCAAGATTCCAACTGAAGTCCTGGAATTCTAAAGTCAACACTCTTTCCACTGCGCATTTCTGGATCACTCTGATTGCATAAATAATTTAGACACTTACTAGCTGTGTGACTTTGGGCAGGTCATATGAACCCATTGAACCTCAGTTTCTTCATCTATAAAATAAAAAGGGTGCACTTGATGACCTTCGAGGTCCCTTCAAATCTTCAATCAATGATCTAACCTTTGACACTTACTATCTGTGAAACAGTGTACAAGGAACTTAACTTCCCTGTGACCCAACCTACCTGAGACTATAAATTATACACAAGCAGTTTGTGATTTGTTCCCGTGGAAGGAACACTCCCCACCCTAATCCCACCTCAGTGTTGAACAATGGGCTCTCAAAAACATGTACACATGATACTCTTTTAAGTTCAATCTGTGCTGGTCACATTCTCTCCATCACTTTCTGAAGTCTAGACCATCAACAAAATAATAAATCAAGCCCTGATTTATAGTGATTGCCCATTTCCAAGGTGTAAATGCTCATCCTGAAATTTTAACAATTAGCTCAGGAGCCTTTCAAGCTGGCTTTAGAAAGCTCCTGTCTCACATTGACAAAACCAGAAGTACTTGACTTTTGATGTATTGTAATTATATTGTTTATTACAAATTTGTTATTTCAGTTAAATAGATTTTGGGGGCTTACTCAGTAATCTAACCAATATTTATAATATAATTTCTATAGGAAAATGTATCAACACTTCTAAACTATCAACCTAACATGGGAACTTTTGGAACACAATTGATTTCTAAGTTGAAGTTAGCATGTACTTAAAAATTCAGAGAAATGGAGGGAGGGAGAAAGGGATGGAGGGAGAGAGGGAGGAAGGAAGGAAGGAAGGAAGGAAGGAAGGGAGGGAGGGAGGAGGAAAAGTAAGAAGGAAAGGAGGAAGGAAGAGAAGAAGGGAGGAGGGAAGGGAGAGGGGAAGGGAGGAGGGAAGGGAGGAAAGAAGGAAGGAAGGAAGGAAGGAAGGAAGGAAGGAAGGAAGGAAGGAAGGAAGAAAGGAAGGAAAAAAGGAAGGAAGGAAGGAAGGGAAGGGGAGGGGAGGGGATGGGAGGAAAGGGAAAAGTCTTGTTGAATCAGAAGAAAAATATGAATGTTGGTGTCAGAATACTGGCCTTTGATCCTGGGCAAGTGATTTAACCACTCAGTGCCCCCAGGAAACTATTTAGTATCACAAATTGCAGAGCTAGTACCAATTTGCTTTGGCAGAGGAAGTTTCCTCATAGAGAGCTCCCTAAAGTGATGAGATTTTGGGAATGTAATGGTTCAAAAGACAAAAAAGACCTGGGTTCCAATCTCACTTCTGATGCTTATTACCTGTGTAACCCTCAGCTAGTCACAGAACCTCTCTGGGCCTGGATTTTTTCTATAAAATGAAAGAGTTAGAGTAGATGGCCTTTGATGCTCCCTCCAGTTCTAGAGCTATGATCTTATGGTTCAAAAAAATTCACTTTCAATAAGCTGAGTATTTTAGCAGTTTCTAGCTTCTTTTGACAGTATAAACAAAATGCATGATGAGAGTTACTCCTAAATTTCCCTTTAAACAGACATGTCACTAACAACAAAACATATATGTAAGATTAGATTTACTTCACTTAAAACAATTCCATTCATATAATTCCTTACATATTAGAGTTTAAGAGCTGGATATGACATGAGAGACCATGTAGTTCAACCCCTCATTTTATAGATGAGAAGACTGAGGACCAAACTGAGGTCAATATTGCTCATGAGTTAGTGGCAGAGTTAGGAGTAGCATCTATGTGGTTTGTTTCTCATTTCCTTGCTCTGACCATTGAGCAACACTACCTCTGAAGCAACTGGGCAGGTCTAAATATGGAGGAAGGGAAAGGAAAGGAGTAAGCATTTTTATAGTATCTACTACTGTGCTAAGCATTTTATAACAATCCTTTCATTTGATCCTTATAACAACCATGGGAGGTAGGTACTATTATTATTATCTCCATTTTGTAGTTGAGGAAACTGAGGCAAATGGAGGGTAAGCAATCTGTCCAAGGTCACACCTCTAGTGAATGTCTGAAGCTGTATTTGAACTCAGATCTTCTGATTCCAGGCCCATCACTGTAGCCAGTGCTGTAGCTAGCTGCCTAAATATGCCTGATTTGGAACCAAATATAAATATTTTTGCCCAAGCATAGAAAATCCATTTTATACATTTGGCAACATATCACAAATAAATCACATGTTTATGTGTATTAAACTGCTCTGTGCTCTCCAGAGTCACAAATGTCACAGGCACTCAATAAAAGCAAGCTACAAATCAATCCATGCTGAGTACCCAGCCTGCATGCCAGATGAGCTGGGCATCTTAGACAAGAAAAGAGAGATCATGATTCCAATTTTACTTTCAAAGACCTTAACGTCTCTCTTGTGGACATAAAACACATAGGCAGGGAAAAATTAAAGGCAGAATGGTGAAATGTCAAATGAATGATAGAAGTAGTACAGAATGCAGGAATTCAGAGAAGTTGGGGGCATTTTCATGAAAGACAAAACTTGAATACATATTAAATAATATTTGGACAGATGAAGTGAGCTGATAGAGCAATTTTTAAAATCTGAGAGCTATGTGCAGGTTGCCACAGCTGAAAAAATCATCACCCAGTGGTCAGGCAGGTGATGGGTCTATCCACCCATTGCTAGGATGGTCCTCTGATGGCAGGCACAGTTCATCATCAGGGTCATACTTGAAGCTTTTCCATCATAGTAGGACCTAAAAGAGCTTGCATTTCACTGCCAAGGCTTTTGAGGATGCAGAGTCCTGCAATATAACTTTTGAAATAGGAAAAATATTCAAGGCCAAAAGACTTGAGCTTGAATCTCACCTCAGAAACTTGGGAGCTGTGTGACACTGTGAGCAAGTCATTTGGCCATTCTGAGTCTTACCATCCTCATCTGTAAAATGGGGGTGGGAATAGCAACTATGTCACTGGCTTCTGCTAGTAACCAAAATCAGATGAGATAACTAGAAAATGCTTTGCAAAAGTTAAGGTGGTATATGAATGTAGTGTGAGCAATGATGATATGACAGTGGTCAAGATAATAAGGATATATCATTAAAAGGGATAACAGAGGGGCATCCATTATGCTGCACTCATTCCCATAGAATTTTTAATATTTAATTTAATTTTGTATCATGAACCTGGTCTAAATGCAAATGTGTATTATAAAAGAAAAACAAAAAATTATATTGTATGTAAAACTGGGGTTTCATTATGTACTTTTTTGTCTTCCTAAGTGTATATTAAATATTGAAGTAACATGATTGCTTTGTGTTCCCTTCTGAACATTTTGCTTTCCTCTGTGCATTTTAAAACTTTTGTTCTTTTTTATCCTTATCACTACTCATGACTTCAGCCAACAGAATGAATGAAAGAATTTAAAAACATTTACTAAGTGTGCATTATATAAGCCTTGTGCTAAGCTTTGGGAGCAAAAAAAAAAAAGTGAGAGTCCCTGCTCTCAAGGAACTCATAATCTCATTGAGGAAGACAGCACTTAAGAGACAGTTTAGCTTCAGTATGTGTAGAGAGACACAGAACTCCAAATGGTGCATTGACAGGCAGATGGTAAGGCCCAAAGTACATTGGAAGGACAGATGGCTGGGCTTAGGCAGCTCCAAGTTGTAAGTAGAGTCAAGAAAAGTGATTCACTGCATCAGTATGGCTAAAAATGCACATGCCATTCTATACCCCTTTTCTGTCATGTCTCTGCCAAAAGGCAGAAGGCATACTTCATCATCAGTCTTTTGAAATTAAAATTATTCAATGCATTAATCAAAGTCTTTTTCAAAAAGTGTTTTCCTTTAAGTTATTGTGGTTGCTGTGCTTATTATTTTCCTAGTTCTATTCATTTCACTCTGCATTAGATTATGTTTGTTTTCTTTAGTGTATATTAAATTTAACTCAGACTATCCCAAAAGTCTTAGTGATGTTTTAAGCATTAACAAGCTTAAAACTGCAGTAAGACTTTTGAGATTCCCTGTATATGATAGTAACATGATTGTCCTAGGTCTCTCTGAATTCATCACACTTGTCATTTCCTTTAGAACAAAAATATTCCATCATATTAATATACCACAATTTGTTCAGCTATTTACCAGTTGTTGGCTGCTCTCTGTGTTTCCAGTTCTTTAATACAGCAATAAGTGCTGTAATAAATTTTTTACATATGGGTTCTTTGACTTTTCCTTTGACATCTTTGAATTATGTACCTAATGGTTGGTGTTTGATAGAATGTTAAAAGACCTCAAACAAGGCTTTTTAACCTTTTGAGGGGGTTATGGATTCCCTTTGCAGTCTAAGGAAGCTGATGTTTCACTTCTCAGTAAAATGGTTATAAATGCATAAAATAAAATACATAAAATGACAAAGGAAACCAAAGGTTAGTGAAAATAAAGATGTTATTCTTTCCCATCTAAGGTCACAAAACCCTGGAAATCTATCCACAGATCAGAGGTCAAGAATTTGTGACTTAGAGGAAGATTTGTGGAAGGATCTAGACATGGATCACACAAAATTAGGTGACATAGATGAGCTGTGATGTACATAATCACAATCACTAAAGCCCAGTAGTGGATAGTTTACAGGAGGGAGGGAAAGAAAGCAGAAAAACAATTAGAATGCTGTTGTCATCACCTGGTCGTGAGGCTGTAAGTGCTTGGGCTCCAGTGATGAAATAGGGAAAGAGTGGAAGTGACAAGTGTGAACAAAATATGTAACAGAACTTGACCAATTGAATATGGGGTGGGGGGAGGGATTTGAGAAAAGGTGAAGCCAAAGGAAACCAGAGATTGCTAACCTGGGTGACTGGGAAATATAGTTCTCTGAAAGAAAAAGAGAAGTCATCAGGGTGAGCTGTTGGAAAAAAAAGAGAATGAGTTCAGTTTTTTACACCAATAAAAAAAAAATTTGAGGGGAGATTTCTTTTTTTCCGATCTAATGTATTTTTAAAATTTCTTTTATTTTTACAAGTGTTCATGGTATCTCCTTTCAACTTCCTCTTCCCAAATAGAACACTGGAAATAAAAAACTAAGAGATTTCTAATTAAGCAGTTGATGATATGAGACTGGAGTAAGTATTTACTTATACTGATAGATAACAGGGAGCGAATATTCCCCTCAATTGTTATTGGACAGATAGTCAGTCAATATGCATTTCTTAAGCACGTTCTATATTCCAAAAACTGTGCAAAGCACTGAAGATTCTAAAAATAAAACAGGCAAAAGATAGTCTCTGCTCTCAGCTCATAGTCTAATGTGGGAGACAATGGAAAATAACTGCATACAAACAAGATACATAAAGGATAAACTGGAGATAATAAAGAGAAGGTGCTAGCATTAAGAACAATTTCTGGCTATTATTTTCTACAGCTCAAGCGGAAAGGGACAAAATGACACAATTTATTCTTATCATGACTAGCATACAACACCTAATACCAGATAAATATAATATCCTTTACAAAAGATGGATTAACAAATAACTAACAGCTCATGACATTATTCCTATACTTTTGGAACAATAATTGGATGGTCTGTTTCTCAGTTCTGAGCCCCATTAAGCTTATCATCTACTATGGTTTAATTTTACCTGCAAAAATCACTCTAGTTGGGGCACCTAGGTGTCACAGTGAGTAGAGCACCAGCCCTGGAGTCAGAAGGATCTGAGTTCAAATCTGGCCTCAGACACTTGACACACTAGCTGTGTGACCTTGGGCAAGTCACTTAACTGGCACAGTGGATAGAGCGCCAAGCCTGGAATCAGGAAAATTCATATTCTTGAGTTCAAATCTGGCCTCAGACTCTTACTAGCTGTATGACCCTTGGCTATTCACTTAACCTTATTTGCTTTAGTTTCTTCATCTGTAAAATGAATTGGAGAAGAAAATGGCAAACTATTCCAGTATTTTTGCAAAAAAAAAAACTCTAAATGGGGTCATAAAGAGTTACAAACAATTAAAACAACAAAAAATAGTGGTTGCTATTTTTTTCTCCACTTTTCCAAAAGTCCTGTCATCATAGATTAGAGGAGATCTTTGGTTATCAAAAGCCAACCAGTGGCAATGCAAGCTCTGGAATGCCTTAACATGAAGTACATCCCTATTAACCATCTGTCAATTAACAAACATTAATAAATAAACAAGTATTAATAAAAGCATTCATAATGTGCTTGTAGATACAAATACAAAAAGGGAGACAGGCTCTGCCCTCAAAGAGCTTACACTCTACTGATCAACCCAGCTAAGCTTAATCAGGCTCATTATTAAATGATTGGCCCCCAGATGATAAACCCTCTAAGGGTAGCAACTTGTGAAACCATGTACTAAAGAAAGGAATGTTTGCAAATCTGTGTTAATAGAGTAATCAGCCAAATTAATGAAATCATAGTTTTGTTTTATTTTAAGTGAAAACCTGGAATTACTAAAAGGAGGACTATATTTCAGCTACTAACTCTTAGCAACTTTGTATGTTCCCTTTGAATTATTTTTCAGTTACTAGTAATGGATTAGTGGTAATCCAGCCACAACCTCTTGCAGTTTTCCTTTGACTCAAAGCATCCATTTACAAGACAACTGGCTAAAACCAATGGAGAATTCCATAGTGAAGGAACAGAACAAGAATAATTAAAATTAGTTATTTTAAGAATTGAACACTTAACTTTTCAAAACTAACTTGTTCCTACTTGGTGGTTAGTATCTATTTTTTTTCGTTATTTTTCAGCCTAATTTTTTTCTATGCCATTCAAACATTATGAGAATCAGTGTAGTATGATGGCTAGAGCTGGCTTCAAAGCCAGTATTCAAGTTCTACCTCTGACACACACTATCTGTATGACCCAGGGCATGGTTCTTAACCTCCCAGTGCTCTAAGTAGCTTTCTAAGCCTTCATAGAAGGGGCCAACATGCAATTGTAGAAGGAGGCTCCTCATCCAGGAATTCTCAATACTTATGATTCCCTAATCCTATACAAATGAGTAATAATTTGTTACATACTATACTTCTTATGTCTCTCTCTGCATGTTTGAGTTGCAGAGTGATGCCAGGTTATACCAGGGTTCTTCATCATTTCCTCATTGATGTATAATAATATCTTTGAAAAATAGAAGCCATTATCTTATTTTATCAAAAAACTCTCTAACTCAATTGTCCATAATGAAAGCAATGGCATATCCCAGTTGGTTTAATCATTATATGCTTCAGTGGTGCTTTCATTGCTCCTTCTCATTAAACATCTTGAGATATCCCATTCTTCCAAAATTATTTTCATATTCCTCTGCTGATAAGTTCTTGGACCTAGAAAGATTGGTCATTACTGTTCTCTTTGTGCACAGAATTTTTATTCTTCTTTGTTCCTAGACTTTGAAGCAAGTTTCAATACTATTATTAGTCTGATGTAATGACTATCAGACTTGGTTTAATATATTTTAGCATTTTATCAGATAGAAACTTCCATGAGCACTCTTTTTCCCCTTTCAAAGGATTACCATCCACTTTCATTGTGCTGTCCATCTCCTGACTATCCTGTTCCCATCTCTTCAAGCCCCCAAGTTCCACAATGACTTATTTTTTTAACTACAGGTTTAAATCATTTCAGCTCTCTGATTTGTCATTTGTGATATGTGAGTGATTATTCCAATCAATCTTCGTTTTCTATGTAAGGACATATTAAAAATAAGCTTGACATTATAGGCAGGGATCGAATTAAAGAGAATGGCATAAGAAATGATGAAGGGAAGGGGAAAGGTGAATTAAAATAAGACCAAATTATAATTGTGCCAGGCAGCAGAGTCCCCAGTGAAGAATTTGAAGTTTAAGCAATCACCGTAGCTAAATAAACATTCATTACCTCAACCAAGGTCGATCAAATCTGTTGTGTTTTGATTCTGATCCTTTCTCTCTCTTCTGGAAAGAAAACCAAAGAGAAAACATCAAGTTTATGAAGTTTAGCCAAAGTGGTAATGATGTATTCATAAATAATATTTTATTCATGCTTGCCATGAAACCATAGAAATAATGTGTATTTTCTCCTCCATCTGAAATGAAAATTTCAGAACTTCTTTGATAGAGGAGAAAGTGAGTTGGTTAACTGGTTTTGCTTCCACTCTTGTGAGAGGCTGCACAAGGCCTTAGCAGGTGCTAAGTTGCTCACCTTTTGATAATTTTGATAATGCATAGGAATGAATCCCATGTTAAAATGCAGGGGATTACTTCATCTCATGTCATACAGGTTAGTTTTACTGAACCTTTTTCCTCCTCTTTTTTGGTCTTTGTTATTAGGGATGACTCTCTGGGAAAAAAGAAAAGGGAAAGGGGTAAGTCAGGAAATGTAGGTGATGCAAAAACAAAAAGCTATCAGTGGAAATCACCTGGAAAAGGCAATGACAATGTCATATATCAATACCCCAAATTAGGTAATGCTAATTTGAAAAATAATAATAGCTACCATTTATATGGTGCTGAGTATGTTCCACTTTATAATTGTCATCTTGTTTGATCCTCACAAGAACCTAGGAGGTATGTGCTATGATTGTCCCCATTTTACAGTTGAAGAAACTGAGGCAGACAGAAGTTAGTGGACCTGCTCAGGTTCAAACAAATGTCTAAGCCCTTATTTGGACTCAGGTCTTCCTGACTCTGGGCCTTAAGCTCTTTCTCCTATACCAACTGAGGAGGTAAAAATTACAATAAAATTAGCAACAGTCAGAATTATAATTTTCTTTTTTTATATAATTATTTTATCATCTTTATTTGTCACTTTATTGTCATAGATAAATTTCTTCATCCATATGAAACTCAGGTTCCTCATCTATAAAATGGGGGAGTTAGACTGTCTGACCTTCAGTTTTTAAGTAGGACCTAACTTTCAAGAAAGAGAAAGGAAGGGCATATGAATATATTAAGTACCTATATGTGCCAGGCACTGTGCCAAGCATATTACAAATATTATCCCATTTAATCTTCACAAGTGGGCATTATTATGATCTTCATTTTACACTTGAGGAAACTGAAGCAAACAGAGGTTAAGTGACCTGCCCAGGGACACAGCTAGTAAATGTGAGGCTTTCCTTGACTCCAAATCCAACGTTCTATCCACAGTGCTACCTAGCTCTGATAAAAAAAAACTGTAATATAAAATATCAAACTTAAAAGAAAAAATATATTTAGGATTTCAATTTGCATTGCCAAAAGAATGACAATAGACTTAATATTAGCCAAATTAGTATTTTTTTAATTCTGAACTTAAACCCTCCCCCCTGCCAAAACAAAAAAGCATTCTCATGAATATAGCAGAATGCAAAAAGAAGATTCCATATAAAAACCATCAATCTCCATTTCATACCACTTGATTTTTCTTTGCATACATTCATATGTCTTCCAAGGTTTGTTTGTTTTTTTTCAACCAGATTGTTTTCATGATTACCATGTTATAATATAATTTGAGATCAGATACTTCCTAGACTACCTTCTTTCACTTTTTTTCTTTGATTTTCTTGATATTTTTAAAAGTTTGTTCTTCCAGATGAACTTTGTTATTATTTTTCTAGCTCTATAAAATAATTTTTGGTAGTTCAGTATGACACTGATTAAGTCAGTCAATTAATATAGGTAAAATTGTCATTTTTATCATATTGGTTCAGCCTTCCATGAGCAATTAATGTTGTTAAGATCTATCTTTATTTGTGTGAACTGTTTTGTAATTTTGTTCATATAATTCCTAATTTTGTCTTAGCAATTAGACTCCCAAGTATTTTATATTGTCTTCAGTTATTTTAAAATAGAATTTCTCATTCTATTTCTTCCTGCTGAATTTTGTTGGCAATATACAGAAATGCTGGTGATTGATGTTGATTTATTTTTTATCCTGCAACTTTTCTAAAGTTGTTAATGGTTTCAATTAGTTTTTTTAATTGATTCTTTAGAGTTTGCTATCATCTGCAAAATTAGTGGTTTTGTTTCCTCATTACATATCCTAATTCTTTCTATTATTGTTCTTGCCTTATGGCTATAAATAGTATTTGTAGTACAATACTGAACAATAGCAGTGGTAATGGAAATCCTTGCTTTGCCCCTGATCTTACTAGAAAGGCTACAAGCTTATCTCTGTTACATATAATGTTTGCTGATGGTTTTACATACATACTACTTATTTTAAGGAAAAGTCAATTTATTCTTATGCTGCCTACTGTTTTTAGTAGGATTGAATGTTGTATTTTATCAAAAGCTTTTTCTG
This sequence comes from Trichosurus vulpecula, assembly GCF_011100635.1. NCBI lineage: Eukaryota > Metazoa > Chordata > Mammalia > Diprotodontia > Phalangeridae > Trichosurus > Trichosurus vulpecula. The sequence goes on from NC_050578.1 coordinate 54,475,285, forward strand.
AATTTATTGAGATAAACAAGTGGTTTTTGCTGGTTTTGTTATTGATATGGTCAATTATGCTAATAGTTTTTCTATTATTGAACCAGCTCTACATTCCTGATATGAATCCCACCTGGTCATAATGTATAATCTTGTGATAGATTGCTGTAATCTCCTTGCTAGTATTGTATTTAAAATGTTTGCATCAATATCCATTAAAGAAATGTCTATAGTTTTCTTTCTCTGATTTTTCACTTTCTGGTTTAGATATCAACAACAAATTTGTGTCATAAAAGGAATTTGGTAGGATTCCTTCTTTTCCTATTTTTCCAAATAGTTTTGGAATAGTATTGGAATTTATTGTTCATTAAATGTTTCATAGAATTCGCTTGTGAATCTATCTGGTTTAAGGGATTTTTTTTCCTTAAGAAGCCCATTTATGGCTTTTCCATTTCTTTTTTCTATTATAGAGTTATGTAAGTGTTCTGTTTCATCTTCTCTTAGTCTGGGCAGTTGATATCTATGTAAATATTCATCCATTTCACTTAGATTATTAGATTTATTGGCATATAACTGGACAAAATAGCTCCCAATAATTATTTTAATTTCCTCTTCTTTGGTGGTGCATTCAGCCTTTTCATTTTTGATACTAGTAATTTGTTTTTATTTTTTATTTTTTTTTAAAAATCAACTTTACCAATGGTTTGTATATTTTATTATTTTTTCATAAAACCAGCTCCTAGTTTTATTTAATAGTCCAATGTTTTGCATATTTTTTACTTTCAATTTTATAAAACTCTCCTTTGATTTTCAGGATTTCCAAGTTGGTACTTAATTGGGGATTTTTGATTTGTTCTTTTTCTAGTGTTTTTTAGTTGCATGCCCAATTCATTGATCTGCTTTTTCTCTACTTTATTGTTGTAAGCATTTAGAGATATAAATTTCCCCTACATACTGTATGGGCTGCATCCCACAAATTTTGATACATTGTCTCATTGTTGTCATTCTCTTTAATGAAATTACTGTTTTTATGTTTCTTCTTTTGTCCATTCATTCTTTAGGAATAGGTTATTTAGTTTCCAATTACTTTTTAATCTATTTTGACAGCCTTTATTGAATTCAATTTTCCTTGCACTATGGTGTGAAAAGGGATACATTTAATATTTCTGTTTTTCTGTACTTTTTGAGAGGGTTTTATGTCCTAATGTGCAGATGAGTGAAAGGCATATTTCTTTCTATTTTTATTCAGTTTTCTCCAGATTCTCCATATCATAGATATGATAGATAACTCTTCTGAAGTTCTTTTCATCTCTTTAACTTCTTTCTCATTTATTTGTAGTTAGATTTACCTAGCTCTGGAAGGGAGAAAGTTGAGGTCCCCCACTAGTATAGTTTTATGTTCTATTTTCTCTTATAACTCACTTAACTTTTCCTTTAAGAATTTGGGTGCTATGTGATTCAGTGCATATATGTTTAGTATTGATATTACTTCATTGTCTATGGTATCTTTAGCAAAATGTAGTTTTCCTATTTATCTCTTTTAATTAGATCCATTTTTGTTTTTGCTTGGTCTAAGATCATGATTGCTACCCCTGCCATTTCTACCTCAGCTGAGGCATAATAGATTCTACTCCAGCCCCTTGTTTTTTACCCTGTGTGTCTCTGCTTCAAGTATGTTTCTGATAAATAACATATTGTTGGACTCTTGTTTCTAATCCATTCTGTTATCTGCTTACATTTTATGCATGAGTACATCCCATTCACATTCATGATTATGGTTACTAACTCTGTGGTTACCTCCATGCTATTTTCCCCTATTTTGTTCTGTCTCTCTCTCTGTCTCTGTTCTCTCTCCCTCTGCTTCTCTCTCTCTCTCTCTCTCTCTCTCTCTCTCTCTCTCTCTCTCTCTCTCTCTCTCTCTCTCTCTCTCTCTCTCTCTCTCTCTCTCTCTCTCTCTCTCCCCTTTCTCTCTCCCTTATCTCTCCTCACAATTCTGTTTTACTTCTAACCACTGCCTCTCTCAATTTTGCCCTCCCTTCTGTCAGCCACTTCTCTTACCTGCTTCCCCTGCCCCACTTCCCTATGGCTAAAATAGATTTCCATACCCAACTGAGTGTGTATGTTATTCCCTCTTTGAACCAAATCTGATCAGAATAAGGTTAAAGTATTTCCTGCCACCACTATTCCATTTTCCCCTACACTGTAAAAACTCTTCCTTGTGCATCTCTTTGATGAGAGATAATTTCCCCTTCTTCCTCTTCCTTTTCCCTTCTCCCAATTAGGGCAGTTAGGAGTATACAGAGGGAACAGGTGTGAGTTGACTATGATAGGATAATCTCAAAACAATTAAGAAGTGAGAAAGAGGGATGAGCTGGGAAAAGGTGGGCCTGTACTCAGAGCAGTATCTATTGAATAGGAAGCCTGCTCCTTAATTTATCTTTGGGAAAGAGTGAGTAACACAGGATAAATGGGTGTGAATGGGGTGTGATATGCATCCCAAACTTTACTACATTATATCCACCACCCTTAACCCACTTTTTTTTCAAACTTCCATTATTTTATTTTATTTTATTTTATTTATTTAATATATTTAGTTTTCAGCATTGATTTTCACAATAGTTTGAATTATGAATTCTCTCCCCATTTCCACCCTCCCACCCACTCCAAGACAGTGTACACTCTGGTTGTCCTGCTCCCCAGCCAGCCCCTGCCTCTGTCACCCCACTCCCCTCCCATCCCCCTCTCCCCTCTTCTCTTGTAGGGCAAGACAAATCTCTATACCCCATTGCCTGCACATCCCACTTCCCAGTTGCATGCAAAAACTTTTTATTTTTTTCTTTTTGAACATCTATTTTCCAAACTCCTAGTTCCAAATTCTCTCCCCTCCTCTCTCCCCTCCCACGCTCACCAAGAAGGCAAGCAATTCAACAGAGGCCACATGTAAAACCCCTCCACAATACTCATGCTGTGAAAGACCAACCACACCTTGCTCCCTCCCAACCTATCCCCCTCCATTGAATCTTCTCCTCTGACCCTGTCCCCCCTTGAAAGTGCTTGTCCCTGATCACCTCCTCCTCCATCTGCCCTCCCCTCCATCATCCCCCCTCTCTTATCCCCTTCCTCCTTCTTTCCTGCGGGGTAAGATACCCAATTGAGTGTGCATGGTATTCCCTCCCCAGGTCAAATCCTTCCCACAGAACCACCCTTTCTTGCCACTTCCATGCAAGATAACCCACCCCACTCTCCCTCTCCCTTTCCCAATACACTCCTCTCCCATCCCCCAACTTGACTCTATTCTTCTAGATATCATCCCTACATACTCAACCCACCCTGTGCCCTCCGTCCATACATATACATATATATATATATATAAAATATATATATATATACCTACATATATATATACATAGACACACACATATGTGTGTATGTGTATATATATATACACACATACACATATATATACACATATGTATATTCCTTTCAGCTACTATGATACGGAGGTCTCATGAATCATACACATCATCTTTCCACGTAGTAATGTAAACAAAACAGTTCAACTTTAGTAAGTACCTTATGATTTCTCTTTTCTATTTACCTTTTCATGCTTCTCTTGATTCTTATGGTTGAAAATCAAACTTTTTTATTCAGATCTGGACTTTTCACTGAGAAAGTTTGAAAGTCCTCTATTTTGTTGAAAATCTATATTTTGCCTTGGATCATGATACTCAGTTTTACTGGGTAGGTGATTCTTGGTTTTAATCCTAGCTCCATTGACTTCTGGAATACCATATTCCAAGCCCTTTGGTCCCTTAATGTGGAAGCTGCTAGATCCTGTGTTAGCCTGATTGTTTTTCCACAATACTCATATTGTTTCTTTCTGGCTGCTTGCAGTATTTTCTCCTTGACCTGGGAGCTCTGGAATTTGGCAACAATATTCGTAGGAGTATTCTTTTTGGGATCTTTTTGAGAAGGCAATCTGTGGATTCTTTCAATTTCTATTTTGCCCTGTGGCTCTAGAATATCAGGGCAGTTCTCCTTGACAATTTCTTGAAAGATGATATCTAGGCTCTTTTTTCAATCATGGCTTTCAGGTAGTCCAATGATTTTTAAATTCTCTCTCCTGGATCTGTTTTCCAGGTCATTGGTTTTTCCAAGGAGATATTTTACATTGTCTTCCACTTTTTCATTCCTTTGGTTCTGTTTTATAATATCCTGATTTCTCATAAAGTCACTAGCTTCCACTTGCTCCAATCTAATTTTTAAAGTAGTATTTTCTTCAGTGGTCTTTTGGACCTCCTTTTCCATTTGGCTAATTCTGCCTTTCAAGGCATTCTTCTCCTCATTGGTTTTTTGGAGCTCTTTTGTCATTTGAGTTAGTCTATTTTTTAAGGTGTTGTTTTCTTCAATATTTTTTTTCAGTATTTTTTGGGTCTCCTTTAGCAATTCATTGACTTTTTTTCCATGATTTTCTCGCATCATTCTATTTCTCGTCTCAATTTTTCCTCTACTTCTCTAACTTGCTTTTCCAAATCCTTTTTGAGCTCTTCCATGACCTGAGACCAGTTCATGCTTTTCTTGGAGGCTTTTGATGTAGGCTCTTTGACTTTGTTGACTTCTTCTGGCTGTATGTTTTGTCTTCTTTGTCACCAAAGAAAGATTCCAAAGTCTGAGACTGAATCTTTGTGTGTTTTCATTGCCTGGCCATGTTTCCAGCCAACTTACTTGATCCTTGAGTTTTTTGTTGGGGTATGACTGCTTGTAGAGTAAAAAGTACTTTGTTCCAAGCTTGCGGGGATGCGCCGTTGATTTCAGAACTATTTCTATACAGCCAGCTCTGCCACACCAGCACTCCTCCTCCCCCAAGAACTGCCAACCCGGACCTGATGCAAATCTTAAGTAGGCTCTGCACTCCCCGGGGTGGTGGCCGTGAACTCTTTTCACTCTATCCCCTGCAGCTTTTCCCACTAACCTTCTCTGTTGTCTTTGGTGTTTGTGGGTTGAGAAGTCTGGTAACTGCCACAGCTCACTGATTCAGGGCGCTAGGGCCTGTTCCACCCAGCTCCTGGTCTGGCTGGTCTTACCGCTGCCCACACTGGGCTCAGCTCCCATCCACTCCATTTGATACACCTTATCCAGTGGCCATCCAGGCTGTCCTGGGCAGGATCCCTGCTTCCCTCTGCTATTTGTGGGTGCTGCAGTTCTAGAATTTGTTCATAGCTATTTTTTATAGGTTTTTGGAGGGACCTGGTGGGGAGCTCAAGCAAGTCCCTGCTTTCCAGCCACCATCTTGGCTCTGCCCCCCCCCACTTCCATTTTTTCTTCAAGAGCAACACCTTCCTTTCCAGTCTCTCAAGTTTTTAACTTTCTGTTATCCTTGATTCTATAGCTAAAAGTAATCTTAGTCTTGACAGTATGTAGACCAACCTCTTTTCTGGATATTTACTCTTTCCCCTCCTTTGTTGAAAATGTTGTCCATATAGCTATTATAAAAACTCTCGTATCTATACATTGAAAACAATTTTAACCTATTTAAAACTTCTAACAAGTTTCAGAGGGTTTTGAGCCACCTTATTAAAAATGCAAAAATACATCTTCTGATTAGTTTGCAAGGACAACAGATTGCTGTTAGCCAAATTTCAACAAAAGTAAGTGGATGGGATTTAAAAGTATTATGAATTCAGAAGTACAACTAAGGATGAATTCCTTCCATTTGGATATATGTATTTATGAGAAGTATTTTTTTCAACTATGACAACCATTACAACCAAATATCAAAATAACTTTAGCTTATAACTGGACCTCCAAATTGCCATATCACAAAGTGTTAAACCAAGATTTTCAAGAAATATAGAGTATGCTCAACTACAATACTCTCAATAAACATGTCATTGTTAACAATATCTAAGAGAGAACAAGGTTTTATGTACGATTAATTAATTAAAATATTTCATCATTATTCTATCTGGCATGCTATGGTCCATGAGGTCAGAAAACATCAGACACAACTGAAGAACTGAACAATCAAACAACAATAATAACAAATCTTCTCACTGCAATCTCTCTCTAGCCTCTGCTCCAATAAGAAAAAAAATATTTTGGGTGAAAACCTAACATGTGTGTGCATGTCTTCATGCCCCACATATCCTCTTAGGAAAGAGGATCTTAGCAGAATAAAGGCAACTAGCACCACAAAGTAATGGAAATGAACACAAAACCAACCTTCATCAGAGCAAATACCAGGCCCTTCTATAGGAAGTTTTCTTAACCTGCTGAATTTTTTTAATAATTTGATAACCACATTTCTACACAATTGGTTTTCTTTTCCTATGATCCTATGTATTTTTATTTTATGTATTTATAAACATCATTCTGATAATGGGTCCACAATCTTCTCCTGACTGTCAAAAGGGTTCATAATGCAAAAATAAAATGTTCAAAAGGCTCTCTTCTACAGCTATCTATGCTGATTGGAAAGTTGAGTATGAGGGTAATACGTCTCTTTTTAAGGAGAATTCTCCAAAGGAAAGTGAAAACCAAAGGCTGATCCTAATCCTATATAAGGGCTGGTAATCTAAATAAAACTGGATTTTGTGTCATTTTTAAGATGAGGTTTCATGGACAAGTGGAAAGGTTCCATGGCTAAGTAAACATTAATGTTTTCCTTATTAGGATTCCATGTTCACTTGAGGATGAGTGACACATTCTTCATCTCCCAATTGTTGTCTACTTTCTCTGTATTTTGAGGGTCCAGGCTTCCATGACCATAAATTGAAACCACTAGAGTTCTATCTATGTTCCATCATCCATTCAAGATGCTACAACGCCATGGAGAGGACTGTATATTGTATTCCAAAGCAAAGGCAGTAATTTTTTTACTTTGAAAATAAATCCATTTGCCTCCATTTGGGGATCCCATGTCCCTCCACAGAAAAGGAGAGGTTGCTACCCATAGTCCCAATGTTTTATGTTATTTTTGTATTTCTTTCTTGGCCTTTGGCAATGCTTTCAGTGGCCCCCATTACTTCCTGCTCAGGACTCACCTGAACCAATTTGTGTCCTGGGAGAGTCTTAACTTCAAAGTGAAGTTTTTGAAAGTCAAGCTTTTTTTGAATTCTCTGCCTTGTTATACTCGACTGAAGAGTAAAAGTCTAAATAAAATCTCCAATGATCTACCAGTAAATATTTAACAACCAGCTCTTCAAAAATTGTGACATACCTTTAACTTTAATCTACATTATTGACATTTCCTCCATCACTTTCTTAAGTCTGAATAATCAACAAAACAAATAAAGCCCTACTTTGTAGCATTTCCTGATTTCTGAACTGTAAAAGCTCACACTGAAAATTTGCAGTGGTAGAAGCCAGAGAAAACTGGTTCTAGCATATCCCCTAAAACTGTCTAAAACAAAGTTTAGGGGCAGGGGCCAAGATGGTGGCTGGAAAGCAGGGAATTGCTTAAGCTCTCCCCCAATCCCTCCAAAAACCTGTAAAAAATGGCTCTGTACAAATTCTACAGCTGCAGAACCCACAAAAATAGCAGAGGGAAGCAGGTCTCCAGTCCAGGACAGCCTGGATGGTTACTAGAAAGGGCCTATCACACTATGCTGGGAACGGAGCCCAGCCCAGCATGAGCTGCATCAGGACCAACCTGATCAGGAGTTGGGAGTCGGTGGAGCAGGCCTGAGGACCATAAATCATTAAGCTGTGGCAGTTATACAAGTTCTCAACCCACAAATACCAAAGACCACAGAGCAGGTTAATGGGAAAACTGCTAGACAAGGGTGAGAGCAGTCCAGCCCCAGTCCTAGGGGTGATGGATGTGGCATGGCAGTGGCAGCAGCAGCAGCAGGAAGCTCTTGTGGTTGCTTCCAGAGCTCCAGCATCAGCTGCTTCTGGAGTCTGTGACTCACACCATGGGAGGAAATTATAAAACAGAACCAAAGGAGTGAAGAAATGGAAGACAAGGTGAAATATCTCATTGGAAAAGGCACTGACCTGGAAAATAGGTCCAGGAGAGATAATTTAAAAATTATTGGACTACCTGACAGCCATGATCAAAAAGAAGAGCCTAGACATCATCTTTCAAGAAATTATGGAGGAAAACTGCCCTGATATTCTAGAGCCATTGGGTAAAATAGAAATTGAAAGAATCCACTAATTGCCTCTTGAAAAAGATCCCAAAAAAGAAAACTCCTAGGAATATTGTCACCAAATTCCAGAGTTCCCAGATCAAGGAGAACATACTGCAAGCAGCCAGAAAGAAACAATTTGAGTATTGTGAAACACAATTAGGATAATACAAGATCTAGCAGCTTCTACATTAAGGGATCAAAGGGCTTGGAGTATGATATTCCAGAGGTCAAAGGAGCTAGGATTAAAACCAAGAATCACCTACACAGGAAAACTGAGTGTAATGCTCCAAGGCAAAATATGGATTTTCAATAAAATAGAATCAAGAGAAGCATGAAAAGATAAACAGGAAAGAGAAATCATAAGGGATGTACTAAAGTTGAACTATTTTGTTTACATTCATAAATGGGAAGATGATGTGTGTAACTTATGAGATACTTTCTCAGTATTAGGGTAGTAAATATATGTGAGTATATATATATACATATATATATGTATATATACATATATATTATGTAATATATATAGACGAGACAGAGGACACAGGGTGAATTGAATATGAAGGGAAGATATCTAAAAGAATAAAATTAAATTAAAGGATGAGAGAGGAATATATTGAGAGAGGAAGAAAGGGAGAGATAGAATGGGGTAAATTATCTCACATAAAAATGGCAAGAAGAGGGAAGAGAAGAGGAGGCAGGTGAGGGGGAATGAGTAAATCTTGCTCTCATCAGATTTGACTTGAGAAGAGAGTAACATACACACTCAATTGCGTATCTTACCCCATAGGAAAGTAGGGGAAAGGGAATAAAAACGGGGGGTGATAGAAGGGCAGACAGATAGGTGGAGGAGGTAATCAGAAACAAATACTTTCAGAAAGGGACAGGGTCAAGGGAGAAAACTGAATAAAGGGGGACAGGATAGGATGGAGGAAAATATAGTTAGTCTTTCACAACATGATTATTGTGGAAGTGATTTACATAATGATACATGTGGGGCCTATGTTGAATTCCATGCCTTCTTAGAGAGGATGGGTGGGAAGACAAGAGGGGAGGGAATTTGGAACTCAAAGTTTTAAAAGCAGATGCTCAAAAAAAGTTGTTTTTGCATGCAACTGGGAAATAAGATATATAGGGAATGGGGCATAGAAATATATCCTGCTCTACAAGAAAGTAAGAGGAAAAGGGATGGGGAAGGTGAGTGGGGTGAGAGAAGGGAGGGCTGACTGGGGAATGAGGCAATCAGAATATATGCCATCTTGGAGTGGGGGGGAGGGTAGAAATGGGGAGAAAATTTGTAACTCAAAATCTTGTGGAAAACAGTGTTGAAAACTAAAATATTAAATAATAAAATATAAAAAAACAGGAAAAAATAAAACAAAGCTTAGACATTACTCATGTCTAAGGTCTTCCTTAGAAGGAATTATTAATAGGATTCCTTCTAAAAATGTACTCTGTTTTATTGTGTTTTTATATAACTGTAAGTAAGGTGGATTTTAGTGTGCATAAAGTGGATTTTTGTTATTCTTTCTTAGAGTTTAGTTTCCCAGGATCCACAGCCATAGTAACCTCTGTTTCCCAGGCTCATGACTTGTAAACATCTCCACCATGCTTGTGCCATTATATAATGACATATAATATAAAAATTTGGGCTTAAAATTGTAAATATCCACTGTGACTGTGCATTGAGATATAATGGTGAGATAATGTAAAATTGTGAAGCTGTTGTTGGCAACATGCCCTCTTTGTCTGTTGCCCTATAAAGCAGGTGGGCACCAGTCAGTGAGTGGGGAACCCTTAGGGTTGAATGCACAAGGTGGAATGCTGTGTGTGCCTTGATTAGCCCCCATCAAGGTTTGGGGGAAAGCTGTGTTTACCTCAACTAGCCCCTACTGAGGCTTGAGGGGATTTAGGGGAGTGCATAAGCTGCCTGTCTCCATTGTCCCCATCAAGATACAGGGGCAGTTGCCCCCACTTCTTGTCAGACCCTATAAGAAGGGCGATTAGGGAATGCTGTAGGAGCTGGTGCTCCCATCATCAGCAAACCCTCTTGAGATGACTAGACTAGAATAAAGTAAGATTATTAACCCTTCTGAAGCTGTCTTCCTGTCTTTCCTGTCTGACCAGATCAAGAGTGAACATGTGCTAGCAGCCCTCCTATGTGTTTGCCTGTCTTACAATAACTCAGGGTTCAAAGTAGGTATGAGGTATAGAAATAACTGAACACACAAAGGACTCATAAATTCTCACAAATACTTCAAGCAAAATGATCATCCGTCACCACTATTATATTTCCCATGAGATAACACATTGGGACGGTCAAACTGATATTTGGTATATAACTTGGTTGTGTATTTGAGCAATTCAAAGAATCCAGGCCTTATGACTAGACAGATATGGCTCTTCAGTCCTTGCTGGCTCAGAATGAACCTGCTTAAGGTCATGTCTCCCTTTGAAATCAGTGTCACTGCAAGAAGCACCTTCTGCCAAAAAGCCAACATTGCCTCAGAAACCCCTGACATCTCAAACTCATATAATTACCAACAGCATTGGAAACTTCCGTTTCTCAGATTGCTACTCAGGGAAAGAAACACAAAACAGAAGAGGCAAGTGTGGACAGTCTCAGGATCACCTAATCCAAACAAAGGTTCTCATTGCCATTTGCTAAAGTTGTAGCTATCATTGTTCCTGGGTGGAGGAAGAAAGGATTCCCTGCCCCCCAACCCATTCCCTTGGAAGTTCAAGGGAAAGCTGACACTATACCTCTCCCAAGAGAAGGCAGTACAAAGAAAGAAAGTTGGAGCCTTTCTACAATGGGGAAGTTCATTCAAAAGAGTGAATATCTCTTGATGCTTAGTGGTCATTCCTCTTTGACACAACTTCCAATGATGGGCACAATCAAGGGACCAGTTAGAAATTGCCACATCATCTCAATAGAATACAGTGCCTATCTTCAGTGATTGACCAATGCCCATGTCCAACACCTATTGTTTATGTAGGAGGGCCCACATTAATTGCCTCTTTAGATACTGTACTAAAGATACAAAAGAAAAAAATTCCTTACAAATGTACATAGATAGGGTGATATATATGTTAGGACATGGACAGTAGGACAGAGAAAAGGAGGAATTTTCTATCAAATGGAGTTTTTGCACATTAGAATAAGTTTCTGAGGAAGTTTATAGCATCTGCCTCAGGGAGAATTTAAACAACAAAATATATTCTGTGTCTCTAGTCTCTGGATAGAAGTTAGGAAGGACCATAGAGGTCATACAAGCCACAACCATTGGTATTCACTTTCCCCAAAGGCTCATACAAGACCTAAACCACTACTGCAATGATTTGTGGATTTGTCCACATGAATTATCTGTGTGAGACAAATTTTAGTTTGAAAATAGCCACTTGGCCCATATACTTGGGATCATAGGCTAAAAGAGGAGCACAGGTTTACAGTTGTAATGACTTTAAAGTTCTAATTCAACTCCATTTAATATAGGAAAAAACTGAAGCCCTGATAACTAACTTGTCCAAGGTCACATGGTCTATTGCTCTACCCACTATATACAAGAATCAATAAACATCTTTTGAGTCCCTAGTCTTAGTCCTGTACTGTCAACAATTCAAAAAGCATTTAATAAATGATGACTATGTGCCAAGCACTGAACTATGTTAAGTGTTATAGAAAATATAAATAAGCCATAGTTTCATATGCTCATAGTTTCAGAGCTAGAAGAAACCTCAGGGTATATAGTTTAACCCTCTCATTTTACTGTTGGAGAAACTGACCAGTAGGTAAATGAAAGAACTTGACCAAGGTCACACAGGTAGTAAGGGATAGAGTTAGTACTTAAACCCAGGCCCTCTTACTACAAATACAAGGTTCTCTTTCCCCAATATCATGCTATTTGTGCCAGCTATATAGAAAAGATTTCTGGTTTCATTTTTTAAAATGTCCTATGCATCCCTGAGAGGAGAGCATGGAAGGAGGCACAAATGATTTATTTTGGTACCACATCATCATCATCATCATCATCATCATCATCGCTAGTATTTATATAGTCCCTACTATGTGCCAGACACTGTGCTAAGTGCTTTGCAAATATTATCTCATTTGACCCTCACAATAACCTTGGGAGGTAGGTGTTATTTTTCGAGAATACTTTTGGTAGAACCCTTCCTAAAGAGAGATGGAGAAACTCATAAAGTCCCTGAAAATGATTTTGTCTTCATGATGTCTTTGCTTTTTTGTTTCATTTCTAAAATGTATTCACTCTCAGCTTCTTCCAGGATTGCTCTTAGGTAGTGGATCAAATGTATACAGAGGAAAGTCAGACACCAAGCTAAATATTATTTCTCAAAGTTCGTACTTCTCAAGTTCTTCTTCCCCTGATGCCACTTTTCTTATGACTCACATTTTTTAAAACAATTGAAGACCATCATTTCTTTCCTAGATATCATTATTTGAGTACTCTTTTCTTTTGCTTTAGAGACTTTCAAGAAGACTGAGAATATCTCTGGTGTATCTCATTCTTTTCATTCACATTTTGCACAGGACATTTCCTCTTAGTTTTACCTTAATTTATTGCTTCAAGGACTTCCAGTTTCATCAGAGTGGGTGCCTCTTCCATTGACAGATAGGCATCACTCTACAGAGTTCTTAACTCTTTGCAAGTTTCTGAGTCTAAGAAAAAATAATCATTATCTGATAGCTCTGTTTTGATGCTCATTGTTACAACAATGAGAGGGCAATGAGTTGCTGAGTTTAGGTGAACAGCCTCAAGTTAGATTTTGAAATGGAGCTTAATGAAAAAATAAAAGGCAAGATTTATATATTCAAGGACTGGTCTCTTGGAACTTTAGTCTCTTGGAAGTGCTCTCAAGGTCATGGCTAAATAGTAGCCAAAGAATTGGTCCCTTTTGGTAGATGGAATGTGAAAACTAATTCATACATCTTCTGAAGTAAGGTGGGTTCCTTGTTTGGCAATAATAGAAAAAACAACCACTTGATCAATTACATGTTTTCACTTTTCCACTGTTTGTTCAAACAATTTCTATTCCTTCTGGAGTCAACAGAAAACTAATGGACATATTGCCTTCAGAAATATTAACAGCAAACTAAAACTAATGGCCTTTTTATACCAAATATATTTTAGATAAAGAGTTTTCAAAAGGAGTCAGGGAAATGACTTAAAGAAAAGATTTTCATTAGGAAGAATCATTAAAACAACTGATTGCTCTTCAGTTCTGAGTCTTTCACAAGCATCTAACATTCCCTGGCTTGCAGGTTTGACCATATGTCATGTTATAGACATTTAGTTTATGTGGTTTAATTTTAGGAGTACAAGGAAGGACCTCCCACTCCCAAAATAATCTCCTTGTCTACTCTATGATGTTTAAACTTCCTTTAATAGGATACAGCAGTCTTTTTCAGTCCTAATTAGAGCTAAAGCTTAATATACGGGTACCCCTGAGGGAAGAAATTCATTGACTTACATCCATGTTATAGCATACATTAGATAGAATATATGTTTGCCTAACTGGAGAGTAAATTTAGATGGGGAAATGTTTGCTGGAAGGACTGTCCACTAATTAAATGATAGAAAGCAAAGCTAAAGACACTAGGGGAGCTTCATCTACTTTACAATTCTTCCTTGGGGTGACTCTTGTCACCATACTGAGTAAATTATTAATCAGTCAGCAAGCAATTAATTGCTTATTATGGGCCAGACATTGTGGCAATGTCAGTTTAGTGGCTAAACCCTGGGGATACAAAAAAGGCAAATATGTATACCCTATGCTCAAGGAACTCACATTTTAATGAGAGAGACACCATGTAAAAAACCATGCACGTATACAATATATATAGAATAAATTGAAGGTAACCTCCAAGGAAGGCAACAAGTAGTCAAATTCTCTTTCAAGATTAAGGCATAATCAGGAATTTTTGAACCTTGGAATGAGGCAGGAAAGATGCCTTCAAATGGAGAAAAAGTGGGTCCAGAGATCCTAGGACATTGGCAGGAGGGGTAGTAAAAAGAGCTCATTCCTTCAAGTCATTGGGTACTTTCTATCCCACAAGCATCTACCAAATGTTTTCTCTGTGTTAGGTACTGGAGATACAATGAAAACCAAGCAGTCCCTGCCTCTAAGGAGTTTACATTCTACTGTAGGGGAAGAGGAAAAGAACACACAATACAGCATAATTTGAGGAAGGAAGGAGCATCAGTGGCTAGGAGGACCAGAAAGTTCCTATACACTTGCCACATAGAGTATATGAGATGAGCCTCAGAGGAATTCTGAGAGGCAGAGGTGAGGAGAGAGAGAGCACCCCAAACCTGAGGGAAGTCTTTTCAAAGGCAAGAAAATAGGAGATGGGATGCTGAGTTCTAGTAAAAGCAAGTAGAGCAGTTTTTCTGAAATGCAATGTATAGAAGAGCAGAATAGAATAAAATAAGCCTGAAAAAGAGAACCATTTTTTAGTAGATAAGTAGTTAAAGTACATGGCAGAAAAATAAAAAGCAGTCCTCAAAAGAACTATAAAGCATAGCTATTGCCTCAATTATTATGTTAATTCCGGTACAATGCTATTGTTAAATGTCGTTAAAAAGGCATTGGCCATAAGTATTTTTAATCAAGATAAATATGGAAAATTTCCTACTAGGCAATGCTATTATTCTTTTTATTCTCCTATGTTTAGGAACTATGTCCTATTTTTCTAGGAGTTCTCATAAAATGGTTTAAATGAAAAGGTTTTGACAATTATTTTGACCTTTTACCCATTGTTAGCATGCTTGACAATTGTGTTTAGTTGTTCTTTTGCTCATTATCCTAGCTTTGCTCTGAGATCAAATTGTCTGATGGAAAAGGGGAAAGCTCTTAATTTTATTCTTTGAATGAACAAAAACTTGAGCAAAATCCCAAAAGGTCCTCTGATGTGGGTCTTTTCTTTTTTTAAAGAATACCATACACTCAAAAGTCCAATTTGTCCAGGTTGGAACAAAAACAGCAAAGAAAGATAATCAAGCATCATATCAATTCATAATGCATTTATACCCAGATGCAAATGGTTGCCAGTGTAGTAAACAAAAATTGAGTTTGTACATTACCTGTCAGTATACTAACGACTCCAATAGGGATCATTTAACAGGACTTTTCTCTCAGCTCTCCAAGCCTATGCCAATTCAATTCAAGCTCTTGTAGGAGCTGCCAAGCTGTAAAATCTTTGAGTTCAGTCTTGGTGACTAGCTCCATAATGGAATACTAATTACTAGTTCAAAAAAATGGGCAATAGCTAGTCATGCATGTACTAGTAAATATTTAATGACCAGCTCTCAGTGGGTGGAGGAATGTATATGTGATACACTTTTAAGTTTAAATTGTTCTATTAACATTTTCTCCATCACAAAACAATAAATTAACCCTAATTTGTAGCATTTGCCAATTTCAAGGTATAAATGTTCATATTGAAAATTTAACAATTCTGTAAGACAGTATAAGCCGACTCCAGGACACTCTCGGCTCACAGCAGGGTATACCCTCCAAAGAGGGTAAAGATTAGAATTGAGACTAGCTTTCTGATTTCATTGATACAAGAAATTCATGAGTGAGGAAACTCTCACTACCAATGTAGATCGACACCTTCTCTGCAAGTCATCATCTTCAAGAGTGGTCTAGTGGCATGCTCAAGATCACAAAGCCAGCCTGTGTCAGAGGAAGGACTTGAATCCAGATCTATTCCCTATAGCATGTTGCCTCTCTTCATAGCCCATAGAACAGAAAAAAAGCACAAAATAAAAATCTATGACCCTATTACCCCTTAGTGCTGTGTGGCCCCTTTCTAGCTAGTAGCATAGAGCAAAAGAAGGCATATGGAGCTAAGAATCACAATTGTTGCAAACACTAATTTTCATATAGAGTGTTTTATGAATATTAATATAATGCTAACTTTGTCCACTAACTGATGAGTTAAGGTACTACTGGAAGAACTAAACCTAAAACACATTAAATTTATGCTATCAATAAAGCTAGAAAACATAAAGGAAATTCAATAGAAGCTGATAGGCCCCCCTTTTTGGGAAAAGCAAGCAAACAATGTGCTTTTATTGTGTATTCAAAGGCAATAAGAACTATCATTTCATGGGGCAGTTGGTCATCTCACTTTGCAGTGTTCACAATAAGCATAAACAAACTTACCATAGTGAATATCACTGCAGCTGATGCTTTAAGATCTACTAGTAGAGAATGAAGATGTCATGCTTCAAACTGCATCAAGGTTTTCTTTAGTGAGGAGGAGGGACTACAAAACCTGTGTTGGAAAATATGCTTTGTGATCGAGAAATGAAATTAGACCAATGGTATATAAACTATTCCCTTCCAAGCAATGATGATGTGGTTCCACAAATGTTACAAAAGAAAAACCATGCAGGTAATGGTCATAGGAAGAAGGCTTGAAGTGATGATTGGTTACTCCATGCCAAGGTAGCCACTTGTTTGCCTGACAGAAACAATTGGGAAATCTAATGAATTCCCAGAATGTGTGTGTGTGTGTGTGTGTGTGTGTGTGTGTGTGTGCATACTGTGTATGGTGTCTGTGTGTATATACATACAGAGAGGTTTTTATTTGTATCTCCAGTGCTTAGCACTATGCCAGGCATATAGGAGATGCTTAACATACATTTAATGTATGTTTTTTGGAGTGAGAGAGAGAGAGAGAGAGAGAGAGAGAGAGAGAGACAGAGAGACAGAGAGAGAGGCAGAGAGATCCCTTGAGTCTCACAAATTTTATCAGAAAATAAAAGACAGGAATGGAAAATTGTCCTCAAATATCTGCAAATATGAAATACTATTAGTAGAAATAAATAATAATTCACTGGACACATCCAAGAAGAAAGCGAACAATAAAAACCATGGCCTCATAATCTACTTAGAAATAAAATCTACTTAGAAATAAAAAAAAAGAAATTGGAAGAAATTGGAAGAAACTGGAAACTAGAAACTGGAAACTCTAACACAATTAACCAAACTCAACCTCAGATCTTTCTGAAACTTGATAGAATGGAACTCATGACTAGAATATGGCCAAGGAAATGCATACCTTATTAAAACAGACTAGGATAGATGAAAGGGACAGCGAAGGAGCATTTTATATTGAAAAGACTCAATCATGTTGGGAAATAGTATAGATAATTTGACAGAGACTCAGTGGAGAAAGAAAAAAAGTCATATTATTCTTAGAGTATATATACTATAGGCCACCTCTACATCAAGATGAAATAGGTGAAGAATTTGGGAAACATGGGATTTTGGCATGATATAGCAGTGACGTGGAAGTTCGGCTCTCACAAAAGACGAGAAGCTAATTAAATTTTTAGTATGTATTAACAATAATTTCATTCTTCAAGAGGTGAAGGAAGTAGCAAGAAGAACTGCTGGTCTAAATTAGATTCTGATCAGGAACAAGGAACTAGTTGTTGAAATAGATATAATAAGACCCTTGGGAGGATGTGGTAGATAGAATTTGTGACAGAGAAAATAAAAAGGATGCTGGACCTATTCTAAGAATAATACCAAATTTGGGAAAATTAGTTTCAGAGTTTAGGGAAAGGTTGGGAATAATCCCAAGGTCCAGAATCTACAGAGGATACCTACCCAAGAAGGATATGAAGAGTGGAAAAAGGGATTTTGATGCCACAAAATAATTATGATGTTAAAGAAAAGGTAAACATTCTAAAGAGATTCATATGAATGCCCAGGGCACTCATTAATCAACTTACATTTTCAAAGAACACATATAGAAAATGGAAAAAAGGAGATGCTATTGAATACAAAAGGGTGGCACATTTCTGTGACAAAAGCAACAGAATCACCAGTGCTACCTGGCAGGAAGACATAAAGATGACAAAAAGGACTTTTAGTGAGAAAAGAGAAGGAACAAATAAAGGGTAAGACTGATGCTAAGGAAGGTACAGTGGCCCCTTCACGTGGACTAATTTTGTGATGAAAAGGGTCAGAAAACATGTTTTTACTTAAAAAAAGTTTTATCAACTAGCAAAGGATGATTTAAGATTCTGCTCTTCTCACAGATGAACAATTTGATCTCTGAAAAAATTGAAATGAACTTTGGTTTAAGAGAAAATACTAAAATATGTTTGAAAAAAAGTTTTCAGGCAGGATTTGAATAGTTTAGGACAGAAAAACTGTGACTCAAATCACTTTGCAATGGATATGAGATAATACCTCATTTGTATTTGAATAATT
This sequence comes from Trichosurus vulpecula, assembly GCF_011100635.1. Classification (NCBI taxonomy): domain Eukaryota; kingdom Metazoa; phylum Chordata; class Mammalia; order Diprotodontia; family Phalangeridae; genus Trichosurus; species Trichosurus vulpecula. Next base: position 54,493,653 of record NC_050578.1, read on the forward strand.
TATTGGTTTAAAGAGACAAGAAATAATTTTATTATCATTAATTTTTATTATTTATTATTTTAGTCATTTAGTTTTATTGTTCATTTTGTTAATCTTATCAATATTGTTTTATTATCAATAATTTATTACTGAAAGTTGGTAAATATTAATTATGAAGAAACAGTTTTGAGGACACAAAATGTGATGGAGGATAATGGTGCCTCAACTGATTTGCATAGAACTGTTTTAACACAACAGAATAAAACTAACAAAATGAAAAGTCATATATCTGTTTAGTGAGTATAGGATAATTAAGCAAGGACTGTTAATTTCACATGAGGAGATGTGATGAGTTTGTACCTTATAAGTGAAACTTGAGTCCCTGAGCAGTAGGAGTCTGAATTAAGCCACTGAAAAGTAGGAGGCGGAGGCTGAGAAGTTATTGTGGTGAAGAGACTGAAAAAGTCAGGAGAGGAAGATTTCACAGGGGATTGAAAAGTAGTTTTGTGTTTCTTAAGAACTCTTTTGAGAACTCAGAAGCTAAAGTAGTCAGCTATGGAGAAGAGTTTAGCTGTTAGTTCCTGGTTGGCTGAATAAAGTTTGGGGTTCTAGTCATTGCCCTTTGATGTAACCTAATAAGAGAGGTGAAGGCTTGACCAGTGGGCTAATTGTGCACTGCAACACTCTGCTCAACTTCTGAAATAAGGGCACTAACCCAGAGAGAGCACAAGGCATTTATGTGACCCAGAAATCTTTGAATATTGCACCTTTCAAGTGTTAATGTTCTCCAGAGTTTTCTGATATATGGTCTTCTTTGTTATATATTCAAATTGATTTATCACAAAACAAATCACTATCTATGTGCCATAGACAGTAGAGTTCTCAAGAATTAAAATATGTGCATTTATAAAAAGAAATATTAAAGCATATCCTTTGTCATGCCTTGTTGCAATTTGTGCCTTATGAAGATAGCTACCTTGCCTCCTCCTAGGCTTGGCTTGGCACTAATGAATCATTTCAAGTGATGCCATCTGATTCCTCCTTTATTCATATACTGCTTTTTAAATAAACTTTCATCATTTCAGTCTTATCAAAATGGAGTCATGGCCATTATTATGCAAATAGTCCAAGGAAAAGGAAGAAAATAAAATAAAAGAAAAAAAATAAGATAATAAAGGAATCAGTAATGTAAAAGGCACCAAGAAAGATAAAAAATACATATCAAGATAATATTCAATCCCCAAGTTCTCAGACTCTGAGAATTTATATCAATTAATCTAAATTTGATCCTTTTATTTATCAGATAATCTTATGAAAGACTGGATCTTCAAATTAGATTATTTTATAGGAAGCAATTTCTAAACAAGGAAAAGAAGCCATTTAGAAAGATATGTTAGTATTGGAACAAACTCCATCTCTCTCTTAATCTAATGTCAAACTCCATTCCCATTGTGCATTTATTACAGAATAATTTGTGTTATATTGTTCTCTGCATATGCCCTATCCTCCTTACTAAACTGTAAGCTTCCTGAAGGCAGGAACCATGTACTATTTATTTTTGCATCATTAACCACTAGCACAGGAAAGAGCTAGTAAATGCGTGTTGTGTAAATGAATGACCAAATAAATATCTTGAAGATCTCTTGGTGAAAAAAAAATTAGTACTTGAGAACTTAGAAACACAATGACTTGAAGTGTAGTAGTTCCAATCAGGTGTCACATTCTCAGAGAATAAAAAATTATATTCTACTCTTGAACAATAGTAATACTGAAATTAGATAATAATTAGAATGTTTCCTATTCATAACAAAATAAAAAGTGATGTGGTAATCCAATACAACCTCATATTTCAAAAAAAAATTATATATAACATTTTGAAATAGATGTAGATGTTTCACAATTTACATTCTGAGTTTTGGTTAAGGGTTAAAATGATTTATAACTTTTCCTTTCTTTAGTACATAATATAGTTCTTTTTCAAGTACCATAATATATACATTGTGTGTTTTTTAAATGTTTTTTAACATTTGCATATTGTTTTCTTTCATTAGAACAAGAGCTCCTTGAGAGCAGGGACCATTTGGTTGCCTTTCTTTGAATATCCAGTGCTCAGCTCAGTGCCGGGTGCACAGTGCCGGGTACATAATAAGCATTTATTAACTGTTCGTTGATTGACTATCTATTAATTCCGCTACTCACAACTCTCCTCCTTCTTGTGGTTGCCAAAAGGTTCCAGGATATGCCAAGCACAGTTTCAGTTGGAATCAAAAATACTCCTTTCGGGAAATCCTAGATTATGGTTGAAGATCTCTGGATGAAAAAAAATTAGTACTTCAGGACTTAGAAACACAATGACTTGAAGTGTACTAGTTCCCATCAGGTGTCACATTCTGAAAGAATAAAAAATTACATGCTACTCTTGAACAATAGCAATACTGAAATTAGACTAATAATTAAAAGGTTTCCTATTCGTAACAAGGTGAAAAGTGATGCGGTAATCCAATACAACAGCATATTTCCAAAAACAAGAAATATAAATTAAATATAACATTTTGAAATAGATATAGATGTTTCACAATTTATATTCTGAGTAGGCTAACATATATTTGAGCTTGTCAGCCTTGTGCCCTGGAAAGCTTTGGAATGCAATGAAGATGGGTCTTCCAAGTGGCCTTGGAAAAATGACAAATATGGGGAATTCAGAGAAACATGGGGAAACTTGTATGAATTGTTCAGAAGCAGAGAAAGCAGAACCCCTCAAAAATATATAATGACTACAACAATGGAAACAAAAATGACACTAAAATGCAACAGAATTCAGCTTAAATGCAATGACAAATACTGTCTATGTTATGCATTCCCTTCTCTCCAATGGAATGCAGCCTCCTTGAAGGCAGGGACTATTTCTGCACCTCTGCTTCCTCATTTGTAAAATGGGAATGATAACATTTGTATTTCTTTTTTAAATTTTTTTGAGGGGGGAAGGCAGGGCAATTGGGGTTAAGTGACTTGCCCAAGGTCACATGGCTAGTAAGTGTGTCAAGTGTCTGAGGACAAATTGGAACTCAGGTTCTCCTGACTCCAGGGCTGGTGCTCTACTCACTGCACCACCTAGCTGCCCCAATATTTGTGTTTCTTACTACACAGGATTGTTACAAAGATCATATAAGATAATACAGGCCAAACCAAAGCACTGATCCTTTGTCATATTGGCTGGAACTAAGCATTGTCACAACGCTGCAGATACCTAGGAAAAGATACATTTGGAGACATACACTCTGCCCTAGCTGCTTCCCTGCTGGTCATTGCCCAAGGAAAAAGATATGATGACTGAACACATTAGGGAAGCAGGAAAGCCCTGGCCATGTTCACAAGGCTCATTGGAGTCTCATTTTCATTCCGTAAATGTTCCAGACTGCACAAAAGTCACCAAGGTATGCCCATGAAATAAAATCTACTGGCGTAGAAATCCTCTCTCTCTCTTCCTCTGTAAATATCAAGGTAATAGCATAGTATCATGGCAAGAACACCAAATATGGAGCCAGACTAATGCTGATCACAGTAGTGCTAATGGTCTCTCCCCATCACGATTCTTTTTTTCCATGTTTCTCATAGCTGGGAAGGAGTCATAACTTCACCTTCCTACATGGATGTAGGGGACAATGGTTCACATCAGTAAGGGAGTAAACATCTTTCCTCCCTTCATTTTCATGGAGTATTTGTTGCCAATGTCCCTATAAGCTTCTCTCTTTGATATGCTGTCTTTCCTGGTGCCAATCTTTCCACATAGCTCTAGGCATGCACTTCATATGTCATTGCTCCATGTCCATCATTCTCTGTCCAGGGCTCTTCCTTTTTGCTCTTTTCTCAAAGGGCTGGTTGTTGCCAATAACCATTCTAGTTATACCTAATACCACAATGACCCAAGCTGTGCTCTGGAAATCCTGCCAGGAGAGTCTGCTGACTCTTCCATCTTACTTTTGCTGCATCCCCACTTAGAGACTTGAATATAAATTTTAACGTCTAATCTGCCCAGAGATTCTCTTCTCTCTATTAAACAAACTTTTTCTTGTTCATATCATGAACACTAGTGGTCAGCTTCTCTTCCTAGGTCAGCTCGTCTGCCAAACCTTCTAACAGTTTTCTGCCTTCTTATTCATCTACTCTCTTGGAAAGTTTTGTCTTGTTTTTTCTCTCTAGAGCAGGGATTTTAACCTAGGATGCCACTGAGGTTCTGCTGATAGATTTCAGAAGCTCTGTGAAGATAGGGAAGGATATGTTTATTTTCACTAACCACTAACTAAAATTACCATTTCCTTCAATTAAGAATTTTTTTAAAAAAATTCTTCGCCAGACTGCTGAAAAGGCCTATGACACAAAAAAGGTTAAGAACACCTGATGTAGAAAGGTATGCACTAATTCACTGATAAGCTGAACATTTTATAATTTCTGAAGGCCAAAAATTAGTCAGGACTTCCCATTTCTCATTGGAAACAACAGCTGCAAGTGGTACCTGCATACCTTGGGGCACTTCTTAGAATGTAGAATTCAAATAGAAATCTGGCAATCAACCCTAGTTTAAGTGAAATTCTGTGATTTTCCATGCAAGTGACTATCAGAGGAGTCCTGATGAAAAGAAGAAATAGACATGTGTTTATATTAAGAATCATTCCCCGTAGAGGATATTTCAGAACTTTCCCAGTCACTTCAAGGTCTTCATTCTACCTGTATAGACATTACTCTTTGAAGATAACTCACTTTCTTGCTTTTCATGAAAAGGTACAAGCCACCATCAGACATGACCTCCCCCTACTTCCCTCCTCTCTTTTCGAATTTTCTCTATATTTTAATGTATTCTCTTCTTTCAGGAAGAGTTGTATTTCATTCTTAACAAAGGTAACCCCTTGTGACTGCAGCTTTTATTCTATCCTCTAGAACTTTGTTCCTCCACTTGCCCCCTTTCTCTTTCTATCTCTTTGTCTCTTGATATCACTTTCTGTCTCTGTCTTTCTGTCAATCTCTGTCTCCTCGCTCCATCTCTCCTATCTCTCTATCTCCCTCTGTCTCCCTCGGTCACTCCATTGCTCTGTCTCTCTGTATGTCTCTCTCTGTCTCTCTCTCTATGCCTCTCCAGTCTCTCTGTCTCTGTCTATCACTGTCTCTCTCCTCTGTGTTTCTATTTGTCTTTCTATCTCTGTCTGTCTCTGTCTCTCTGTCTCTGTCTCTCTCTCTCTCTCTCTCTGTCTCTCTCTCTCTCTCTCTCTCTCTCTCTCTCTCTCTCTCTCTCCTTTCTACACTCACCAGTTAACATTCACTCTTCAGTTCCTTAAAATGTATACTTTATCCTCACCACTGCTTGAACTATTCTTTCAAGGGTCAACTTCTTGATTTCAAAATGATTTTCTTCCTCCCTGACTCCTCACCTGCATTAGACACCACTCACCAACATCTCCTTTATGAAACTCTCCTGGGCTTCCGCAATGGTGTCCTTTTCTCATTCTCCTCCTACATCTTTGGCCATTCCTTCTCTATGCAAAGCTTCTCTGGTCAAAACTCATTATATACCATGAATGAATGACTAATGAATGAATGATAAAGTAAATATTAACTATTAAGCATATACTAACTACTATTTAGCACTCTACTAAGAGCTGGGGGCACAAATAAAAGTAAGCAAAATAGTCCCTGCCCTCAAAGAGCTTATATTGTAACAGTGGAAGATAACATAAAAAGTGGGGAGAGAAAGGGTATGGTATATATGTGGCAACATGATACGGAAGCTGCAGGTGTACTGTGGAGGTATGGTTCCTGGCCAAAGGAAGAAAAAAAGGCAAAGCTCACCCAAGGACAAAAGTTCTTGAGGAAAGGGAATGAGAGGGTGGCCCAAATTCAGGCATCATGTTTTTATAGTGCCCTTTGGGCAAGAAATAAGCCTCCAACACTTTATATACCCAGATATCTGGTAGGTCCTAGAGATCATAGGATCATAAAGCTAGAGCTAATGAGAACCTCAGAGACCCATAGTGCAGATGAGGCAACTGAGGGCAGAGACTAACTTGCCAGGGAGTAAGCAGAAGAACTAGGATTTCAACTCTGGCTCCAACATCTGTTGTGTGTTTTGCAGTACCTCAGAGGTGCTATCCATTGGAAGAAACCCAGTTTTTCTAGTCCTACATTATTGAAGATTATCAGGCTCCTAGGAGGTCATATTGGTCTCAGTACTATTCCCATAGGCTCTTAGCTGTTTAGGGGGAGAAGGAACCAACCAAGACAAATACCACCCCCCATCATACCTATTTTGAAACTGATAACTGCCCCCACCCCAGTGATCAGAAAACTGGAAATAATTCCCAAGAGCCCTCTCATTGAAGGTCTAGGATCTCTAAAGGAAAAATGCACCCCTTGTCTTTTTTGATTTAGCTATTGCATCTTACTTAATCTCTCTGGCCTATTTTATTTGACCCAGACTTCAAGCATTCACCCACATTAATTCAAAGTGATAGGTGGGAACTGCTGCCAGCATTGTAGCCTGACCTGTCTAGGAATCAGATCAAAGGTTTTCTCTACTTCTCCAGCAAAAATGGCCTCCAGCTTATTTTAGTCATGATATGACCCATAAATTATTCCTGGTTGTGTGTGTGTTGGAGTGTATTATAAAGTTCTGAAAGAAGGCCATCCCTTTTATAGACCTGGTATTTCTTTTGACATGTCCCGTCTGCAGCTTCCCCCACTTAACTGCCAAAGCAATAAATGAGCTCTGTACTCAAGATTGGAAGAACAAAATGAGAGAGTATTGCTATACAAAATGATAGCAAATGGATCCCTGAGTGTCCTCCCAGGTGTCTGGAGTGTTGTTGGCAGGGCTTGGTTCCTATATGACAAAGGATCAGCATTTGGGTGAAGATAGAATGTGGGATAAGACCTTCCAGAGTTGGCTATGGATGGAACTGGTTTGGAGATTCTACTCCATCACCATAACAGTGTTGTTTGAAAGTTGATCTGTAACAGGAAGGAGGGGAGGGATGGGGATTTTGGGATGGTAGTGGATTAAAGATGCCTGGGGAAGAATTGGCCACCCTTACTTGGGGCTAACTTAAGTTTCGTCAGTTCACTTGCCTAGAAAATGCTGATGTATTAGGGCTTCAGGCACATCACATCCATGCTAAATATCAAACAATAGTGTTCATTTATTAGTAGTTTATGATCTACCTACCTACCTACCTTGACGAGTATTGTCATATGTGATCTTCATAACAACACTGTGAGGCAAGAGGCACTAATACTGTAAGGGCAAGAAAAGTGGGACTTTTTGTTGTCTTTTGTTTTGAAGTGCTTCTCAGCACTAAGGCAATCAAAAGCCTTTGATTGAGTCTTGCCTTTGTTTGTAAAAAGACCCACACCTTTTTGCTAGTTTAGGTCACCAGAGGTGTGAAGCCCTCAAGATGTATGAAGTGCTCTGACCCTGAAGAAATGTATATATACTCTGAGGTTAGCATTTTGTTTGGGGTTCACTCATTGGAAAAGTGCTGGTGTGGAGACTCTGGGTAGCCATTAAGGAGCCCCCTGGCTTTGAAAAACCCAGATGTTGGTGCTTCTCTCTCTGGTAATTATGTATGTAATGTCTTGGTCAGATAGCTAGAAGCCTGTCTGTTGATTTGTGTTATTTTGCTCTGTTTATATTTCTCTGTTTGTAATTTCTGTTTGTCTTTGCTCTGAAGTTCAAGGTGCTAACTTTTTCCCCTGAATCAAGTGAATGGTATATGTATGTTTAATTAAAGTAAGATTATTAACCCCTTAAAGTTGCCTTCCTTAGAAAAGCAGATCAAAGAACCTGTGCTAGCAGCCCTCCTGTGTGCTGGTGTTGCTGGTCTTACACAGACACAGTAACGGCAAATAGAATTGTTGTTACAAGCATCCTCATTCCTATTTTACAGATAAAGAAGTTGAGGTACAGGAACAGTCACCACCCTCAAGAAGGATGCATTCCATTGGGGAAGGGGGAAGAGTAACATGGATGAGACTGATCATTGCATTGAGTCTGAGCTCAATAGCCTTTTAATATAATTTTTATTTACATCCCTCTCACCCCAATCCTGTCTTTTCAATGATTTTGGTATGTGCCTAAATTTTCTTATGTATGAACAACATCCCTTCAGCATTCAACAAGTATTTATTAATGGGAACTACTATGTACTATACTTGGTGCTGAGGATATAGATATAATAATGAAACTATCCCTTTACTTTGTGGTGGGGAGTGGTGGGAGGGAGCCATGATTAAAAATAAGTAAATAAAAAACATGTAAATAAATACGTGTTAATATTTGTAAAAATGTATGTAAATAAATAAAAAATAAGCAAACAAAAGTATGTAAAAATTAAATAGAAAGTTATTTGGGGCCTAACTTGGACTATCAGTACCTCACGGTAAAAGTAAGATTTGAATTGAACCTTCAAAGAAGCTGGAGAGAATTGTGAGGAAGGAATGTATTCTAGACACTGGGAACAATTTGTACAAAGACATATTTTAATAAAGCCAGTTATAATAAAATATCTATTGTATGTAGAAGAATAGCATGTAGTAAGCCTGGGAAGGAAGATAGTGAAGGAATTTAAATGACAAACAGAAGCATTTGTATTTTACAAAACATCTTAAGGCTTCTCCAGTCACCTCCTTCTTATAGAAGGGACCAGGGTAGAACTTTGCCTGGGAGACACTCAGAGTGCACAACACCTAGATGATAATTGACTCGAAAGAGCAGCCAGAGCAGTTATAAATATGAACTATAACATACATGGAAATCATAAGGGAATGTGAGCTATTAATATGATAACAAAGATAGACACAAACATTTGAAAGCATGAAATAGGTTTAATATGTACAGAAAATTTCAGTGCAACCTCCCACCTCTGAAACAGAGGGTCTACAGTGAAACTCAAATTCACAAGCCTTTACTCCTTATGGCTACAGTTGACATTCCATATGCTATTGACCCGAATTTTCAGCTCCAATGGTCAAATCTCCATCAGTTCAATGTCAGTCACCTGCTTAGTGGAGAGATCAAACCCTTAGGGATGCTCTGCCTTCAATCTGATTTTCTTTTTGCACTAGTTGTCTGTCTCTAGAATCATACCTCTATGACTCTAACCTCTATCAGATCCATCTGAATCTTAAGATCAAGGGACAAGTTCACTAGTTGGATAATTTATTTGCATAGTTCCAAGTCCTACCACCAATCCCTCCCATCCTCAAATCATTTCTAAGTTGAGACCTCTACTGACTTGGATTCTAGACTAATTTCAAGTAATTTTCAAATTCATTTTGCTCCACATATAGTAAATACTTTAATATTCTAATATTTCTAGATTTTCAAAGAAAGACTAAATTAACCCTATTCCTCTTATTTAATAAACAAGAGGCACGTTAACTCTGATATTAAGAAGGCACAGTAGAAAGAGCACTGGTTCTAGTGTCACATGACCTGGGTTCAAATCCTGCCTAGGACACTATCTGTGTGACCTTGGGCAAGTTACCTCCCCGTCAAAATATACAAAGTCACTTACTACCTGTGTGACCTTGTGTAAATTGCTTAATCTCCCTGGACCTCAGTTTCCCCAACTCTACAGTAAGAGACAGTTCAAAAAATCAGATGTACAGCTGGGAGAGGAATAAATGTTGGCTAGCCTAGGACCCTCCCCCAATATGGAGGCCCTGGGTGGAACTCATCAGTGGGGGAAGGGAGCCAGAGAAGGATCTTCTAGGGTAAGACTGAAGTTGAGGCATGGTGTTGAAGTCCGGAGAAGCTTCAACTCACTTTTAGGAAAAAATGTTCTGTATGTCATTGATGTGCCTGATAGTAGTTATTAAAATCTGATATTCATTTCAATTCAACAACTCTTTACTGATTGTATATTATGTATAAGAGTACTATGACAACTTAAAAGGAACAAGTCTATGAAACTGTTATATACCTGTCTGATGGTTTTTATGAACATTTCTTAGAAATTTCCTGATGGAGAGTTGTGGATTCAAATAAGGGAGACAGATATAGATATAGATATAGATATAGATATAGATATAGATATAGATGATATAGATATAGACATAGACATAGATCAATATAGAGATAGATATAGGTATAGATATAGACATAGACATAGACACAGATATAGATATAGATATAGATGATGGATGTAATGTATGTGTATACACACACTTATATGTACATATATACACACAATCTTCTCTCTCCTCTGTAGGTCGTAAAAATGATGATTATTGTTGTGGGGACATTTGCCATCTGCTGGCTTCCCTATCACATATATTTCATCATTACTGGCATATACCAGCACTTGAATCGATGGAAATACATCCAGCAAATCTACCTGGCTATCTTTTGGCTGGCCATGAGTTCCACCATGTACAATCCAATTATCTATTGCTGTCTCAATAAGAGGTAAGGATGAAATGAACAAATGTATGAATATAACTTTATTATGAATTTTGTATACAAATACATTGAGTTCTTCTTCATTCATGATGTAAATTTCCAATAGGAGAGAAAGAGGAGTAAAGGATTACTTGTAGATGCTTTTAAAATTTCTTGCCATTTTGGCAATAGAAGGAAATACATTGTTTTAAGAATTGCATTTTAATCAGCCAAATAAGCATTTATTAAGCACCTACCTATCTTGTGCTAGTCATTGGGAATACAAAAATAAGAATGAAAATAGTCCCTGCCATCATGGTATTTATAATCTAGGGGGGAGAGACAGCAAATATATACAGATATACATAAAATAGATACAAGGTGACTGACTTTCTTTAAAGGTTCTGATTCATCTGATCTTCAAAATTTGGCCCATAATTTGGTCTTCAGCAGAAAGTTTGTCAGACAAAGAACTATGCGTTCAATTTTTTTAAGAGGTGAATTAACATTTTTAAACATAAAATTACATACATTACCAATTAGAGGAATAATAGTGAATTCTCTTTTTTCTTTAGCGTTACTCACTTGTTCCTCCCCCCACCCCCCACCCCAGGAGTCTTCCTAACTCCAGTTATGTTTGGGAAATATGTTTTTTTGTTTAACTTAAGAGTGTTAGAATTCACAGTCAAATTTAGAATGCATCTCAAAATAAATTAGAAAGAAGTTGTTTCCGTTGGCACCATTACCTGCAATTTTCTCTTCTTTGGCAGGCTTGACTCACTGAACGGCCCCTACTATATATACTTCTGCCAAGTTGTTCATTTCGAATCTCACTTCTAGCCATTTCTTCTTTTCTTCTAGCCAAATAAACCATGTTGTTTATGATACACTGTTTGCATATTTTAAAATAAACCGAGAAGAAAATGTTAGCTGACTTTTTAAAAGATTTTTCCTTATAGAAACTAAAGTCTATTGGATGGCTTTATATGAAATTTTAATTCCTTCTCAGAAACTAAGCAACACTAATTCAAAAGCAGTAAGACTTCAAAGAAGAAAAAAGTATCTTTAAAAAATAATTGCAAAGAAACATGCTTTGAATGAGACATGCTTATTGAATCTTGGAATATGAGTCTTTGAAGCAAGAGGCCACTAAAGATATCCCCCTTTATCTAAGCCATTGAAGACACAACTGTAGACTAGCGGTCTCCAAACTTTTTTGATCACACCCCTTTAAGAAAAAAAAATTGAGTATGTATACCTCTAATATATTTGTATTTACTTATAAATTTTATGTGTATACTACTGTACTAATAATTATACATTTTATGAAACTTACACAAAATAGGGATTTTGAAGGGATGAAATAAAGTAGAAATAATAGTTTACATTAGATCGAATAGGGAGCTATTTGGAGTTTGTTGAGTAGGGAATGGATATGGGCAACTCTTTTCTTCGGGAAAATCTCTTTGGTGCTATGTGGAGGATGGATTGTGTTGCAGAGAGACTGGTGAAGCAAGGAGACCATTTGGGAGGCTATTATAATAGTCACGTGAAGGTATGCCCCACTCAAAAGGAAAATGTGAGAGGCAGAGTTCTTACTCACCAGCTCCTGTCAAAGTTCAGAGATTGACCTCAGTGGTCAGTAGGTTTTTCTTTTCACCTTGTTAATTATTCTCATTACTTTTCTCCAAACCCTTTCAGAGTTTTTCCTTCAAGTTGTGGAAGCCTAACTTTGGAAATAGTACTCTAATAAGGATCTTGCTGATTCTATGTACAGGGAACATTTTCCTTTTAATTCCTACATCCCAATAATATGATTTTATAAAAATCATATTGCTGTTGCTTTCAGCCTACCACACGTTATGACCCCTAAATACGTTAACTCTATTTGCAATAGTCATTCATTTCCTATATCCTGTGTTCTTACTTGAATATATAATAGACAATATGTGTTCAAATTCATATTTAATATGTGCCTATTATTTGAAAGAAAGAGTACTAAACACTAGGAATTCAAACATTAAAAACAGCACAGTGTTTTTTCTAAAGGAGAAGGGGAAGTTAGGTGGCACAATAAAGAGAGCACCAGGCCTGGAGTCAAAAAGACCTGAGTTCAAATCCAGCTTCAGATACTTACTAGCTGTGTGACCCTCGGCAAGTCACTTAACCCTGTTGGCCTCAGTTTCCTCATCTGTAAAATAGCTACAGAAGGAAATGGCAAACCACTCTAGTATCTTTGCCAAGAAAACCCCAAATAGGGTCATGAAATGACTGAATGACAACAATCTAATTGGAAGGCCTTCCAAAGGCCTTGAAAATAACCAAGCATTTGCTTTTATAATAGTACCTACCTAATACAGTAGTTGTAAGAATCAAATGAAATAATGAATGTAAAGCACTTTGTAATTTTAAAGCACTATAATGTTAATTGCTGCTGTATCTTTCTATGTATTTTATCTTTATTGTTTCTGTGAAGTGATAAAATTGAATCTAATCCAGACATTCAAGTTTATTTTTTAATAAAATTTAAAGAAATTAAATTTATTGTAGTACTCCTTTCTATTATAAATTTTTTTTCAGAGAAAAGAACTGCATTTGTACCTTCCTATAGTATAGATTAAACCCTAGATACTCAGACACAGCTTTTATTAATTTTCTTTGAAATCTGTGATTGTAAGAAAAATATAAATGTGTTCACAACTGACAGCTATTTACCTTCCATTAGCCAGTAAAACAGAAAGGGTTAGAAGTACTCATCACAGATGAATAGATAGGAGGGAACAGCACAGGTCGGATCTAATCATTTTGAGAAATTAATCTCAATAGCTGAACGTCTTTTGTCACTCAATTTGCATTTGGAATTTATTTCTTCAACAAATATTGAGTGTACACCATTTGCCATGAGTGCACTATGCACTATGGGAAGACAAAAATTAAACAAGACATATTCTCTGCCCTCAGATAAGCAGGAAAGATTCACAGGATCATATGACCCTTGACTTGGAAATGGAAGGGAGCTCAGAAATCATGTAGTTCAACCCTCATTTTTTAAAGAAGAGAAAAGGGCCTATATAGGTTAAGTGACTTGGCCAAAGTCACTTAGGGAGTAAGTGGCAGAAATAGGATTCAAACCTAGTTCTTCTTAATCTTGGTCCAGTACTCTTTCCACTATACTCCAATGCCTTACAGGGACATTGGCAGTGGTAGCATATATGTGCCTGCCCTAGAGACATATATGCTGAGAGAGTCCCACTCTCACCTAGGTACCTAGGTGATGCAGTGAATAGAGTGCTGGACCTGGAGTCAGGAAGACCCTGGGCAAGTCAAGTTAAATTCAATTTGCCTCAGTTTCCTCAAACTATGAAATGAGGACAATAATAGCACCTATCCAGTAGGACTGTCATAAGGAACAAACGAGATAAAGTTTGTAGACGTGTAGCCCAATACCTGGCACATAGTAAATGCTTATTTCCTTCCTTCTCTAACCCAACTAACTGGTCATCCTGGGCTGGTGACCTTGTGAATAAAATACAAAGAAGTTTACAATAAAATGGTAATACCTACTTCAGCAAAAGCAGCAAACATTTATCCCAATATTGATTTATTCCATCCAACTTCTACACTTACCGACAGTATTCTAGGACTGGTTGATTCCCTTAGTAGAATTATAGCCTTATACACTCTAGAGTCTAGAGATTATGGGATTTTAAGTATGTAATTCTACGAACCACTCTTGTTACATTTGCCTGAAATCTATATTTGCCTGGAGTGTTGCAAATCTAATCAAAAGGGCTATAACCTGGAAAAGAGTTGAGGACAGAAAATTGCCTACGTATATCCACCAAGGAAGACACCATTGAGAGCAGCTATGATCTAAGAATTAAAATCAACAACCAAATGTTACAACATCAAAGAAAGGAGCTGGCAATAAAATCCACAGCCTCAGGTGACTGCACATAGCTGCCCAAATTATGGCTTAGAAAACAAAACAAAGCAAAACAAAAAGCTGAAGTAATGATCCTTATGCAAAGAGTCAAATTTGACCTCATGGGTATTACCGAAATTTGGTTAGATGAGGTCTGTGCCTAGAATACATATTGAGTGTCCTATTCAAAAGCTATGGGATAGACAAATGAGAGAAGCAGAATAATACTGCATATTAAGAAAACATAATTATGTGATAAAATCCAGGAACTGAAACTAAGTGAAATTCAGTGAAAGGACTGATTTTCTTTTTTAATACTTAATTTACAGTTAGAATTTATTCTTTCAACAAATATTCACTGAGTGCAGACAGCATTGAGAGGGGAGACCAACAGAGTTGAAACAAGATGGAAATTATCATTGGAGCATATTACTGACCACCAGAACAGCAAAAAAGGGAGGAATTAGATGAGAGTCTCAGCAAAGAGATCACAAGCCCGGTGTGAAGTCCAGGGAATAGTGATGCAAAACTTCAGTTATCCATACATCTGCTGGACCTCACTTCCTGCCAAAAGCAGAGTTGCTAATAATTTCTTGTCTTAATGATGGTTCCTTTCTTCAAAAGATGGAGGAATCAATAAAGGGATGTCTTTTTCAAGATCTGATTCCCACTGAAAAAGAGGACATTGTTTCTAGGGTAAGATAGGAACCTTGGAGAAAATCGACCATTCTATTTCGAAATGTGACAGAGAAGAAAACCTGGAATAGTCAGATGTGAAGAACTAGAATTTTGAGAAAGCAAACTTCAAAGATTTCTGAGAAAAGACAGGTAGGATCCCATGGACTGAAATTCTATAGGCGAACCCAGCCAAGGAGAATCTCAAGAATGAAATTCTGAATCAATCAACAAGCATTTATTAAATGCCTGCTATACTAGTCACTGTGCTATGGGCTGGAGATATTTTAAAAAATGAAAAACAAAAAAGGAAACTTTTCCTGTATTCAGTGAGTATACACTCTATTCTAATGATCCAATGAATGCACATGGAAATCACCAACTAAATTAGGAATTCTTTTGAGCTATATGAGAGATGAAAGCAGGGAAGGGTAGAGGAAGATGAGTACAAAAACTTGGCATAAGCCTGTAAAAATAGTGTCAGGAGTGCTAAAGCTCAACATGAACTAAGATTGGCAAGGACATTGAAAGGGTACTAAAGAGGAGGAGGGGAAAGGTCGGAGGACAAACGAAAGGGCTACAAATATGTGGGGACAGTGATGATCACTCATGGCAGAAGAAAAGCAGAGTTGTTCAGTTGTTATTGTACAAGTTTCGTCTGCCAAGAAGAATAGTTGGACTGGAAAGAACACAACAAAAACATCTTGATAGGAAGTTCGGTGGCCAATTCAAGAAGATAGTAGGAGGAGAGCTAGATAAATCTGAGTCACCAGGACCAGAAACATTATATCCAAGGGAACAGCAAATGTAGATGTAATTGCTAAACCAATGATCCAGCCCCAATGAGTATTAAAAAAATAATGGTGAACAAGAAATGTACCTCAGGATTGGAGAAGGGAAAATGACATTTTTTTAATGGCTAAAAGAACAGATTCTGAAAACTATAGGCCAATGAGCTTGACATCTTAGAATCCATTATTTAAGAATGGTTAAATAGGAAAAGAATATTAATAAAATAAATAATATATAAAATATGTAATATTATTATATCATAATAAAAAGGAATAATAATTTTAAATGGTAATAATAGTAATAGTTGCTAGAATTTACATGGTATTTTAAAGTTTTTAAAGCACTTTACATTTGTTGCTAACTTAATTCTCTTAATACAGCAGAGGAAACCAAGGTAAACAGAAGTGAAGTGATATGCCCAAGGTCACATAGCAACTAAATGTTTGAGGCTGAATTTTAACTCAGATCTACCTGACTTTGGGCCCGGTGCTCTATCCACTGTGCCACAAGCTGCCTTATATATTGGGGCTTGGAGTAAGGAAGATATGAATTCAAATCCAGTCTAAAACACTAACTAGGTATGTTACCTAGACAAACCATTTAAACTTCAATCTCAGTTTCTCATTTGCAAAATGAGGATAATAGTAGCACCCAACTCTCAGGGATTGTAAGGATCAGATGAGTTAATATTTTTGAAGTACTTTGCAAGTTTTAAAATGCTACATTAATGCTAATAATTACTATTTTATCCTTAAGTCCAGGGGTTGATAACTTTTTTAAATGTCATGTTCTATCATGGACCACTTTGGCAGCTTGGCAAAGCCTTATATCCCTTCTCAGTATACCATTTTTAATTGCATAAAATAAAATACATAAAGATTACAATTATACAAAGCAAACCAATTATGTTTTAAAAAAACATTATGAAAATATTTTCAAAAATAAGTTCATGGACCCTTGGGTAATAGGGAATCATTGAAGGTTTTGAGAAAGAAAATTTGCATTTTATTAATTTTTTGTTGTTTACTTGTTTCAGTCACATCTGACTCTTTGTGATCCTATTTGAAGTTTTCTTGGCAAAGATACTGAAGTGGTTTGTCATGTCCTTCTCCAGCTCATTTTATTCATATATAAGTTCAACAGAGACTCACAAAAACTTGGATTTTTCATAATACTAAAAATTCACGAACCATTGTTAGAATTCTTCTAAAATATCTACTTCTTTCTTAAATGAATCTGTATGTATTTATTCTGGTGCTTTAAAAAAGTAAATTAAAAATAAGAAGGAGTCTCATTGGCTGATGCCAGCATAGGCCATGACAGATTTTCTAAAAGGTTTTAACATCAGAAGCTTTATGAAGTTACACCATTATTACAAGTCTCTTACCCACTTTGTTTTCTTCTTTTCAGATTCCGAGCTGGTTTTAAGAGGGCTTTCCGTTGGTGTCCTTTCATTGAAATGTCCACTTATGATGAGCTAGAACTTAAGGTCACCAGGTTTCACCCCACCCAACAAAGCAGCCTGTATACTGTATCCAGGATGGAGTCCATGACCGTGGTGTTTGACCCAAATGATGACCCCAACTCTAAATCTGCACGAAAGAAGAAGGCAGCTTCAAGAGACACCAGCTTCAACGGGTGTTCCAGCAGGAATTCCAAATCAGCTTCTACCACCTCTAGCTTTATAACCTCCCCTTATGTGTCTACAGATGAATATTCCTAAAACCCTCAGCTGTTAGTAAAAGTTTCATGAAAGGCAGGATTGTGGTAAAAAGAGGCCATGTGTGCCTGTCTTAGACCCATGTATTTCTTGAGTCCCAACAACAAAAAAGTGTCTATATACAATCATGCTTCAGTGTATGTGTTGGCCGCAAAGGCTACAATGGTTCCATAACAGAATTTGCTGTGAGGAAAAGGTTGAGGCTTTTTTGTACATATGACTTCTTCCAATATAAGGATCTCATCTCACATGCAAGAACATCGCTTAATCTGTTTAAAACAACCTATGGCTTTTTTTTACAAAGTTAAAGCATCATTACATGACATTAACTTAACATGATTCTATTGGTTATTTGACTCTTCTGAAGTTTCAAGTGAATGGGTTTAAAAATTATCATAACAGAATGGGAATAAAATTTGTTCAAATTCAGCTTAGAAGTGAAGTTAAGTGAGTGATATGGATCAGAGCTAGAACACCTTCAGAAGCCATCTAGTGACTGTACAGAGGAGGAATCAGAAGCCCAAGGGATTAAATGATTTGCCAAGTTCACACAGATAGCAATCACCAGAGGCAGAATTCAAACCTGAGCCTTCCAACTCCAGAGTGTTCTTTTTTGTGTACTACATGGTTTCCCTGTAAACTGGCTTCTTTTACAACTCATTTTTAAAATTTCCAAAGTACTTTGCATCTACAACAACTCTCTGAAGTGGATAGCATGAAAACAAGCATCTTTTTTTTTTCTAAATGAGGAAGCTGTGGCTCAGGGTGATTAAGTAATTGCCATTGGTCACATAGCTAAGTGCCAGAACTATGATCCAAATCCAGTCTCCTTTATCCTAGACTAATGATGTCAAGCTCAAATAAGAACAGGGAGGCCACTAAACCAAGCATAAAGATCCCTATTAGTGCATATTGGCTTAGAAAACCACAGTCAGTATTATGTATGTTTTATTGTATTTTTTATTTATTTTGTACATATGAATGTCTCTTAATTACATTTAAATCTGATTTGGGTGGGCTACATGCTTGACATCTCTGTCTTAGATTAATATTCTTTCTACTATACCACATATTATCCACATAATATGCAAGTACTATCTAATAGTAATTAGATTGGAAATAGTTCTAGAAGAAAATTCAAAGCTACCCTTTAAAAGAAAGAAAAATGGTCCCATTATTTTGTCACATAGTCTAATTTACTTATCTTTGTTTCCTATTTTCTCTAAGAAAATGAATATCAAAAGAAAAAATGCATTCTCTCATTCACTCTTTTCTTAAAATGAAAAATTGAGAAGTCAAAATATGAGACAGAAATTTTAATAAATAGACATATCACTTTCCAAAAGATCAAAATTGATTATAAAATACAGAATGTGTCTCAGACTAGATCATAGCTTCTAATGAAACAACAAGGTGTCTCCAATCAGATTGGAGTTGAGTGGTTGAAAAAGCAAGGAGAGAGCTCTTTCACAAACTGTAGGCAGGGAAGCCCCATGTCATTATTAAAGGTACACTTTTTGACCCTCAAAATAAGGAAAAGCTCTCATGGGAAAAATTATGGCTATACCATCATAAGGATTTAAAAACAGATTCTGTTCACAGACTGAGAATCACAGAAGGCATAATCCACATATGAAAAGTGCACACATATGCAACCCCTTGGCAAAAATGTAATAAATGCTATTTGAGCTGAATGGGAGAATGATTATAAAGTCAGGCTAAAAGATATTAGAGTTGATATTAATATATGAGCAGAGAACTCATCCAAGTGAAAATGAATGCAATTTCCACACTGTGATCATTTATTAACCACTTAAATGCACACAAATGAGGACTGAGAAAAGGAAACAAAACAACCTGTCTCCCATACAGAGAAGTTTTCCTCTGCTAAGTGACTGAATTGGTACACAATCTAATTCTCATAGACAAAGATGAGAACTCCTTAAGAAGTACATATTTTCCTAGTTAAGAAATTATTTACAGACTTTTTTCCTGAAAACCATCACTGAACAGTGACAAATTTTTACTATAAATCTTTAAGAGCGCAATTTATCCATGGGATCCAATCTGATACTTTCTTCTATTTAAATAAAGGATACCACCATGCACTGGAACTAAATAAAGTTTAGAATGATTTAATCAATCAATGAGCATTTATTAGGCTCCTACTATATGATAGACACTGAGCTAAAAACTAGGGAAACAAAGTCAAAATGAAACAGTCCTTGCCCTCAAGGAGTTTATATTCTGTCAAGGTAGACAAATTGTACTTGTATTGGTATATAAAAAATAGATATGAGGTGGAGGAGAGCACTGGAAAGTAGTACTTTCCCCCCACAATCCAATTAGAACAAAGATTCTTAACCTTTTTTATGTCCTGGATCCCTCCAGCACTCTGGTGATGCCTAGGACCCAACAATGCATAAAATGCATAAATTAAATGCATAGAATAAAATACTCAAGGAATGAAGGATACCAATTATATTAAAAGTTATAAAAATGTTTTTTAAAAGTTCAGAGGCCCCAGATTAAGAAACCCTAAATTAGATTTCTGAAGTCCTTGTAAAATAATGATCTCTAGCATGTCAGCAAAGTTCAGTCTTTCCCTTTCTTCCCCTTGACCCAAGAGAAACAAGACCAAGAGGAATTAAGTGAGAGCAAGTCTTCCATAGCAAGCCTTGGCCTATTTCTCCAAGAACATTTGACTGATTTCAAAATTTCAATTCTTGTTTTGGAACAATATGAGCTAAAGCTATGAGTGAATTCTTTAAGTACTAAGAGCTTTAAATAGTTATATATTTGCACTAGAATTGGTTTCAATGCTCAACATTTTGTGATGGGGTAGATAGAATGTAGTTATTTCAGAACCGCTACTCACAGGTCCCAGGAGACAGGAAGTCTGTACCCATGTGCATGTTTCATAAGTAAGTTTATTATTCTTGTTTAAGTGTTTTAATTATTTGATTGGTGTAACTTTTTGAAATATTGTTGGTTTTATAAACATGGGGATATATGTCATGCTATGTAATATCTGGGGGGAAATATTTAATACTGAAAAATTGGAGGGTTCCTCTGCTCTTAAAGATCTAAATTATGTAGGCATTATTATCTTCTTAATGCTATGGGCACATGGCCAAAATGCTACTATGTGAAATACTAGCATACAGCATCGGGGACCGAAAGTCCTAAAATACCCATACTTCACATCTATACATTTGCCCAGCATGACTCAACCTTCACATAAGCTAAAAGAGCCCATTGGAAATTACCAGGAAGAGCTACGGTTAAAAAAAATGCCTTCTTTATTTCAAAGTAGAAGTGTAAATCCCTATCTACACCCAAGACCGTCTGCTTGGCTGTGGCACAAACCAGAAAGATTTGTTGTACCTTTTCCTCTTTGGCTATAGGGGACATCCAGCTCGAGTCTAATCCTGAAGATTTTCAGCAAGATTCACAAAGGAAAAGAAAAGATTAAAAGACAATTATGTGAAATGTGCTTGCTTTCATATGTATCACTCAATCTGTGCATTAATTTAAAAAAAATGAAAGTTCAAGCCTTTCCTTCCCTCTCTTACCCCCCACTTTTGCAAACTGTGTGGAGCCAGACAGGTAAGAGTACATTAGAACTCATTGTCACACGTGAAAATAAACCCCAACCTAATAGAAAAAAAACACTTTTAAAAAAATTCTGAGACTCAAATATTTGAAAGACAGTAGAAGAATTTATATCTAACAATCACTATAGCCACTTAAATGTTGAAGCTAAATGGGAACCTTCCAATGTTGGTTTCAGGCAGTGTCTGAAAGCATATTTTTTATGCTTTTTATGAATAAATCAGAAAAGGATCCTGAGTTTACTAGACTTGAACATTAGCATCCTACGAATGCCACTTTCATACACAAAACTCTAAGCAGGTTCAAAGGGGCCTCCACATTCAGAAGTCACATTTGATATTGGCAAGGGATGGCTTAGTATTAAGAACTAGAAAGATAAATTGAAGGTTAAAAATGAATACAGCCCAGATGACTTTACTTTCGTTTACTCTAAATTCCAACAGACACGCTTGAAAGACTTGGACTTAATTCAGGCCAAGCAATGTGCCACAATTGAATAAAATGAAGCAGAGAATAAAATACTAGAATAATAAGGTTGATGTAACATAGAAAATTATTCTGAATAAGGGCCAAACCTAATTGTTATATTGGATTACTTGTCAAGTATTATAATGTTTTGGTGAATGAATTGTGGGTGTAAGAAATTAATGTGCATAAGGTTTATATTGGTTAATAAAGTCTTTTTTATTGTGATAACCATTAAAAAGTATTGTGTCATGAATTGACATTTGTCACAAGATATTTAAAGTGAATTTAGTTTCTTCTTATTTTCTAAGAAGAAAATAAGGAGAAAAAAGATGGGGGAGAGGACAAGAGGGGGAGGAAGAAAGAGGGAAAGGAGGGAGAAAGACTAAAAACTTACTAATGACTTATTATTGACTAACACGAGAGCCAATCATGGGGTCCTCATGCTAGATACCATTTTATTGTAATGATTAGCTATTGATTAAAACTAGTAATAGACTAGTTGTTACTTATTGTTTAATCGTGTCTGATTGTTTGTGACCCCATTTGACGTTTTCTTGGCAAAGATAATGGCTAGGTTTACCATTTCCCTTGCCAGCTCATTTTACAGATGAGAAAACTGAGACAAATAGGGTTAAATGACTTACCCAGAGTGACACAGCTAGAAAGTGTCTGAGGCCAGATTTTAAGTCAGGAAGATGAATCTTGCTAATTCCAGGCAATGCCCTATCCACTGCGCCACCTCACTGTCAGTATTTTAACAAGGGTATAAAGAAAAGGATATATGATTACTGTTTCAAAAATTTTCAGTAACAAAGTAATAGCTAAAACACTTTCTGCACCAGAACAAATCCGTAGCTAAATTAAGTCAGAATCTCCAGATGTGTCCCATTGATGTTTATCGGCATGATCCTTTAAAGTTCATTGTCCTGCACCATATCATAAGATCATAGATCGAGATGAAAGTGACCATAGAGTTCATCTCATCTAACCCCATTTTGCAGATGAGGAAACTGAGGCCAGAAAGGTTTAATTGTAGCCCAAGTTCACAAACATAGTAAATAGCAAGACTAGGATTTCTACCCATATCCTCTACCTCTTTCCACAAGAAATTTTATATATGAACAAAGTTATCTCAATCTATTTTCCTCCTGTACTATCTATTAGTATAGGTATGGTATTACAAAACTTCCAAAGGTTTAAGCTTAAAACTGCACTGGGACTTTTGGGATATACATACATAGATGTAAATATACATATAAAAATCTATATAGATATAGATCTACAGATATATGTGTATGTATGTATGTGTATATTTTAAACTTATCAAATGTTTCTTCACTGAAGCCTTATTCTGCTGCCTTATTATAGCATGAATGGCCCCAAAA
Source organism: Trichosurus vulpecula (assembly GCF_011100635.1). Classification (NCBI taxonomy): domain Eukaryota; kingdom Metazoa; phylum Chordata; class Mammalia; order Diprotodontia; family Phalangeridae; genus Trichosurus; species Trichosurus vulpecula. Next base: position 54,516,641 of record NC_050578.1, read on the forward strand.
GCTAGGGCATCAGAGAAGGTCCTATTAAGCTAGAAAGGAATCAAGTACAGATCTATGGACAGGAAGTCTTTCTGTCACCTGCCAGCTACATGAAGAAAGTCTTATTATCAGAATTCTGGCCACCAGGTGACAAAGATACATAAGATCTACTTATAGTCTCCCTACTGAGGGATACAGTGGTTTTAATTGCTTCGTCAGTCAACAGGCATTTATTAATTACTTAAGAACTGTCCATGTCGGGAAAAAAAAACACTAATCTTACACATACTCAAGCATAGAATTATAAATGTCATGAAATCTCTATCAGAAAGGATGAATTTATTTTGTTTTCATTTTGTTTTGTTTTTTAAGACTGGATTTCCCTATCTCACCCAATGCTGAAAATGCAGTGGCTACTCATAAGCCTGACCCCGCCCATTGCTGATGAACACAGCAGCTTTGAACTTCATTTCTGACCTCGGTCATTAGACTCTTCCTGCACCTAGGGGATCACTTATGCTAGATTGAGTGCAGACGTATAATTAGCTTTCATCTCTACTGCAACTCAAACTCCCAAAATCAAGTGATCCACCAGCCTCAGCTTCCCTGGTGTCAGGAATTACAGATGCCACCATGTCCAGACACAAAGGTCATATTTCCCTAGTTTTGATTTGAGGGTTAAAATTTTTATGAAAAAGGGCAGGGATCGTCAAGGGTTAGAGAAGAGCAAAATGATATACTTACTTATGTTTCCCTCTAAAAGGACCTCAACTTGCATCTTTTCTACCATCTTTTCCCTCTGTCTCAGGTTTCATTTTGCAGCTCATTAATACTGATCTAAATCATTGTTTTGAGCTGTAGTTGGCCAGTCCAATAGCAAGACCAAGACAATATAGAGGCACATAAACACAAATGGGAAGTAGGAATTTTTACCTCTTGTAGGTGCAATATATTTACTTACATTGTCATTGATGGCTTAATTTGGTGGGAAAGGAGTGGAGAGGTGATAAACATATATTTCCTGGATCCACCAATATTCAAATTATAATAGCATGCTATAGGCTTCCTTAGTAACTTCCATTTGAAAATTCTAACCTTGAAGTGTGCAGAGAACTTAATTGTCCAAACTACAAAGAGAGGAGCAGAGTAGAGAGAAAAGAAAATAATAAGAAATTCATAAATATGATGAAAGAAGATTCAAAGATTTATAGTCAAACTAAAAAAATATTGGAAGAGGCACAATAAAGGGATAAGTGAATAGAGGAATAGAATAAAATGGGAGGGGGGAGGAAAATCTAGGTGTGAGTACATTCGGATTGGGGAAACCCAGATAAGAGCTTCTCTTGATGTACACATTAGAATACAAGCTCTCTGAAATCAGGGACTGTCTTTTTTACTTTTCTATTTACATCCCTAGTGCTTTGCTCATAGTAAGTATTTAATAAATTCTTTATTGATCATTCATTCATTTATTAAGCATATACTTTCTTCCGGACTCTATGCTATGAGGCCAATATTCCTTATTCCCCATTCTTCTCCAGCCTACACTTTGAATATCCTTTACCAAGTCCTTGTTTTTTATCCTGAAGCTCACTCCAGACCTGAAACTGACACATCGAAAGTACCCTCCACCCCTGTGGCCTCTTCCTCTGCTTGGATGGCTTCTTCTGGAAACTTCATCTAAGGAGGGTGCCCAGGCCAACCATGTCTCATTCTTCTCCAGGCTGGACTTTGGAAGTCCTCCAGCATGTCCTCTGGGTGTCTTAACTCTTCCTCTCTCCCCATTTCCTTCCCTTCCCTGCCATCTACATTTACCACAGTGGCTGGCACATTGTACATAATACAATAAAAAAATAAAAGTTTTTTGACTTGACTTGTTGACTTGGCTGAAAGAGAAGATGAAAAAAAGTAATGGGACATATATGGAAGTCGCTCAGCAAAGATTTATTAATGTCACCTGATCTGAAATAGAGCACACTCTTATTGAGAAGGTCACAACCTATTGGAGACAATGGGTATGTTGAAGAACACTCCAAAGTTCAAATTATATACTAAACTATATTCACTATGTACTTCAATATATACTTTAGCACAATAAGAATACATATGTTCTGAGATGACATAGACATTAGGTGAGTAAAAAGAAAGGGCAATGAGATTTTTTTATGGAGACGACTCTGACATGAAAATCGTGATAGACAGGCAACATTATCTTATACCATCAGAAGCATGAACAGTTCCGGTCTAGCCCACGATATCTAGAATGGCCACAAAGGGTTCTGGTTTAATTCTCAGAAATTTCTTATTATAGAAATTTTCAGAGGTGAGCAAGATAAGTTCTGGAGCTGACCTGTGAACTTGTATTTATTGCCAGATGAGCAGGACCAACCTGGATTCTTGAGTTCTCCCTGGAAAGTACTCAAATTCTAGGTTTTCATGAAATATATTCATGCTTCCTTCGGTCTATAGCAAGAACCCTCTAGACCTAGAAAAACTTTTGGTTCTTAATAATATAAAAAAGGCATGCTGAAAAACAGAAATCCATTCTGGTTGAGCTCTCCATCATGACAAAGAAATGTTACCTTAATACAATGTCACAATTAAAATGGCAAATAATTTCTTTTAAAAAATATTTTTAGTTTTCAACATTGATTTCCACAGGATTTTGAGTTACAGATTTTTCCCCATTTCTACCTCCCCCCCCCACTCCCAGGTGGCATATATTCTGATTGTCCCTTTTCCCAGTCTGCCCTCCTTTCTGTCACCCCTAGGGCAAGATAGATTTCTATACCCCATTGCATTACCCCATATTTCCCAGTTTCATGTAGAAAACAACTTTCTGAGCATTTGTTTTTAGAACTTTGAGTTCTAAATTCTCTCCCTTCTTCCCTTCCCACCCACCCACCTTGAGAAGGTAAACAATTCAACATAGACCACACATGTATCATTATGCAAAACACTTCCATAATAGTCATGTTGTGAAAGACTAGCTATATTTCCCTCCATCCTATCCTGTTCCCCTTTATTCAATTTTCTCCCTTGAGCAAATCTTTTCAAAATAAAGGGATTGTAATAACACTTCATTTTTTATAAGAATAACATGAGAATAAAAATATAAAAATCCAAGAAAATCCTGCTGAAATGGAAAATTATATCAACTTATACCCCTCTGGACATAGGTTAAAAAATATACCCCCATCTATTTGTGGCATCATAAACATTTTATGTTAGTATCTATCCAACACGCAATATGGCATAGTGGATGAAGAGCCAGCCTTGGAGTCAGGAAGATGTGGGGTTGAATATGATCTCTGACACATTATGCCTGTGTGACTACAAGACAAATCAATATCAATGAAATTTCTCTAAGATGAGAAGTTAAAGAGTTACTATTGATCTACAATGAGAGAAATCACAGATCGGGGAGGAGGGGGGAATGGATACATTCAGATTATGTCATTAAACAAATCCTATACAGGTCTTATTAATCACTTTCCATAAATCAATCAATAAACATTTATGAAGCTCCCACCATATGCCAAGAGGCACTGTGCTAAGTTCTGGGGATACAAAAAGAGGCAAAATGCAGTTCTTGCCCTCAAGGAGCTTACAATCTAATGTAGGAGAAAACAAGCAAACAAATATATACAAAGCAAGCTACACACAGGATAAATAGGAAGTAATTAATGGAAGGATGGGACTGGAATTCAGAGGAGTTGGGGAAATCTTCCTGGAGAAGGTAGGCTTTTTAGCTGGGACCTAAAGTAGGGATGTCAGTAGTCAGCAGAGGAGAGAGAACATTCAGGCATGAGGGACATCCAGAGATCCTAATCCTCCAAAATGTTGCTAGCCAATGCTCTTGGGACCCTTCTCTGATCCAGTTATTTCATTGGTATTGAGAACCCTGGATGAGGAATCTTCCATTACCAAAGCAGGTGGGTACCTTCTTTCCAAATTATAGTCTTAGAGAATTGACTAGAGCACTAAAAGAATAAGTGACTTGCCTAGAGTCCCATAGTCAGTATGTGCCAGTACAGGGATGTGACCCTGAGTCTTACTGGTTTTCAGGCCTAACTCTTCTGAGTAATTACAGATTTCCTCCAAGAAACTCTGCAGTATTTCCAGGCCTAATATAGCCACCCACAATGTCCAAGAGCATCTGAAATGCCTCATCATCCACAAATAAAATCTCTCTTCAATCTAGGCTCTTCACCAAATCTCCATCATAGTGGTAAACACTTTTGATGAGCATTTATCTCCTTGTTCTATGTCTCACCTCAATTATTTCTGTTATTATAGCTTTCAAGGAATCTTAAATGATTCTTGACATATGAATCGGAGCCAGCTTGTTGGAAAAGAGCCTCTAAAGTAGTATTTTGCTAGAGTGGATCAAATACTTCTCATAATCAACAAACAATAAGTGCAGTGAGACTTTACTGTCTCTATACCTTTCAGCCAATTATGAAATGGTAAAGGTATGGTCTATTGTGGAAAAAAACTTGTGAAAGCCTGTTTGTTCTCTATATGTAAAATACATTGCAAGCTTTTAAACACCTATATAAATGCTAACTATTATTGTTATCATGATTGCTAATATGAAGGAATCAAGGGCACCTTTATTTATGACCCTCAGTCAGTCAAATAACATTTTTGAGCAGGGGAGGCAAGTGATTTGCCCAGGGTCATGGAGCTAGTAAGTATCTGAGGCCAGATTTGAACTCTTGTCTTCCTGACTCCAGGACCAGTGTTCTATCCACTGTGCCACCTAGTTGCCCCATAACATTTATTTATTAAGTGCCCATTCTGTGTCAAGCATTATGCTAAGTGCTGGAGATACAATAAGAGGTAAAAAAATAGTCTCTACCCCTAAGGAACTTGCAGTCTATAAGGATTTTGCATACACGGGAAGGTAGACACATCAATTGATAGTTGTTCTTATTTCATTGGTATTAATAGAATTTTAGATTTTTCCCTATGATTTCCTTTAGTATCATCCCATCTTCTATATATTTTGCACATTGATCACTCAATGCCCTCTCAAGAGTGTTACCTCTATAACTGATCTCCTCCAAAATGGCTGTTTTCCTATCTTTGTTCTCTTTAGTACCATTTCTGTCTATGTTATAAGCACATCTGGAAGCATGATGTAAAGATTCAAATGTTGTAGTTCCACTGTTTTTCATGGCAAAAATATTTTTTCCTAGTAATCTTTGTAGATATTTTCCATTTTTCTTTCATTTGCTATTTTTCCATTTTCATCCATTAATGTCCCTTGGGTTGACTTTGACTAATTGGATCACTTGAAAAACTTTCTTTAAAATAAGTTATCCTGGGGGGCGGAGCCAAGATGGCGGCTGGTAAGCAGGAACTGGTGTGAGCTCCGTATCAAGTCCCTCCAAAAACCTATAAAAAATGGCTCTGAACCAATTCTAGAGTGGCAGAACCCACAAAACAGCGGAGGGAAGCAGGGCTCCAGCCCAGGACAGCCTGGATGGTCTCTGGGTGAGGTCTATTCCACACGAAGCTGGGAGCTGGGAACTGGGAACTGGGAACGGAGTGGAGCAGAGCCCAGCCTGAGCAGCGTGGAACAACCAAACTTGGAGTCGGGCAGATGGGGCCCCTAGCACCCTGAATATGTGAGCTGCGGCAGTTACCAGACCCCTCGACCCACAAACACCAAAGACAGCGGGGAAGATTAGTGGGAAAAGCTGCGGGAGTGGAAGGAGTTCATGGTTCGGCTTCCAGCCCCGGGGGCAGTGGAGGTGGGGCAGCTACAGCTGTTGTTACTTCCGGCTCCAGGCCCACCTGGTGGGAGGAATTAAGTGGCAGATCAGAGCAGGGGTGTACAGCCTGCCGAAGATCTAAGCCCAGGCCGGGTTGGGGGTTGGGGAAGGAGCAGTGCTGGTGTGGCGGAGCTGGCACCTCCCCCCCAAACGTGGAACATAGAACTCTCTAGTCTACAAGCAGTCATACCCCACTGAAAAACTCAAAGGTCAGGTTAGTTGGTTGGGAATATGGCCAGGCAGCAAAAACACACCGAGATTCAGTCTCAGACTTTGCATTCTTTCTTTGCTGACAAAGAAGACTAAAACATACAGCCAGAAGAAGTCAATAAAGTGCAAGAGCCTATACCAAAAGCCTCCAAGAAAAACATGAACTGGTCCCAGGCCATGGAAGAGCTCAAAAAGGATTTGGAAAAGCAAGTTAGAGAAGTAGAGGAAAAATTGGGAAGAGAAATGAGAAGGATGCAAGAAAACCATGAAAAACAAGTCAATGACTTGCTAAAGGAGACCCAAAAAAATACCGAAAAATGCACTGAAGAAAACAACACCGTAAAAGCAGACTAACTCAAATGGCAAAAGAGCTCCAAAAAGCCAATGAGGAGAAGAATGCCTTGAAAGGTAGAATTAGCCAAATGGAAAAGGAGGTCCAAAAGACCACTGAAGAAAATACGACTTTAAAAATTAGATTGGAGAAAGTGGAAGCTAGTGATTTTATGAGAAATCAAGATATTATAAAACAGAACCAAAGGAATGAAAAAATGGAAGATAATGTGAAATATCTCATTGGAAAAACCACTGACTTGAAAAATAGATACAGGAGAGATAACTTTAAAAATTATTGGACTACCTGAAAGCCATGATCAAAAAAGAGCCTAGATACCATCTTTCAAGAAATTATCAAGGAGAACTGCCCTGATATTCTAGAGCCACAGGGCAAAATAGAAATTGAAAGAATCCATCGATCGCCTCCTCAAATAGATTCCAAAACGAAATCTCCCAGGAATATTGTCGCCAAATTCCAGAGCTCCCAGATCAAGGAGAAAATATTGCAAGCAGCCAGAAAGAAACAATTTAAGTATTATGGAAACCCAATCAGAATAACCCAGGATCTGTTAGCCTCTACATTAAGAGATCGAAGGGCTTGGAATACGATATTCCGGAGGTCAATGGAGCTAGGATTAAAACCTAGAATCACCTACCCAGCAAAACTGAGTATCATGCTCCAAAGCAAAATATGGATTTTCAATAAAATAGAGGACTTTCAAGCTTTCTCAGTGAAAAGACCAGAACTGAATAGAAAATTTGACTTTCAAACACAAGAATCAAGAGAAGCATGAAAAGGTAATCAGAAAAGAACAAGAAAAGAAATTGCAAGGGACTTACTAAAGGTGAACTGTTTTGTTGACATTCCTACATGGAAAGATGATGTGTATGATTCATGAGACCTCAGTATTAGGGTAGCTGAAGGGAATATGCATACATATATGTTTATGTATATATATGGGTAAATGTGTATGTATGTATATATCTATGTGTGTATGTATATATACATATATATATATATATGAAGAGAGAGAGAGAGAGAGAGAGAGAGAGAGAAAGGGAGAGAGGGAGAGAGCGGACACAGGGTGAGTCGAAGATGAAGGGAAGAGATCTAAAAGAAATAAAATCAAATTAAGGGATGAGAGAGGAACATACTGACAGAGGGACATAAGGAGAGATAGAATGGGATGGATTATCTCCCATAAAGGTGGCAAGAGGAAGCAGTTCTGTGGGAGGAGGGGAGAGGGCAGATGAGGGGGGAATGAGTGAACATTGCTCTCATCAGATTTGGCCTAAGGAGGGAATACCATACATACCCAATTAGGAATCTTACCCCACAGGAAAGAAGAGGGAAGAAGATAAAAAAATGGGGGGGATGATGGAGGGGAGGGCATATGGGGGTGGAGGTAGTCAAAAACAAACACTTTCGAAAGGGGACAGAGTCAAGGGAGAAAATTCAATAAAGGGGGATGGGTTGGGAAGGAGCAAAATATAGTTAGTCTTTCACAACATGAGTATTGTGGAAGGGTTATACATAATGATACACATGTGGCCTATGTTGAATTGCTTGACTTCTTAGGGAGGGTGGGTGGGAAGGGAAGAGGGAAGAGAATTTGGAATTCAAAGTTTTAAAAACAGATGTTCAAAAACAAACAAAAATGTTTTTGCATGCAACAAGAAAATAAGATACACAGGCAATGGGGTGTAAAAATTTATCTTGCCCTACAAGAAAGGAAGGGAAAAGGGGATGGGAAGGGAGTGGGGTGACAGAAGGGTGGGCTGAATGGGGAACAGGGCAACCAGAATATACGTCATCTTGGAGTGGGGGGAGGGTAGAAATGGGGAGAAAATTTGTAATCCAAAGTCTTTGTGAAAATCAATGCTGAAAACTAAATATGTTAAATAAATTAAAAAAAATATTTGGAGGCCAAAAAAATAAATAAATAAATAAATGAAAAATAAGTTATCCTCTGCTACTTCACTCAAATTTATGAGACAATACCAGTCATAACTATCTTTCATTTTTCATGAGATTTTATAAATGAGTTTGTAGTTTAGCCCGATGTTTCCTTTAACTGTCATTTCTCTCCATTTGGCGAGCAAGTCGAGTGCTTGCTAAGATGTTTTTTATTCATTGGTCGTTTTATTTTAGTAATTGGTGTTCATCACTTAAACTTTTGTTATCAAATTATTGCAATTAGCATGAGTCATTTATTTTCTCCATGTTTCAATGCCAATTATTTTTTTTTCAATTGTTCAAGACTGAATGGTTTCGATCATATTCCATATTTCTTATTACTGATTTTTGTTCTGACAAGTCTAGCTGTATATATAGTTGACTCAGTGATAGTCCTCACATCAATAATAACTTTTCTCACCTGTTAAAATACAACCTATTTCAATTTGTGATGTTATTTGATGCTTAGAATGCCTGGTGCCTACTCATTCTTTTCTCAAAGTGTTTGTGATACAAAGATGTGAGGCTTCCATGCAGTCTATAAGTCTATGGTCTATCTCATGCCTTCTTCCTATACCATATTTGCCTAAGTATATTTCACTATCTTTAGCATTAGGAGGATGTTCACCCCAAGCATGTGAAGCATGTGAAGATTTCCCTCAACGGAATGGGCAGATGAGGACAATTTTCTCGAATGGCCACGGAAGTGACTGAAGCAGGCACTGTAGAGTTCTTAGAGCTTGGTCAGACATCAAAGACTACCAGGTTATCCACTGAGTCTCAGTCATCATGACTTTTGTCTTGTCACTGGACTTCAGTGAGTCAGGAGGCCAGAGTGAGGCTGATGACTTTGTGAAACTGCCTCACTTTAATCCAATTCACAAGCAAGTCAAGACATTACCCCATTCATCTTCTTCAAAAACGGACTGCCAACAACAACAACCTTTTCCTACTTTTGCATTAAAGTTACTAATTATGAGAATGTATGCTAATTTAATTTGATGAATCTTATTAAATTATTCATGGAACCTCTTCATCTTCAACAACTGATGTTAATGTATAAGCTGCAATTATTTTCATGGTGTTTTTTAATAAATTCTTATAATCAGATTTGCAATACAAGAGGGCTACCTATCCCATGAAATAAAGATTTTTCTTTGTTGCTTTTGGGTATACAATAAACCTAAATCCATTCTTTATCTCTTTGAGGACTACCTGTGATATATCCTTCTAATAGTTTTAGCTGCAATTTTATTTCTATTTTCATTTATAATGTGGTCAAGATTAATATAATTCAGGTTCTCTAGTAATATATACAATTGTTGCCAAATGGACAAAATTCTAATATCTAGACTACCAAAAATACAATTGAAAGAAATAGTCAGAAAACCATGTGATTAGGGATACTTTTTGTTCTCCTTTCCTACCGCTGTCTCTGTCACTGCAGAACCATAAAGGGGCCACACAAGACTGGGAGCCATTTTGTATTTTTCTTAGTTACATGAGCTGCCATGGCCAAAGACCAATCACTGAGTGGCCAGCCAAGATGATATATCTATACTGTATTAGGTTGTCCTCAGGAAGCAGCCTGGGTCCTGTCAGAGCCATACTTGAAGTCTTTCCAGCCTGGTAAAATCTGACAGAGCTTATGCTGGTATAAGCTTTGAGAACCAAAGGTCACTTCCACATCATGATGAGCCATCAGAATAGGACTTTATAAAGGCATTGGTGATTATTTGACTTTAACTTATATTGGGTCTAGGCAGCAGTTTCATGATTTTCTCTATCTCCTTTCAGCAGCATGTGAAGAGGAGTGAAGAAGCTGAATGGTGGGAGTAATCCAAAGCTGGGGGTTAGCAAGAAATGATCAATGATAGGAAAAAAATGGATTTAAGTGTAGAGAATAGTGTGGAGTGAACTGGAATAAAGTCAGGGAAGGAAGAAGGATGTATCCAGTGCAGGGATGATGGCCTGTGAAAGATATGAGGGGGTGAGGGATTAGAGGCTAGGGTGAGGATGAATAGCAGGGTGATGAATCATAAAGAATATGAAAAGATTAAATTATAAAAGATTATAATCAGATATGAACATTTCAGAGCTTATGAATATAATACTTGTGGGTAATGAAAAGATCAGTGGTATGACCGTATTTGTATGCAGCTGAGATGGAGTGAAGGACTAAGCCATGAGAAGTGAATAGATGAAGGAACTGGGAAAGAAGGGATTAGGAAGGAGAGAAAGTCTATATATGAATAAGTCACTGAACTCATTGAGAAAGGAATGTAAGTATCCTTTGGGTCAGTAGATAACAACTATTAGAATCTTAATTAAGTCATAATTATGGATTAAATGAATCTCAAAGGTGGAGACATTACTGAAAGATTGTGGTAAAGGGAGAGTTTGGAAGTGGCAAAGGAGAGCAAGGAATATTCTGACTCTTTCACCATGAGCAGTGAGTTGTAGAGTATGAAACTGGCTCTGGAAAGGCTGGTCTGGGATTTAGTGGCATTGAGACAGAGTCAGTTATCAGTAAATGCCAGAAGATGAAAGATGTGAAAAAAGAAAAAAAATTAAGATTAAAGCAAATTTGTTAATTTGAGGGCATATATTCCAGATATTCCTTTTCCAAGGAAAGGGTAGGGTAGATCTAGAGTGGGATATTGGAACAGTGGGCATGGGGGAAGGAATGGACAGGAAATGTAGAGTTGAAGGAGATAGGAGTGAATGGACCGTTGGGGATGGGGAACAGGATTTGTACATTGGCAGCTGGGAGTTCAAAATAACTAGGAAGATTGTGAAGGAGATGTAGGATGGTAACCACTAAAAAAACAAGTCCAATTAGTGTAGTGTCTTGGAAGACGAAGAGAGGTCAGTTGAAGATGTCAAGGTCCTCTCTCAAGGTTCAACCCTGTGGCAAATAGTGATGTTGTATCCTGCAAGGCTCAACCTCACAGCAAGCAAGATCTTGGGGGAGTCTAGTCAGAAGATAGCAGTGAGAAGCAGGTTTGGAGGAGGGAGGGTTGGTTTCTGATATACTGAGAATAGTCCTGGGGCAAAGACAGAGGCCAAAGGTGGTTGGGACAAAGAAATGAGTGGAGCTTTATACATTTTAGGATAAGTAGGGAGAATGGGGATTTCCAACGGCCAAAGTACACTACCAAAATACTCAGGTTTTGCTGCTGACAGATATGCACAATAATTACAGGAATTTGGTGAAGGGGTTTTGAGAACACTAACCTGCCTTTTGTTCTGAATTAAATAGTAGAGTATCACTCTATTTTAATCCATGTTTACAATAAAGCATATTGAAAGTAAAGGCCATTTTTATCTTAACTCCAAGTTTAATATTGACGGTTACTTATAATGTCAACTAGATTTTAAAGGTTAAAAGGTTTGGGCCAAGTAGGGGCAAACAATAGGATAATTAGGAATAATTAAAGTAATTTCTATCTAGATGAAATGTCATAATCACAGAGACAGTACACACACATACACACACACACACACACACATACACACACACACAACTTCCCTTGATTATCAAGTCCCTCATACATGGATGCATTCATCACTTACATAGTCACCCTTCTAATGAATCAAAAGCCATGGTTTTATAAATACAATGTGAAGACATCTTTTAGTGAGCTATATTTTAAAATTATAGTGGATACCATCTTGGGTTCATATTCAGAAGCCCACAATACCTGCCTTTAAATTATAGAGACTCGCACTAAGGAACCATAATAGGAGGAAAAATACTTGAAATATTATAGTATCTTCTAAGTCATAGATTCTTAACCTGGGATCAGTGAATTTTCAAGGAGTCAACAGACAGATTTGAGGGGATCTGTGAACTTAGATGGGGAAAAACTTCAATATAATTGATTTCCTTTCTTATCTTACATGTGTTATCTTATGTATTTAAAATTATTATTCTAAGAAAGAGTCAACAAGCTTCACAAGACTGCCAAAGGGGTCCATGACACACACAAAAAGGTTAAGAACCATTAAACTATCATTTAATAGTATTTTCTATACCTCTAACATAGAGACGTCTGACAAAAGATATTTCTTTTGAAGAGTCTCATTAAAAGTCTTCTTTCTTTTCTCAAAATCGGGGTCGTCCCAGACAATCCAGGCTGTATCTATTCTTCTCGTTTTTAATAAACTGCTGTTTTCAAATCCTCCCATGACATTTAATATCTGTGTGACTTTGGTAAGTCATTTCATCTCTTTCAGCCTCAGTCTCCTCATCTGTAAAATGGATCTGATGGCCTCTGGGGACCTTTCCAACTCTAGAGCTGTGATCTTTTGATCCTTTCTATCTACATTCATAGGAGCTGACCTTTTTGCTCCCTTTAACTTTCCAAAGAACAGATTTTCATATGAGTTGAATGCTTTGCAAAGCTTCCCTACATCCTAATGATAAATTATCCTGGGGTTAATTTGTGTTTGAAATACAATGGCAGCTGAACCCTCTCCATCCTCATCATTGGCACATCTCCCCTAACTGAAGGCAAAAGCAGCTGCTAATGAGATGTTGAACAGCATGGGGGTCAGGAAAGAGGATGTTCTTTGTCAATGAAAGAGGAACCTGGGCAGGGGAGATTCCATACTATTAGCAGCTATTTAAGCAGCAGGTTGGTAATCAGCTAAAAACATTTGACTCAGACTCTATGGTAAGTGCATGTCTACATTTTAAAATGCATAAGCCTGGGTTCAAGCCTGGAACATTTCCATAAGACTCTGCATTGAGGGCAGAATGATGTGAAGGGTGTGAGGGGCAGATGTAGCAAGCTTGGCTCTAGGAAATGGGACCTAAGAACATCCTGGAGTAAAAAGAAAGAAAGAAAGAAAGAAAGAAAGAAAGAAAGAAAGAAAGAAAGAAAGAAAGAAAGAAAGAGAGAGAGAGAGACAGAGAGAGAGAGAGAGAAAAGAAGGAAGAAAGGAAGGAAGGAAGGAAGGAAGGAAGGAAGGAAGGAAGGAAGGAAGGAAGGAAGGAAGGAAGGAAGGAAGGAAAGAAGGAAGGAAGGAAGGAGGAAGGAAAGAAGAAGGAAGGAAAGAAGGAAAGAAGGAAGGAAGAAGGAAGGAAGGAAGGAAGAGAAGGAAAGAAAGAAAAAGAAAAAAAGAAAGAAAGAGAAAGGAAGGAAGGAAGAGAAAGAGAGAAAGGAAGGAAGGAAGGAAAGAAGGAAGAAAAGAAAATCTATTTGCTAAATTTACTTCAATTCAAGCTTTGTTTTAGAGATTTTTAGGGATGTGCTAGAGCAAGTTCATACTGGTTAGAGAAAGCCAACTATTAAATTTTAAGCATAAGCATTTACACCTTAGAAATCAGCAAATGCTGTAAATCAGAGCATGATTGGTTGTTTTGTTGACTGTTCAGGATTAAGAAAGTGATGGAGAAAATGTTAACAATGCAGATTAAACTTAAAATTATGTTGTGCATATTTTTTCTGATGGTTGTTAAATATTTATCAGCACACCTTTGTTTAAAACCATATGGAAACTCAGAACTCAGAATTAGTTGTGAGTCAATATGTATGTTGCTATTGGAGGTCAAGGTTTGGAAGCCTGGAATTCCATCACGATTTGAGACAATGGGTTGACAGTGATTTGAGGATGATTTGTCCAGGTATGACACATTCCCAGAAAGAGTCTCCCATAAACTGATCCTTGACTCAATTATGGGAACATGGGGAGAGTGAAGGATTAAATCAGCATTCAGTGGTAGCACCAATACCCTCGCCCCTATCCCATCCCCAACCTATAGGTCTACTGAGAAGGACTGAGAACCAAACACTATGAAATAGTAAGGATGACAAATTTTGACAGATATGAACTATCTGAGTGACACAGCTCCAAACAGTTTATGCTTAGGAAGAGAGAATATTCATTATGGGGGTTGGGAGGGGGCAGTAGGAATGTTAAGGAGAACAGGACAGTGGACCCAGATCCAGAGATCAGCCTACAACTGAGAGTGGGTCAAAACATCTTCAGGCTTCATTATGAGAATATCAGGTCATGAGATACAAAGAACAGGGCAAAGAGAGCGGGGATATACTAGAGAGAACCCATTGGTGCCTAGTATATAGCATGGAATACCAACCAAAATAGAAAACAGTGGAGAGACCCACAAAGAAGCCAAAGGGTAGACAAAAGGGAGAAAAAAGGACAGATCCATCATGGTAATAACCCAAAGACAAATTTTATCAACTCAGATTTGTCTGGAAATGTCCCCAGGCACTACAGTTTCACATCACTGAAGAATTAAAGCTAATATAATAGTTTTGCCAACCATTATAAAATATTTAAATATGAAGGGTATTAGACTGAATAGTCTAATTCTACCTTTCCTACTTCTATCCCCTGTGCACCAAAGTCAATAGGCAGGGATTAACAAGAAAAGAGTTGGAGGACGTGGAATAGTCTCATTAAATTTCATTTTATTAGATTTGGCCCAATGTTCTAGCTTGCCCAAGATTTTTTGAAAATCCAGATTCATTCATCAAATATGTTAGCCATCCCTCCTAGGTTGGTGTTATCTGCAAATTTGATGGATGTACCATATATCCCCTTATCCAAGTGACTGATGAAGAAGCATAAGGTCAAGATCCCTAGGGTTCTCCATGGAAGACCTTCTTAGAAGATGACATTAAACTATGTACTAGTAAATACTCTTGCTCATTCAATCAGTTCTGAATTCACCTAATTATGCTGTTATCTAGCAATTATTTCTCCATATTTACCAAAATAATAGCATGATAAACTATCAAAATCTTACTTCACTATAGCCTTCCTTCTCAAAGAATTTTTTCCAATTAAATCATTTAGTCCAAATCATTACAAAAAATAAATGAGACAGTTCTCTACACCTCATTGCCTAATTTTCAATCAATACTCAGCACAGTAAAAATCAATAAATCTTCTTCTTCTCCGTATGCAATGGACTGGAATAGCAAATGGTTAACAATTGGCCTTATCATGAATTCATCCATGAATGAATATGTGAATGAATGAATGAATGAAAAAGCATTTATTAAGCATTTTCCAAAATACAGGTTTTTTTATCGTACCAAGTGTTTAGTGTGTGTGTGTGTGTATATATACATATATATATGTATATATATATGTATTAGCCCACTTAGCCCACATATATATGTATATGTATTGTGTATGTATGTATGTATATATATGTATATGTATGTACGTATGTACACATAAATGGAGGGGGAGGAAGAGACAGACAGACAGTCTCTGCTTTCCAGCAGTTTACTTTCAAATGGGGGAGGACAACCCCTAGAAGGGTGCCATGTCCAGGAAAGGCTGTTTTGTTCTGGGGAGGTGGAAGGGAACAGACATTAATGGTGGCATAAGAGTGGCAAAATGGCCTGCATGGAGGAGTAGATAGTATGTAAATCAGAAATATAGTCTGGTGTCTATGGCCAGCCAGCAGATATCGTGGGCTAAGTGGATTAATTTGTACATACTCAGTCACCAAACAACAGGGTTGGGCCTCAGTGTATAGGCTTCAAAAATGAATTAACTTCCTAGTTTACTGTTTTCTTTTTTATCTTCTTGAGAATCACAAGGTTGTCACTTCTGAAAAGGGAATGTTTTTTCCTTATAACATACCTACTAACCTGTGATCCAGTCTCCTTAACATTCTCCTTAGGACTATAATATCACAGCAATGGTTGCATTCCAGACCATGGTAGTACATTGCAGAGAGACAGATGGACCTGGAAAGCACTGTCAAAACGTGAGATGGTACTCATTATGATTCTTTAAGCTCTCTTAAGCAGTAGTTGAGAAGGTAGTGATGAATGAATGAATGTGTCTATTATTGTCCAACAGTGTAGTTCCTATGGACTCTTAGTATTACTTACCATAAGACCTTGGCCCAACTGCACACTGACTGCCTTGCCCCTTTCTGTTTACATACTACTTCCAGATGCTCTGGGACAACTCCCTTATAAGGCCATTTCAATGATTGGTGAGTCCCTGTCTGAAACCACATATCCTGAAAAGTCCCAGCCTTACTGCTCAAGCTCCAATAATGGCTCAATGTCTCTGCTGCCATACCTACATACAAGCTGCCTGGACCTCTACAGATGAAAATTAATATTCTTCAATAATTAACATACTCTTACCCAATCATACCCTCCCCATCCTACTGATTCTGACTGCCATTGTACAAACCCTGTTCCCCATCCCCCCACTGCTCACTCACTTATGCCCATCCACCTTAACCTGACCCCCCACAACACCCTACTCTAATAAAAGATTGTATTCTTGACAGTGTGATTCTGCTGTTCTCATCAGGCAAAAGAACTTTGCCTTTATTCCATTCAGAAAGTTGATTTTAGACTGTACTTAGGTATTATTTCTAACCAGCCTAATGCATTAAAAAATACTGTACTGCTTAATAACTTATATTCTGAAAAATAGATAGGAGCCATGAGCCTAGAGGTCCATGATCCAGGACATTCTAAAGATCCTTTATTAACTTCTGAGCGAGAAATAGTCTTCCTTCAATTTCGGTGGAAGTTTTACCGATGTTAAAGAAGTGCATATTTAGTTCTATGTGGTTTTAAAGCATTTTATGGAAACTTAGAAAATATATGTACCAAATTGAGTTGATACATAAAAACTACAGAAAGCAATTTTCTTTGTTACTTACTCTGCCCAACCATATTGGGTATGGCATGAAAATAAAATTTTTCATTTGGTAGCCCAGTGATTTGAGTTAGATAAAATTGATATAGTGCTCTGCAAAGCGTTTTTAAAGTATATTTTCACCACATCTTTTCTTTAAAAAAAAGTTCTTTTGACACAATGAGCCATCAATAATGCACTAAATGGTAACCTTGTGGCCATAAAGAGAGAGAGAAGAAAGAAAAATAAAAGCAATCTAATCTTAAAATATATTCTTATGAAGTCAGTATACATGGAAATAACAGTGATCATTATATTTTAAGCAAAATACATAAGGAGTCAAAAAGGCAATATCACACTGACCTTTATGAATAGGAATGGTTGTTATTTGCAAAACTAGACATGACCTCTTCATTTTATAGAAAGAAATTGGGGGGGGAGCTAACATGGCAGAGTGAAAACAGCTACCCACCAGAGCTCTCCCATAAATTCTGTTGGGTCCCTCTAAGAAGTGAAATTGAACAAATTTTGGGGAGGCAGAATCCACTGGGAGATAAAGTGTGCTGGATTTCCAGCCCAGGACGGGCCTGGAAGGTCAACAGGAAGGATCTGCTACACTCCTCTGGGAGAGCAAAAAATGTGCAGGCTACACCAGTGCAGATTCAGCCAGAGTGGAACAAAAGTGGGCCCACCGCCATTGAATTCAATAACCAGGAAATCAGCCAAGAAAAAGGCAACCACCAAGAACAAGAAGCAGAAAAATAAAGACCATTGAATCTTACTATGGGAACAGGGAAGATCAAAATATGAATTCAGAAGAGGACAGCATTGACACTATACCCAATTTGAAAGCTCAAAAGGGAATATGAACTGGTATCAAGCCCAAAAAGAATTCTTGGAAGAGCTCAAAAAGGAATTTAAAAACCAAATTAAAGAGGTAGAAGAAAAAAATTGACCAATGATTTTAAAAATACAAATGAAAAAATGAAAAAAAAATTCACTGAAGAGAATAATTTCTTTAAAAGTGAAATTGGCCAAATGGATAAGGAGGTACAGAGCTTATCTGGAGAAAATAACTCCTTAAAGGGAAAAATTGACCAAATGGAAAAGGAAGTACAAAAGCTAATTGAAGAGAATAATTCATTAAAAATTAGAATTGGGCAAATAGAAGCTAATGACTCTATGAGGCATCAAGAATCAGGCAAACAAAATTTAAAGAAAGAAAAAATAGAAGAAAATGTGAAATATCTCATTGGAAAAACAACTGACCTGGAAAATAGATCCAAAACAGAAAATATAAGAATTATTGGTCTACTGGAAAGCCATGATGAAAAAAAAGAGCCTGGACAGTATCTTCCAAGAAATTATCAAGGAAAATTTCCCTGAAGTCCTAGAACCAGAGGGCAAAATAGTCAGCAAAAGAATCCACAGATCACCTCCTGAAGGAGATTCTAAATTAAAGACGCCAAGGAATATTGTAGTCAAATTCCAGAATTATCAGGTTAAGGAGAAAATACTACAAGCAGTCCAAAAAAAAAGAAAAACAATTCAAAAGAAAGAAATTTTTGGCATCTACAATGTGAGTGCAATAAATGTTAGTAAACTTTTTTTTCACATAGCTACTCAGTAATACAAGATTTAATAAGACTTACCCTTTGGAATTTTTGAAATACACCCACTGATTAAATATTTATAATTCAAGAAAGAATGGAATTAACAAAAACAGCCCTATCAATTTATCTCAGTAAAAGTAAAATATACTGATAAGAGGTCTATGAGTAATAATGCTCTGTTTGGAAAAATATTACTGATATTAAGTGACAATGGGGCTAATGTGATATCTGTTTCTTAATTAAGCTTTATCTCAGAGATCCTCTTTCCTCTCTGTGATAAGGTGTATTTGTTGAAATGCACTCTGATTTTTCCCAAATATATTTTAAGATGTTTAGTGATGGTGTTCATGGGTAAATCCTATTGTAAGAATTCAGTTTTTTGTTCCCCCAAGATGGCACCAAAGGCAAAGAAGGAAGATGTTGCTGCTCCCCAAGACAGAAGCCAAATCCAAGGCCTTGAAGGCCAAGAAGGCAGTGATGAAGGGTGTCTGTAGCCACAAAAAGAAGATCCCAACATCCCCCACATTCCAATGACCCAAGACATTAAGACTTCTAAGGTTGCCCAATACCATCAGAAAAGTGCCCCTTGGGGCAGCTAGGTTGCACAGTGAGTAGAGCACTGGCCCTGAAGTCAGGAGGACCTGAGTTCAAATCTGACCTCAGACACTTAAGACACTTACCTTGGGCAAGTCGCTTAACTAATTGCCCTGCCTTTCCCCCTGCAAAAAAAAGAAAGAAAGGAAAGTGTCCCTCAGAGAAACAAGCTTGATCACTATGCCATCATTAAGTTCCCCTTGACCACTGAAGCTGCGAGGAAGAAGATTGAGGACAACACCCTAGTCTTCATTGTGGACATCAGATCAAGCAGGCAGTAAAGAAGCTGTATGACACTGATGTGGCCAAAGTCAATACACTGATCTGCCCTGATGGAGAGAAGAAGGCTTATGTCTGACTTGCTCCAGCCTATGATGCTTTAGATGTTGCCAACAAAATTGGAATCATCTAAACTGTGTCCAGCTATTCTGCTCCACCTACAATAAAGTTTTCAGGTATAAAAAAGATTTAAATTTTACCCTCAGAATTTTTCAATAAATACCTCTACATACAACCCCCTCAAAAAAATAGATCCTAGCCCTTCCACTGTGCTCTCTAGAATATCTGGTTCGTAATTAACAAGTTTGCTTCCATTTTAAACTACTGCTTTTTTTCCTCTCCTTCCGTATTTTGGCACTCTTTGAGATCTGGTCCCTCCTGATAATATGGCATCCCTAACTACATTTTCTAGCACTATTTATACCTTCATGCCCTCCCCTCCCCTCACCAACTCAGTAGCCATGGTGGGGGAGTTGGAATATTCCTTACTCCCTATTGCCACTTTCAGACTCTCCGTCTACCACCATCACTCAGTAATCTCTCCTCCTTTGAGAAACATTCAATCCATATTTATCACTCAATCAAGATTCTAGTGGCTGTTGTTAACCAACCTCCAGGGTGTAGTTTCATCCTCAGTGGGTGCAGTGACTAGATCACATGTGCTTTTTCTCCTCAATATTTTCTCTACTATTAGGGGACTCCAATATGCATACTTATACTCTAACACCCTAACTTCCCTTATCCTTAACTTGCTTATTTCCCATGACCTAGTCCTCCACTCTACTTCAGTTACACACAGAGATGGTCATATCCGTCAACTTGTCATAACCCACAAATATTTAATTTTTATGTTTATAAACTCTGAAATTCCAATGCATAGTCTTTTCTCATTCTACCTCACTCTCTGCTTTACAGTCTTTCAGTTCTTTCTGTAATGGCAAGCAAAATGGGATTTTTGATGGATTGAATGTGCATTGTTTTAGACAATCAGAGGCTTGTACGTGCACTGAGTTCTAGCCAATCAGATGTGCATGAATTCAGCTAATCAGAGATCTGAGTTCCAGCCAATCAGATGCCAGCTAGAATTGTATATAAGGAGAGTCCAGAGTATGAGAGAAGCATGGAGAGGGCATTGAAGAGAAGACATCAAGAGAGAGCTGCCAGCATCGAGAAGAGAAGAGATGAAGAAGAATGATCTGTGAGCACTGAGCTGGGAGGAAACCTAAAAAAGCTGGGAGGAGACTTCTAGAGCAGAGAGGAGATCTCTGAGATCAAGGAAACCTTTGATGGCAGAAACTTGCTGAAGGAGCCTCTGAATTTTGAAGGCTGGTGGAGGCAAGTGAAGCTGTAGGGCAGAGACCTGCCCATTGGAAGGAGGCTTAGCTTAAGCCCCTTCTGAGAGCTGTTAAAAATGAACTGATCTATTAACACAGAGAATCTGTACTTTGGAGGTGAATTGAGATGATGGTGTTGGTGGTATATGTTGCTGCCCTGTTACACTTCATTTTCCCAGAAACAGAAGGTGTGAGCAGGAACCCCTGGAGCCTGCTGTTTGGCAGGATCTTGGAGTGGAGCAGTTCTTGTGAGCTGAGACCTGGTGTAGGAGCAGAGAGATTCCTATGTGTGAATCCAGTCAAGAGTTAGGAGCAATCAGCCTACAGAGGAAGAGCCATGGGACTTGGAAGTCAACCTCAGGTCAAGATGAAAGAGGACTTTACTTGGATGCTTGTTCTAGTTCTTCTCAGCACTAAGGTAGTCAAGTGCCTTTGATTGAGTTAAGAGTCTTTGATGACCTGCTTAAGTCACAACAAAGGCTAAGTCACATGAGCTTGAGTCACATGGTTGTGATCCCTCTGACCCTGAAGAAGTGTATGGATATACTCTAAGGTTAGCATTTTGTTTTGGGGGCTCACTCACTGCTAGAGTGCTGTGTGATTTGACCAGACAAGACTCTAGGTAACCATTAAGGAGCCCCCTGGCTTTGAAAAACCCAGATGTTGGTGCTTCTCTCTCTGATAACTGTATATGTAATGTCTTGGACAGACAGCTAGAAGTCTGTCTGCTGATTTGTGTTATTTTGCTTGTAATTTCTGTTTGTGTTTTCTCTGAAGTTCAGGGTGCTGACTTTTTCCCCTGAACTAAGTGAACGATATATGTATATTTAATCAAAGTGAGACTGTAAACCCCTTAAAGTTGCTTTCCTTAGAAAAATCAGATCAAAGAACTTGTGCTAGCCGCCCTCCTGTGTGCTGGTGTTGTTGGTCTTACACAGCCACAGTAGTGGCAAGTAACATTGTTGTTACACTGTACCAGGCCATCACACCTGTGCTGGCTACAATTTCCTCCCTTCCCCATATTGACCCCTTAGTGAAACAGGTCAACTCTATCCGCTTTGCAGTGTACATGGGGTATTCAGGGAGGACTTGTGCCTCTAGTAGGAGGGCTTGCTTAGCTTTTTTCAAGGCTTCTCAACCACATCTGGTATCCGCTTTTTGTTTATCACCCAACTCTCAGCTGTGATTCCAATGTAGCACAGGCATTGGCCACACTCTGGTAAATCTGACTCGGGAGATGGGCTAAACTAATTTGAGGGTAATTGATAGGCCTCAAACCATCAGTGAATTATAGGGATGTCTACTCCAAGTATGCGAAGACTTCTCCTGGCACAATGGACAGATGAGGATAATTTGCTCCAATCCCCACAAAGGTGGCTGAAGCAGGTACTGTGGAGCACTTAGATCTTGGTCAGACATCAAAGACACCAAGGTCATCCACTGTATCCCAAGCCATTGCAAGTCATCTTAACTTTTTTCTTGCGAATGGACTTCGATGACTCTGGAAGAGAGAGTGAGGTTGATGATGTGCAACTCTACTCACTCAAATCCAATTCATGTCCAAGTCAAGAAGTTACCTCTTCAATAATGAAGGACAAACAACAACATCCTCTTTGCTCCAATGCCTTGCCCCTTTTCCTGCAGCTAACATTGCCCTGCCACATTCCAGCCTTGGATCACCCATCACTGCCTTTACTCCTACTCATGTGTTGCTAAACTAAGCTAGAGAAAATCATGAAATTGTGTTGACTGAATCCATTCAGCCTTCATTGTAAATTGCAAGGCAATTTATACTTCCCTTATTAATTCACTATCCTAACAACCACAGTAGTTCTTCTTAAACATGGGTGGGGAACCAGCAGCCTCAAGGCTACATATACCCCTCTAGGTCCTCAAGTGTGGCCCTTTGACTGCATCTAAATTTTACGGGAAAAAATTGGATTAGTCAAAGTGTCACACATGAGGACCTAGAGGACCACGTGTGGCTTCAAGGCCACAGGTTCCCTACCCCTACTCTAAACCTTTCCATCCCTCCTCAAACCTCCCGGGATTCCGCCTCCATCACCTTCTCAATTGAGAACTTTGTCTCATACTTCACTGAAATATTGAGGTTATTAAAGAGAGATTAATAAAAATGAAAATACGAAAACTATTGAACTAATAAATAAAACAGAGCTGGCTTTATGAAAAAAACAATAAAATAGATAAACCTTTGGTTAATTTGATTTTAAAAAGAAAGAAGAAAAACAAATTATCAGTATTAAAAATGAAAAGGGTAACTATCACCAATGAAGAGGAAATTAAAGCAACAGTTAGGAGTTATTTTGTCCAACTGTATGCCAATAAATCTGTTAATCTGAGTGAAATGAATGAACATTTACAAAAATAAATTGCCCAGATTAACAGAAGATAAAACACTTAAATAACCGCATTTTAGAAAAAAAAATTAACAAGCCATCAATGAACTCCCTAAGAAAAAACTTCCAGGACCAGGGGGATTTACAAGTGAATTCTACCAAACATTTAAAGAACAATAAATTCTAATACTATATAAATTATTTAGAAAAATAGATGGAGTCCTACCAAACTTCTTTTATGACACAAATGTGGTGCTGATACCTAAACCAGGAAAAGTCAAAACAGAGAAAGAAAATTACAGACCAATTTCCTTAATGAATATTGATGCAAAAAATTAAATAAAATATTAGCAAAGAGATTACAGCAATTTATCATCAGGATAATACACTATGACTAGGTGGGATTTATACAGGGAATGCAGGGCTGGTAAAAGAGGCCATTCTTTGCCTCTTTTCTTATCTCACCTTAATCACTGAATGGGTGCTGCCTCAGTCAAACTGAGACATATTAAAGACATTAGTTTAAAAAGATCAAGGTCTCCTACTACATCTTGAGCCATATCCTGTTGTCCTGATCTATATCTTGCCACTGGGCCCAGATGGCTCCAGAGGAATAAGTGAGTCGGGTGACTTTGCATAGCCCTCCCTCACTTGAATCCAATTCACTTACAAGTCATGGCATCACCTTCCTGATATCATGGTCCTCTTTGAGAACAAAGGACAAACAACAACCTGTAAGTAATATGAGTGGCCCCACTGGGGACCCAATAGGCATTTTTCAGATGATAAAATTAAAACTATCTATAGTTACATGAAAAAATTATCTAAATAACTATTGATTAGAGAAATGAAAATTTAAACAACTCTGAGGTACCACCTCACACATATCATATTGGCTAATATGACAGAAAAGAAAAATAATAAATGTTGGCAATGTGGGAAAATTAGGACAGTGATGCATTATTGGTGGACTTGCAAAGTGATCCAACTATTCTGGAATTTTGGAACTGTGCACAAAACAGCAATTAAACTGTGCATACCCTTTGATCCAGCAATACCACTACTAGGTCTGCATCCCAAACAGATCATAAAAAAGGGAAATGATCTGCATGAATAAAAATTATTTATAGCATCTCTTTTTGTGATGGCAAAGAATTGGAAATTGAGGGGATGCCCATCAATTGAGGGATGGCTGAACAAGTTGTGGTATATGAATGTGATGGAATACTATTGTGCTATAAGAAATGATGAGCAGACAGATTTCAGAAAAACCTGGAAAGACTTACATGAACTGATGCTAAGTGAAGTGAGCAGAACCAGGAGAACATTGTGCATAGCAATAGCAACATTGTTCGATGACCAACTAGGATAGGCTTAGCTCTTCTCAGCAATACAATGATCTAAGACAATTTCGAAATATTCGTAATGAAAAGTGATATCCATATCCAGAGAAAGAACTATGGAGTCTGAATGCAAATTAAAGCATATTATTTCACTTTTTTGTTTTTTTGTGGCTTTTCCCTTTTATTCCATTTCTTCTTTCACAATATGACTAATGCAGAAATATGTTTAACATAATTTCACATTATATTCTATATCAAATTGCTTGCCAGTCTTCATCATTCAACTGAAACTACTCTCTCCAATTTTGCCAGATCTAGTGCCTTTTTTCAGTACTCATCCTTCTTGACCTCTCTGTATCCTTCAAACTGTTAATCACCCTCTTCTCCTTCATACGCTCTTCTTTCTAGGTTTTCATGACACTGTTCTCTCCTGGTTCTTGTTCTACCTATCCTCAGTCTCCTTTGATGGACCTTCATGCAAGCAATGCCCATCAAATATGGTTGCCCCCAAAAGCTCTATCCTGGGCTCTCCTCTCTAGATACTATGTGATCTCATTAGTGCACATGGATATGGCTCTCATCTCTATGCAGGTGATTCTCATATTTGCTTCTCCAGCCCTAACCTCTCTGATGACCTCCAGTCTCACAGCTCCAATTGCATATTAGATATTTTGAACTGGACGTCTCATAAGTAACTAAATTCAATATGTCCAAAAGTGGAATTATCTTCTCTCCTTTTTTAACAACATTATTACCATCAAGGGCACCAACATCTTCTCATTTACCCAGGCTTGCAATCTTCATGAGTAACATAATCCTGCCCTTATGTCTGAAAGAGTTAGCAGGCTCCTCTAGCAGGATGCCATTTTCTCTCCCTTCTCACTCCTATTTGAAACCAGTCTCTTCTGAATGACCTATGCCATCAGTTTCCTCCATTGTTCCCTAGCTAGAGCACATTCTTAGTCTTTGAAACTTTGTGAGTGCCTACATGGGCATGTGATTTTGGCTTTGGTTTTATCAATTATTAAGCACTGATATTTTTTCTCCCTGAAGCCTTGCCACACCCTTGGAAAACACACACACATACACACATACATACATACATACATACTTACATACATATACACAAGCACACACAAATAAAACCTTTGTCCTGTAAGTTTTTCTTAAAGGTTTGTTGTTCTGTTGTGCTCCGAGAAGCAGGGAGATTTCAGAATAGACTAGTCATGATCTCCATAGATTCTGACAGACATAAAAAGGAAATGGCTGATTCATGTTTGCAGAAATTTCTTGGATCCTGGTGAGTAATGAGAATGATTTTTTAAGTGCAGATAGACAGGACAGACTTAGCAATAAAACAATAGGCTGAGAGATACACTGAAAGAAAAATGCATTGGGAGGGGTTAGAAAGAGGAGAGAGAAAGACAGAGACAGAGAGAGAGACAGAGAGAGATATCGAAAGAGACAGAGAAAGAGAAATGCAGTGAAAACAAAAGAGAAAACAGGACAATATACTGAGAGGATACAACACTGGCCAGGTAAGAACAGATTGTGGGGAGATGCTGGAAAAGTTAGTCACAAAAGTCACTGCCTAAGTGGAGAGTCCACTCTGAATCTGACCCTGAGCCATGCCACGAAGAATCCCTTTCTTGGAAGGACATTTCAGTGAGAAACAGAGGAAAAGCAACAAAACAAGCTGTTACTTCACATCTTTACCCCCCAGGGCTGGCTCAGTTTGAAGGGACCTTAAGAGTTCATCTCCTTCTTGTCTTCAAAAATACTTCACCAAAACCATTCTAATGTCAGAAAAACTTGGTTCCTTCAAATTTCATTGTGCTGTGGCTATAGATGAGGGCTGTGGTGAGAAGAACCACTCTAAATGCAAAGACTTCTAAATGCAAAGCTCAATAAAAAAAACACTATTGTTTTGGAAGTCACCTTGACCCTAAGTATCACAGCTTGAATGCAGACACTCTTGCTGTTCTCCTCAGGCTGAAAAACCCATCAGCCCATCTTAGCTTCAAAAAGAAGTCTCCTTCCTCTGCAAAGCTGGACTCCTCTGAGATTCTACCTGATAATTACTCACCAGGATCCAAGTAATTTTTGCAAACATGAATCAGCCTTTTCCTTTTAATGGCTGTTAAAGTGTACAGAGATCATGACCAGACTATTCTGAAATCCACCTGCTTCTGAAAATGCAACAGAGCAGCAAACCTTTAGGAAAACCTTACAGAACAAAGGTTTTATTTGTGTGTGTTTGTGT
This sequence comes from Trichosurus vulpecula, assembly GCF_011100635.1. Lineage (NCBI taxonomy): Eukaryota > Metazoa > Chordata > Mammalia > Diprotodontia > Phalangeridae > Trichosurus > Trichosurus vulpecula. The sequence goes on from NC_050578.1 coordinate 54,543,341, forward strand.
GTGTGTGTGTGTGTGTTTTCCAAGGGCAGGGGAAGGCTTGAGGGGGAAAATGCTTAATAATTGACAAAAACTTCAAAATTATTGTATGTACTAGTGACCTGAAATGCTATAGTAATAGCTACCTTTTATACAGCACTTACTATTTGGCTAACTGTGTTCTCATTTGAACAACCCCAGGAGGTACGTGCTGTTATTATTGATAAGTGTCTCATTTGGTTTCAATATTCAACATAGGCTACTAGAATACTCCAGCCCAGAATGATGATGTTGTTTGTTTTTGTTGTTCTTCATTTTCTAAAGGGACCAATGATGTCACAGGGTGATGTCTTGACTACTGCACGAATTGGATTTAAGTGAGGCAGAACTGCACAAAGTCGTGAGCCTCATTCGCTCTTCCAGAACCACTGGCAAGACAAAAGTCAAGGTGACTGGCAATGGCTCAGGATGCAGTGGATGACCTTGGTGTTTTCAATATCTGACCAAGCTCTATGTTCTCCTGCTTCATCCACCTTCATGACCATTGGAAAAAATTGTTCTCATCTCATCTCCATTCCACCAGGGAAAGTCTTCACATGTTGGGGTAGACACCCCTTAACTCACTGATGGGTTTGAAGCCCATCAGTCACCTTTAACCTAGTTTAGCCCATCTGCCAATGATGTGGCCATGTTGCACATGCTAAAGCTTCTTGGAGCCACAGGTGAGAGGTGAGTCCCAGGTAAACATCACAGGTAGATAATCAGCCCCGAAAAAATCTCAGCAAGTCCTAACACCAGAGGTGCTAGTCCTCCTTGGACATCCTATAAACCCCCAGGGAATTACCTTTACCAGAATAACATGATAATAGAAATCTAGGAACATCGGAAATTTATA